>NC_134868.1:27799673-28112451 GCF_049852395.1 Peromyscus maniculatus bairdii | reverse complement strand
TTCCTCAGCTGATCCTGTTTCCTCAGACTGAAGCCTCTGTGTCCTCATCCAAATGAATCTCGGCTGAACTGCTGCTCAAAGCTAAAAGCTTAGCAAAAAATGCCTCTAGTTCCTGGTTCTCATGCCTTATATACCTTTCTGCTTCCTGCCATCACTTCCTGGGATTAAAGGTGTGTGTCGTCATACTTGGCTGTTTCCAGTGTGGCTTTGAACTCATAGAGATCCAGATGGATCTCTGCTTCCTGAATGTTAGGATTAAAGGCGTGTGCTACCACTGCCTAAACCTATGTTTAATATAGTGGCTGGCTGTTCTTTTCTATGACCCCCAGATAAGTTTATTGGGATGCACAGTATATCAACCACAGCAAGTGTGTCCTCGGGGCTATATCTTGCTTTGGCCTACTCCTTTCAGATATTCGTCCTACCTGACATGAGTTGAGCAATCCATCACACCCACCACCACCCCACCGCCGTCCAAATGTAGTGAGACCTCTGAAACCATGCACATAACTCTTTCTTCCCTTCAGTTATTTATATTAGGTATTTTGCCAAAGAAATAACAAAACAACAAAGACAACAACTGTGTTACCGACATACATGTATATATATTTTTTATTTTAAAGTATACTCTCATCTACAAAAAAACGTTGAATGGAATGAGGGTGCAGCTCAGTAAGAAAGCACCCACCTAGCATGTACAAAGCTCTGACTTGAACCTCCAACACACTAGAAATGTTTCATTGTGAATTATTTTCCTGTGTGAATCAGAAAGAGCTCCATACACCCGTGTTTCATGTTTCTCTTGACTGAATCCCTTTCTCTTATGCTTGACTCAGTTTCCTATTTTGTTCATCAAAACACCTGAGTGAACAAAATTCATGGTTCATGTTGAGTAGAGACTACATCAGGTGATTAGCCTGGACACAAATGTTAAGGACAGCGGGAAATCAGTGATGGCCATTGCTTGACAGGCACACCTCACCACACCCCACACCCCCCATCCAGCAACAATTGTGAAGCTCAAGAGCAGCGTGACAGAAGCAATGAAGGGTCTATTTCACTGAAGTCAGTGAGACTGGCAAATATTTAAGAAAGGCCTCCCTCTTGAGATATGAAGAAACATCTAGTGATATGGATTATAGACACAGAAGTTTATCCCTTTCAGCACCCTAATGACCATAACCAAATTTTTCAAAAACAAATATAAAAATGAAAGGCTGTATCCAACTATAATATTGCATTTACTGCTAGGTCTGGGTAGTTTGAATAATTCAAGAATTACTATTCTTAACATAATGTGAGGAGTGAGTCTCCAAGTCCTGATATTAAGACAGATGAAAACATTTTGGAAAATCTAGATAAGCAGATTGTGTAGGGGAATTATTTGCCTGTGGATAAAAGCATCCTGTTCCGGAAATGGATGCCTGAAAAGGCTTTCATCTATAGAGGAAAGCTTATCAAGTCTTAATAAAGACAGAATAACACTCTTGCTTAGGGATCAGTCTCTCAGGCTACTAATTGAAGCCTTTTGTGATGTCTATCGTTGATAGACTGTATGCCTTCAAACTCAGTAATCATTGTGCACTGCATTCATTACCTGTTTAACACAGGAGCTATAAGAAGTCATAGATGACCCAGTTCCTCATCCAAGATGTTCCCTGAGTGACTATTCTGGAGAAATGTTTCCAGGATTCTGCTCAATGTTGACAACACTCCAGCGCATCCTTTCCTGATTTGTGATGTCCAGCATGGATATGATTTTTACCTATTCAAAATCCACCCCTGCTTTTTGTGACAGAGTTTTTCTGTCTACCTCTGGCTGTCCTACAGTTCACTGTGTACACCAAACTAACGTTGAACTCACAGAAATCTGCCTGACTCTGCCTCCCAAGTGCTGGGGTTAAGAACATGTTCCACCATGTCTGGCCAAAAGCTCCTTCTTTGATTCAACCATTAAAAGAAGGAGTTACAAAGCCGGGCAGTGGTGGTGCACGCCTTTAGTCCCAGCACTCGGGAGGCAGAGCCAGGCAGATCTCTGTGAGTTCAAGGCCAGCCTGGTCTCCAAAGCAAGTTCCAGGAATGGTGCAAAACTGTACAGAGAAACCCTGTCTCAAAAAAAAAAAGAGTTACAGCAGCATTCCCATTACATGAGAAGGATCCTTACCTGGCTCTTGCTTCAACTAAAAAAGTTACTTCAATAGTATGGTACTAAAGACATTCTGGAACGATTGTAATACCCGTGAGTGCAGCTCCTGGCTTGGCTTGGGAGTGATGTCACCAAGAATTACACAAAGAATGTCTAGAGTAAGAAGCTCAGCAAGTTCATCCATGACTTCAGTGAATCACTAAGCATGAGGAGGTTGAAGAAACCAACAAGGCTGTGCTAAAATGTCATACTTCCAAATGTGGATGTGGATAAGTATGCAACCAAGTAGCTCCTTGAAAGCAGAAGTTTCTGTCCTGCCAACAACTCCCAAATACCCAGCAGCCACTTCCCAAATAATTGACTCAGAGGTTTAATGTTATTGTAAATGCTCAGCTGGTAGCTCAGGCTTATTACTAACATTTAAATTAGCCCATATTTCTTATCTATGCTTTGCCACATTGTTCATGGATTGTTACCTCATTTGTCTATACATTTTGCTTCCTCGGTAGCTGGCTGGAATCTCCTGACTCCACCCTCCTTCTTCATATCATTTTGTTTGGCTTTCCCACCTAGCTTCGTACCCAGTTACCAGCCTGTCAGCTTTTTATTAACCAATAAGAGTAATACATATTCACAGCATATAGGACATTCCACAGCAGCTCCTAGTGGTGCTTCAGAGGAACTGACTGATGAGGAGTGACTGGTACACTACAGGGATATACAGATGTAGAAGAAGCAAGGGAAAGGAAGACTAAAATGAGCACCTCTCAAGAAAACTCAGTGATAGCTTTAGCCAGGGCTTTTGAAGACCTCAACAGATTCTCTAAGAAGTTTAAACATCAAAAACATTTCTATCAATAGAAAAGAAGGTTCATGTTTTATTTTCTGCTTACAAGTAAATCTATGGCAAAGAAAAGAAAGAAGGGAAGAAACCAAGTCGGTCACCAAGGACACATTTCCAAAAGCCTCTGGAGGTGTTCTTGATGAAGCATCCTCATCACTGGGGATTACAGCTTCGTGTGCATGTTGTCTCTGAGTGAAGAATCGGGAATTGATGGAACTGACAGTCTAGCACATGTAGGCTCAGAATGATGTATTTGAGCATGTCTTAGTTTTTAACACAAAGCAAAAAAATCAATAGAAACATTTAAAAAAAAATCTTACACAGCAAGGTTATGAAGACAGGAAACAGGCAGGTTTGGGGGTAGATTGAGGTAAAACATTGCAAGTTCAATGCCTGCTTGGTTTACAGACATCATTCAAGGGCAACATCAGCAGTCTCTTGAGACCCTATTTCAAAATGAAAAGTGAAAACAGCACAGGGGAGATATAGTTCAATAGCAGAATTTTTTTTATCATGATTGAGGCTCTAGCTTTAATCCCAAGCAAGGGAAGAAAGGGAGGAAAGAAGGGAGAGAGGGAGGGAGGGAAGAACAAAGGAAGGAAGGGAGGAAGGGAGAGGGAAATAGAGAAAATATTTTGTACAAGACATTTGTAGTTTAAGCTAAGTATATTATTAAACTAAAAAAGATGAACAACTATAAAAGTTTATGAAGTAAAAAATTACAGCAAATTAGTTATTTTATTATTGACAAAAGAATAAATGTTGCATAGCCCAAGTATTTATAATGTTCATGCTATCTACAGTTGTGGACAGGGCATACCTTCCAATAAACTCACAAGGAAGATTATTAAAATAAAAATTTAAGGA
This sequence comes from Peromyscus maniculatus bairdii, assembly GCF_049852395.1. Lineage (NCBI taxonomy): Eukaryota > Metazoa > Chordata > Mammalia > Rodentia > Cricetidae > Peromyscus > Peromyscus maniculatus. The sequence goes on along the minus strand of NC_134868.1, from coordinate 28,108,594 downwards.
CATTTTATAAACCCCAAAATTATTCTATTTGAACTGAGAGATATTTTAGATGGGTATAGAATTTTAAGTAGCCAGTCATTTCTCTCAGGACTTTAAAGACATTTTCACTTTGCCTTCAGCTTTCAGTCTTGCTATGAAGAAGAATATTCTCTTTTAATTTTTGATCCTTCATATAGAATATATAGTGTTCATTTTAAAAAATGATAAAATTTATGCCCCCAAATTTTCTGGAAGTCTTGAATTATGAGCCTTCATACCACCAATCACATGCATTCATATCACACTTCCATTCTAGAAACCCAAACTTACTAAAAACTAGTTCATGTCACACTTCCATTCTAGAAACTCAAACTTCCTTTGCATTATTTTACAATGATTTTCTTCCTTTTGATTGTTTGTTTGTTTTTGTAGTCTTTCTTTATATCCTATTACACTGGATCCCAAGACTATATTTCCAATTTTATATTATAAATGTTAATTTCTTGATGTTTTAATCAGCTTTTAAGATCATTTCTCCAACTTGGTATTTAACTCCCACTGTTAAAAGACTTCCCATGTTTCTTGTATTTCTTGTGGCTGTTGGTTGTTGGTTGGTTGGTTATTATTACTGTTGCTGTTATGATGGGATCTCACTGTGTAGCCTAGACTGCCTTGAAATAATGTAGCCCATACTGACCCTGAACCAAAGCAGTCTTTTCCACTTCAGCCTCCCAGGTGGTGTGGATTACAGACCAGCACCATTAGACGGCATTTGTTCTTACTTCATGCATACAATATAATCAGCCTTCAACTGGTGTGGTGAAGGAGGCTTGGATAAAGGATCACGCGAGCTGAAACCATGAAAAGTAGTTGTAACAGGAAACGTTCTTTTCGTATTACTAAAAATTCTTATGGTATCAATTACAAATGTACAGGGAAATAGAATTCTTAAACTAATATTTAGTTGGTATGCTGTACTTTAAAACACTGAAAAATATTATGATTTCTTTCTTGGCATAGACTTGCTGCTCTTTCTTGATGTGACTTAGAATGTGCTTCTTTCCTATATTTTGGCAAATTACGGTACTAAGTTTGGGTCAGTTTCTAATCATCCATCTTTTGTGCTTTTAATTCTATGGAATGTTTCCAAGGGTCCTTTACTGTGCATCATTTTACCAGAATCGCATTCTCTGAGACATCTTTATACTATTCATAACAGCCATTTTATCCATATGGAATATTTTTTAAACATCACATCCTTGTCTATAGGATGATGGAATCAAGAAGGTCAGGAAGTTTTATGTCAGAAATATGAGTAATAAATCTATCTCTGTCTTTTTGAAGTAACTTAGTACTGTGTTATTAGGAATAGAAAATAGGCGAAGACTCCATGTAAAGGGAGAACTGCCTCTACATACCATTTCTCAAAGAACATCAGGGATAGTATATGAAATATATATATATATCCAATTTGTTATTTTTTCTCTTATTTGGCTGTTTATTTGTGATTTCTTCCTTTCTGTGCTTTTATATTAGATGTTTGATTACCATATATATAAGTGGGACACTGAAAATTCATGCACAGAGCTTATTAAGATGGAATTAGGCAGTAGATGTTCTAGACATAAAACCTTCATGTCTTATCTAGTGTTACAGACCTATAATCCCAGCTACTCTGGAAGCTGAGAAAGAGAAGTTACAAGTTCAAGGCCAGTCTGCAATTTAGCAAGTATACCATGTTCTAAGAGTCAGTCTACAGTAAAAAATAAAATTAAAATAAAAAAAGAAGGCCTGTCCCTTGAAACAGTCATGTTCCACAGAAAACATTCTTCAAATCATCTTTTTGTAGAGTGAACATCCTGCTACCTGTCTGTTCCATGCTGAATGGGGAAAGGAAGTCCTAGAAGTTGCATGCACATCCATTTCCCATTATCACCAATGTTTATTCAGTTTGGTACCTTTTTATTCCCACCCACGTGTGTTCAAAGACCTTCTATTTCAGATCTCTGCAGAGGATAAAGCTTCAGCCTTCTACTTTAAAGGGCAGACAGTCAAACCACATGCTGTTCTTAAGGTGTGTGCATGAGTGTGTGTGTCTTGTTTTTTGTTTGGGAGACAAGGTCTCGCTATGTAGCCCAAGCTAATCTGGAACTTACTAAGCAGCCAAATGCTGGCCTCAAATGTAGTCCTCCAGCCTGCCTCTTAAGGCTGGGATATTTGTGTTAATACACCTGAGGGTCACCTGCTGTGGTTTAGCCCCACCTTCACCCCCTCTTTCACAGTTCAAGTGCGCCATCAATCAAAGGCTTATGGGGTGTGGAGGGGCGGGGCTGGTAGCTGTAAACGTCATTGCTTCTTGGTTGCTGGCTGAGGGTCAGTGCTCTTGGAATCCTCTAACCACCTGCCCATCTGCTTCCTACCTTTCTAAATTTGGTTACTACTTTCCCTATTATTTTGTCCTTCTGCATAAAGATTTTCAAAGTAAAAGCTTTGTGATCATTTTGGTGGGGTTTTGAAAGGGAGAAAATTTTGACTGTGTGTGATCAATTCATTATCTCCAGTCTAAAGCCTTTCATCTGATGTGTGTGTGTGTGTGTGTGTGTGTGTGTGTGTGTGTACATATGTGTGTGCAGATATGCATATGCATACACACACATATATAAATAAATATTTTTCAATACTTGAAGTTCTTGACCAATCCAAACCTGTGTAGCTGATAAAGATATACTTTTTGGTTCTTTTCTCAGTTTTAGTACTTTTAGAAAGTAAAGTTTTTTTCTGTTATGTTTTTTTCTAGACCCTTTAATAAAGGCTTTAGTTCTCATTATTCATTCTTATGTTTTTGTATCAATACTGTATAAAATAAATCATAAACATTGTAAAGACCTTTTGTGTAAATGACTCATAACACTTTCTCGAGATGGCTTCTGTAGAGTTATCCACCTGCATCTCTTGGCATTTTTTTTTTTTTAAAATAACCTTCTTAATATTTTCTGTCATCCCCATCTGTTTGGATTTCAGGTTGATTATCCAGACAAGCTGTGCTGCAAAGAGCCGCCTGATCACTTCAGGGTGTGTGATGCAGGTGTAAGACGCGTGGCATTTTCAGGGAGGAAACACAAAACCGCTCCCATTAAATTATATCCACCTCTCCTAGGTAGGTGGATTGCCTAGAAAGCTGGAAAAATTAAGCATAGACAAACCCATGGAGAAATGTGTCACTGCTTCTTTAAAGCAGCTCAATTTAACCTGGCACGGATTCCCTAATGGGCAATTCTCTGACTCTATCCCTAGGGAAAATATATTGAGCATAGCCAAAGGTTAAGGCAGAGGAGTGCAGTGAGACTAGGAAGCAGCCAATCAGACGAAGAGGGTCTAAAGATCCACCGCCTGCAGGCGAGCAGCACCAAGCCCAGCTGCTTAGTCTCCTTCAGTTGCGGATGAACATCGCACATATGTTGCAAAGGCTTCTCGTGTTGGCTGTAGGCACCGAGCAGCCCCGTGTCTAAGAAGAGACGGGTATATGCCCAAGCAACTCATTCTGCACAGCAGCCCCCAAGACAACGCTCCTGTGCTGGAATGTTCTCACTTGAAGGTACCGGTTCTTTTCCATTGAGCCCCTAGGATTTTTAAGAAGTGGACAGGCTGGTGCTGGGGAGGCTTTCTGCTTTCTAGTAATGCTTTGTTCCTTCTCCGGCTAATGCCTGCTTTAAAATGGTTAGCCTCTAGCTGAGCTGGGACTAAGCAGAATAAAGGGACACTTGCCATTGCTTCAGCGGGCTGCGCTGTGCACAGACCCTTTATTAGGACAGCCCCTTTGTTAATGTTGCCATTGTTCTCAAGGTAAGCTGGTTAATAATGCTGCTTTCAATCATCACATTCTGCTACATTCATAACTAAGAACGCATGAGGGGAAGGATGGGGGCTACGTGCCTTCAAGGTTGTTGTGGTTTCTGTAATTATCTACCAGCCTTAGAGACAAAAAGCTCCAAACTGCTGATCAAACAGAGAGAAAGAATCCGGCTGGTAATTGGATTCCTCTGTGATTAAGATACAAGGTTTATTTATTTATTTTTTTAAAGCTACTTCTCAATCCTGCTTAATAATTAAAATACTCTAATTATTATCTGTTTCTGGCAGCTAATGCAATCATCTAAAAGTCATCAGCGTATGAGGGGGTCCTTGTTTTAGTTGCCAAGGTAATTGGAAGGATAATTCAATATGCTCCAGAGTAACAAAAGCGCTCTGAGAAACATATGCATTAGGTGAGGCACAGGATTGCTTCACGGAGCATTTATTTCTAAGAGTGTCTTTTGTCTTGTGTCCCACCAGTTACGTTAGCAAAAACAGATAACACAGGAACTTCCATGGTGTCCCCTGTATTTAAACTCACACAATTATTTGTCCTTTATATTACATGGTACTTAACTTATGCCTAAGATGTTAAATTATTGATCATATGGAAGGTTTCACTGGCTAAGATGTGTGTCATCCTCTGCGGGACATTTGAAGTCATACATCAGTGGGTTGTGAATGGTGGCCTGGGAGAAAGAAGTAGATAGAATCTGTTTTTACAGAGACTGGACACCAATGCCAGGAATGCTATGCTGCTTTTTGTAGTTGTCCCCAAAAAGTATGACACACAGACAATGTAATCTTCATAGCAAATTGCAAGTACTGACCTTTTTGTAAAAGCAGTGCAGATTATTGGTGCAGTTAATTATAAAAGTTTTTGCTTTTAGATGTTAAAGCATTAATAGAGTTTCTAAATTTCCAAATCCAGTGGCATTTTGTCACTTTTTATTCATTTAATTATTGTCTGTGGAACTAAGTTTATTTACCTCTTTAATATTATCAATTATGTTACTATGACAGACTTTGGCATTTTGGGTTTCTCTATTCAAATATGAATGATTCTACTTATTGAGTATGACAATCAAGTGAAACCAGTATTTAGAGCCAATTTTTTTAAAATCATTGCTTAATAATCATAAACAATACAATATATTAATGATAAGAACATGAAATTTAGACTCAATTTATAACATTCAAAAATCAGCTATAAAATAAATTAAGAGTATTTTTTCCTATGTGGGAAAAATCTTATTTCTCACTATTTTCAAAGGACATTGGTTTTGAGAAAGTAAACAATTAACTAGATGACCACATGGAGTCCACTAACAACTTCGATAAATGACAATGGAGTCTAGGACCTGGTATCTGGTAGCACATGAGATCACATAAGGACATCACATAAGGACAGCATCTTGTACTTGACTATAAGTAAAGTTGTATTTAAGATGGTGTAAGTCTGTTTCTGCTAATGGGAAAATGGAAAAGAAAAGCAGGAGATAATCCTGGAGAAATAAAGTTGGTGTTGATGAAGTTTTCAGGGCAGCAGGAAACAGTATAAAAGCCAAGGACATGGCGTTTCCCAAGAGGCACTAGGGGTGTGGAACTAGAGGTCTGGTCTTACCACCAGAAAATCCCACTTCCAGTGCCAACTAGGGGTATCAGGTCTACTTAACTGACTTAGGAGAATTATAAGAAACCCACATAATAATACCTAGTTCTCGTAAACAAAATCAAGGCGTTATTATGAGGGTACGAGAGCAGGCTGACTGTCACTCACCGACACTGACAAATTCTTTCTTCAAGAACCCTCAAACTTCTCCTTCCATGTTAGAGTCGGAGAAATGATCTTCCCCAGGAAGGAGTACCCTAATTGGTTATCTGATACCCAGCAGTCAGCTATGAGATCGTATACATACAGGTAACATTGCATGGACCGAGCAGGCTGTGTTTACATATGTAGGAGTCTATGCATCTGTGTATATGTATAGCAAAAGAGGCCGTGAGAGTGAGAGAGGCCAAAGGGGGTGCACAGAAGGGGTTAGAGGGAGGGAGGAAAGAGAAGGGGGGAAATGATCTAATTTCATTACAATTTCGAAAACTAAAAAATTATTATAGAAGAACTCTCTTAGAAGAGGAGCTTATTCCAGTGGAAACCTTAGAAAGGCCTGTAGTGTCTCTGCATCTGTCTCCACTCTCCCCTAGTCTCTTGCATCTCTTATATAACACCAAACTTCTACCTTCTGAGAACATTATTTTCAGTTTGACGCCCTCGGGTCCTATCTCAATGCAAATCGCCTTGGGAAGAACACAGTACGTTGTTATTACCTGGTTCTGTTCTGGAAAGACCTGAGAGCAGGTGCCTAGGAAGCAATGCTGAGTAGGTGGGCAAGTTTTAAGAAGGAACGGTGGGAATGCCAGGCCCAAAGGGTACTCTTGAAGAGAAGAGCTCACTGAAGAGTCGAGAGTGTGGGAAACACATTCCTTGATGCTGAGATAGCAATAAATGCGGCAGAGGGACCTGCTTAACTCTCAGCCTACTGTCGGGTTGAGGGTCCAAAATGACATCAAAATCCCAGGTAGGCAGCGGTGTTGGAGGGAAGCATGGCATACACGTGTTTTGTTTTGGTTTTCCCTCTCAATTACCTATAAGGATGTTTACCATAAGCACTTACTTTCATGATATTGGTAGCAGGAACTGACCACTTGCCTGAGAGAGAATAACAAAAGGGAAAAAAAACCTCAACTTTAAGAAACAAAGCAAAATTTTAGTTTTGTTGTTATACCAGCTTTTGTCAAAGGGCGTGTAAAGGAACACCATGAAGAACAGCATCCATGAAAATTAGCTCTGATCCTGTGTAAGCTAGACTCCAATTACAACAGAGAGCAAAATGGTCCCACAGCAAGGATGACCTTCAAACTCGGGTATCTCTCCACCTCTCCATTTTTCAGGGTCACTCCTGTATGCCTCTTTGATAATATCCAACTTCAAACTAATTCTACTTACTCCCTCATCTTTGGGAGTAATCTGATTTAGAGAAGGTCTCATTCTGATTAGTAAATCTCTAATACCACTGCAAAGCAAAGGACTTTGAATGAAGGAACACCATGAAAAACTATTAGCTTTTGCTCATCTAGCAGTTATGACAACCTGTCTACCTTACTTCTATAATTTTTTTTTTTCGGTTTTTTGAGACAGGGTTTCTTTGTGTAGCTTTGCGCCTTTCCTGGAACTCACTTGGTAGACCAGGCTGGCCTCAAACTCACAGAGATCCTCCTGCCTCTGCCTCCCGAGTGCTGGGATTAAAGGCGTGCACCACCACCGCCCGGCTTCTTCTATAATTTTTATTTCATTACCAGATTGGAGTTCTTCCAAGAAAAAGATGGCATATGCCTTCAAATCTACCACTGTGACTTAGGCTATACTATATTTTATTTAAGGCATTAACATCATTCCTTTCTCAGAATGCACACTGCTGCATTCACATTGAACTGCCACCTACCAAAGTAACATAAGGATAAAGGAACCTGACAATAAAGCATGTGAGTGAGCCAGGCAGGCTAGTGTATGGCCATTTTCCCAGTACTCGGAAAGCAGAGGCAGGAGGAAAGGGTTGCTAAGACCAGGTCAAAGGGATATCAGAGTGTTTGTTACCCCCTAAAAGGTGGAGGTTAGCTTTGAACAGTGATGGAGAGAACAGGCTGCAGCATTAGCTGGGCGGTAAGTTGGACCTCTGCAGTCAGATGAAGGGCCTCCAGCAGAAATCATGGTGATCAATCCTATTCAACATCAGAGAACATATAAAGGTCTTTGCAAGCTTTCTATGAGTAGCCCTTCCCCATCCCTTACAAGTACTTGAATCCACTTGTGTCTCCCCCTCAAATCTTTGCATAGACCGTGGACCAAGCCAAGTGAGTGTTCATCTAATATGTCCAAAGAGGTGACGTGATGCACATACCTGTGAAGAACCAGCAACAACCAGTTACAAAATCCCTTTTGGGCAGGTCATGGAAAACAATGAAGCTCTTCTCTTGGAGTGCTACCAAAGCTGGTCTTGTTTTGTTAAGGATGATGTCAGCGAGGGATCATTTGAAGGTAGAATCTGGGTTTATGACCTGTGAGTCAGTCAGTCCAGGACTCCTTCCTTCCCTCCCTGCTGTAAACACTATCAATGGTATCTCCCTCCCCACAGACACAAAGGAAATAACTCAATAGGTTCACCAGGTGGATGTTCAGCTTCTTTGTGGAGCATCTGGGACTCTGTTCCATTTATATTCAGTCCACAGAGACACTCACATTCCTGTTACCCAGCACCATAGAACAGAGATGGTCGGTCACCCACTGTTGACACGGGTCATGACGCAGCACCTCAAGTGTCTCTCAAAAGCCCGTTCAAGTTATTTTTAGAGAAAAAAATAGGCTATGTTAATAAAAAAGACCCTCAACAAGTAAAGATATATATGAAAAAAATAGTAGTATTGAGATCAGGAGACTGGCCTGTTTATAAACTCAGGTGTGAACACCTGAGTTCTATCAGCACAACACACACACACACACACACACAGGACCTTGTCAGGGTGGAACATGCTTATTGTAAAGTTAGCACTGAGAAGTAGAAACAGGTAGATCCCTGGAGCTCATTGTCCAGCCAGTCTAGCTGAATTTGAAACCCCAGGCCAACAACAGACATTGTCTCAGAAAACAAGGTGGGCAGCTCCTGATGAGTGACATTTAAGGCTGTGCTCTGACCTCCATGTACACACACACACACACACACACACACACACACACACACACACACATACATATACACACATGCATACACACACATATACACACACACACACACACTCACACACACACACACACAGTACACCACAGAGATTTCTATTTATTCTGGCTCCAAATATGCATTTTCAAAAATGAGTACTACCCCTCCCCCACTTCTGAGAGGACCTTCTTTGACATTCAGGCACTAAATAGATATTTGAATGGACTCAACAGTCCCTTCAAAGTAATTTATAAAAAAGTTGCTTTACCATCTTCATCCTGTATAGGAATAGACTTCTGTCAGTCACTCTGGCTGCCCCTTTCACCCACTTTGACAAAGCCCTAACCTACTCTAGGCTCACTTCCATTTCATACGTCAGAGCTGAGGTTACCTCCCAAGTCTCTATCAAAGTAGCTGTACAAACCTTATTCTCAAGATACTCTGGTCAGAACCAATTACCCTTTGTAGGAAAATGTCTGGATCCTTCCTCTCCCTTCTCTGGTCATCACAGAGCATGTCAGAACATAGACAACTCAGGTTACATGAGAAAGATGCCAGAGAGCATTTGATAAAGATAACGTTGCCGGCCGGGTGGTGGTGGTGCACACCTTTAATCCCAACACTCAGGAGGCAGAGGCAGGCAGATCTCTGTGAGTTCGAGGCCAGCCTGGTCTCCAAAGAGAGTTCCAGGAAAGGTGCAAAGCTACACAGAGAAACCCTGTCTTGAAAAAAAAAAAAGATAACATTGTCAATTCAATTCCCAAATGCATCTCAAATCCAGCATCTTCTTTGAGGTTCCTATTGTCTTTGTTTAGACCCCCACATCTCTTGTCAGATGACTATGTATTATTTCTTTTGAAAGGAGGTCTTTTTGTATAGCCCTGGCTAGCCTTGAATTTACTATGTACTCCAGGTGGGCCATGAACTCAAAGCAATCCCTGTCTCAGCTTCTCATATTAGGTCTATAGGTATGCACACCCATACCTGGCAGTGGTCTTCTTTATAAATGAAAAGAACCTGTCCCATGTGTGATAATACCATGTGTCAGGTAGGCTTGGTACATGTTACCTAATTAAATATTGAAAAATCATTATGTGTGCATCACGGCATACCACCCATCTTCCCTCCTACATCTGGAACTATTGGAGGATAGTGAAATGTGGTTACCAGAGATGGAATGATGAATGAAGAATGAGTGAATTAATGGAAAAGACAGGGATGACAGACTAATGCATATTAACAACATGACACAGTTTCCTAACACAGAAACAATTTAAGGAGACAACAAAGTCCATGAACTAGAGAAAAAATACTTTATAAGCAAAGAAAAACAGGGCAGAGGGAAACCTTAAAAACCGTAATGCTCAAATGGAGACTGGACAAATTCAGACAAATATAGTCAGTCTGATAAGAAACATAAAATAACAGAAAAGCTACATTAAGGAACATATGTAGGAAGAGGCTAGAATGCATTGAGCAAAAGCTTTAATTCCCTAGGAATCAGCTGAGGTGGACAAGAACAGCCTGAAGCATCATGCACAAGGGTTTGCATCGGGTCCTCTGCATATATGACATGGCTTCCAGTTTTGTGTTTTTATGGGATTCCTGAATGTGAAAACAAGTGGGTCTCTGATTCTTATCTTGCTCTACTTTGATGTGATAGTTTTTGTTTTATATCATTGTATTTAATTTGTTATATAAATATTAATATATATATTAAAATGAATGAATGAGCCGGGCGGTGGTGGCGCACGCCTTTAATCCCAGCACTCGGGAGGCAGAGGCAGGCGGATCTCTGTGAGTTCGAGGCCAGCCTGGGCTACCAAGTGAGTTCCAGGAAAGGCGCAAATCTACACAGAGAAACCCTGTCTCAAAAAACCAAAAAAAAAAAAAAAAAAAAAAAAATGAATGAATGAGTGAAAACCTAGCCACTGGGGTAAAGGTTAACAACTGAGCCATCACTTATATCCACTGGCAGAGGCAAAATCAGTTTTCTCTAATAGAGTGACACTAGGTATATCAACCATATAATTGGACTCCACAGGTTTTTTGTTTTTTTTTTTAGGTACTTTTATTTAGTTATAATTAGGTGACTTTTTTTGGGGGGGTAATGTGGTTTTATTTTATTTTCTTGGTTTGGGGTTTTTTGTTGTTGTGTTAGCTTTTTTATTTCTTTTTTGAGAGAGAATTTAAAGTTGGGTGGGCAGGTGAGGGAGAGGACCTGGAGGCCTTGGACGAGGGGAGGAATATATTCAAAATACATTCTGATTTGAAAATTGTTTTAAATAATGAAAACTATGATGATGATGGTGATGGTGATGATGATGATGATGATGATGATGATGATAATGATATAAAGAAGAGAAAAGAGCCATTCACACTCAAATTAACAATCACATCTTTAGATAGAACTTGCTCTGTGCTGGGCCATGTTCTAAGCGTATTACACTCAATTAAACTTTTAAAAACTCAGAAGAAAGGGGTTTTGTGAATCCCATTCTGCAGATGAGCCATCAGAAGCAGCACACTTGGACTTGTTTCAGATCATATGGTTGGAACCTGAAATACCTGGCTAATAATGTCTATACCTTTTATCACTCTGCTGTGGTGTGCCTTTTTAGCCTGGGCAAGAAAAAGTTGAATATGTGACTTTGATAGAGAACTGTCTGATGTCACCTCCAGAGTTTGAAATTAGAGGCAAATTAAGAAATTCAAGAGCAAAGAAAATTCAGAAACTAGAAGAAATCTTTCCATTCCAGGTTAAGTGAACTGAGAACTGGGAGATTTCCTTACCTGTGGTCAGGGTTCTGAAGTATCCCATGACCACAGGAGAGTTGCTGTTCTTACTGAAATCTAACCGTATGCTCAGGTGGCATTGTTCAGGAGGAGGTGGGAGGGGAAAGGACAGAAACAGAGTTGAAAAAGGAGAAGCTATAAATGCTAAGACCATGACCCTAAGAGACAAAGGTCCCCCCCCTTCACCCTTTGTCCAATACTTACCCTAAGTCTGTGGCATTTAAAGATCAGAATGCCAAGTTACAAGCTCTCAGTCAGTCTGTCCAAGGCCCAGGGAGAAGGGTCTGACTTTTCCATTCAAAACCAGTTATTTTGTAAAATATTTTTAATTGGAATAGAATTTTATTACTTCTGCCCCACCCTTTCCTCCCTCCAGCCCCTCCCACTTGCCTTCCTTCACATACCTCCCATTACCCACTTTCAAGTTGAGAACCTTTTTCCTTTAGCTATATTTGCTATATACACCATATATATACATATATATTTATATGTATATGTACACACAGTTATATATATACATATACATATACACATACATATATATAATCTATATTCTGCTGAGTCTGTTTTGTTGTTTGTATGTTTATGATTACAAGGCTGACCACTGTGCATTGGACAAACATACAGTTATTGATAAAGGATTATTTCTAGACTTGAGGGCAAATCTAGCAAGCTATCATTTTCTATTTTATGTAATTAAAGTAAATGTGTCATCCATTTCAAGAGATAATATGCTAACTGCAAGTTTTCTTGATATTCTAAATTTGAAAAGCCTATGCTGTAACTAATATATGTCCTAGCTACAAAAGTTGGTTAACATGTGCCAAGTGAATTTATTCCATTGATACATGTTTTGAAAGAATGAGTGTGTTATTTAAGAAGACATCCAGTGGCTAGGAAGATGCAATGCTGTTCCACGTCTTTCTTTATTTTGATCTTTATTATACCCCCTTTGCTGATATTTTAATCAGAAAACCATCTACCAAATTAAAATGTTTTGAAACATAACTGCTCCAGGAATGCCATATAGCAATTCTTCTGTAGTCCATATCCATATCTAACTTAGATTTCAAGTTGTATGCCTTGTGTATTTTCAGATAACATTTAGAAAAAATATGTGGGTTTATTGCTCTTTTCAACCCATTTTCCCCCAGTTTCCACTATGTGATGGCTCTTTTTTGGTTGTAGATTTGATACACCTAGGAAAAATATATAAATTGAGGGATTGCACCTGTTAGGTTGGCCTGTAGGCACATCTGTGAGCACTTTTATTATTATTATTGCTAATTGCTGGAGGTGATCCTAGCCTGCTATTGGAGGTAGCACTCTTGGGCAGGTAGGCTAGGAGCAGAAAGCAAGTCAGTAAGGACTGTGCCTCGCCATCTCCACCTGTGGTCTCTCTCCATGATCTCTGCTTCAGTCCCTGCCTCCAGGTTCATGCCTCAGCTCTCTTCTAGGATGGACTGTAACCTGTAAGCCAAATGAACCCTTTTCTCTTTTGGTCATGGTACTTACCACAACAGTGGAAAAATCATTGGGGCAATGTATTGTGCTTTGTTCTGTCATGGTTACAGAAATAACAGATCTCTAGGCCCGCCTCTGCAGGATCTACATAATACCAACTTCAAAGACACATTTAGTCATGTTAACAACTTTCCTAAATTTTGCTTAGATCACCTTATGTGCTCAGGACAGACTCCAATTCTTATGGATTTATTTGTCTTTCTGGATTATCTCTCAATATAGAAGCTGGCTATTAGGTCTCTACACTCTTGTTCTATATTGTACATATTTTGAACTGCTTGAGCCGCCAAACATTTCCCAGCCCAAGCTCTTCTGAATGCTGTTGCGTCTAGTGGGAACATAAGCTTCCCTATCCCTCCATCAGGCCACTCACATTTGTCTCCTAACACTTTTTGCAACCAGGATTTACCCAATTGTTTCATTGTCAGAATGTTTACATCGTTATTTATTCATTCCCTTTTTAACCTACTAAATGGGTGTTATTTCTTGTAGCTTGAGCAGACATTGTTTACATATTGAGAAGAATGCATCCCAAGTGGGGCTGTTTGTGGCCTCACATCTGAAGGACCCATTCCATAATGCCAGACTTCACTGGGGCCATGTCTGGCTTTTGGCTAAGGAGAACTACAAAGGCCCTTCCATTATAAAGAAGACATCTTTTCTTTTCAAGCATCAGTTAGTCCAAAGGGAGGAAATTTATCATTTTATGGAATATCATGTTCTAAATCACTATGAGGCTTGTCCACATTGTGAGCTTAAAGAATCCAGAGGGCCTCTCTAGCTACATCTGCTCTGGATGTGTTGAAGTGGTGGTCTCTGAGTGAAACAGTTCTCCTGGAAACAGCATAAGTGTGCCCTGAACCTGAGAGGCAAGGGAGCAAGAGAGATGAAATGCTGATGCCTGGGAGACATCTGATACCTGCCACACACCCCAAGCTTCTTCCTGGGACCTCTGAATCATTAGTCGGGCTCGAAAAACTATCAGGAAGCAAGTGGATATTCTTTTGATAAAAGCAGTGACAAGGTAGTTTATATCCAGACACCTGGGTTCCAAGATGCAGAGGACAAGAACTTCAAACTGGAGTGCATAGTGCAGGAGAGGGAGAAGGAAGTGTCTTGCCAGGCCCAATGGAACCAGGTTCTCATGATGCAGGATAGACCTAATCTACATGCATTTGTTCCACACAGATAACTGGTGAAACACTGAACACTCTTACCAAGTGTTGGATTAAACCACTTACATTATAGAAAATACAAATGATGCCACACAGATTAATTGCTCAGTAGTCCTTCTCTTGTCCTGATTATTCAATATACAACGTTCCAGTCATCATCTGGGGGAGTAAGTCACCTGTATGAGTTTCTGTCACATGGCTGTGACCAAATCACTTAGATTAAACAATATAGGGAGGGGAGATTTATCTGGGTTCCAAGTCTCAGGGGATTGGAGCCCATCACGGTGGCATCAGGATGGTGGCAGGGGCGTGTAGAAGATGCTGTTCACATAGAGATGGCCTGGAAGGCAGATGGCAAGGCCAGAACTGGGGCCTGGATGAAAATCACCAAGCTCCATCCTAACAACCCATTTCTACCAGGCAGGCCACAGCTCCTAAAGTCTCCGAGCTTCCCATCATAATGCCACCTGCTGAGGAAACAAGTATTCAAAATGGGAGCCTGGGAGGGATGTTTCACATTAAAACCACAGTCCCAGCCTTTTTATCATCATCATCAGTATCATCAGCATCAGCATTATTATTATTATTATTATTATTATTATTATTATTATTACATTCCCAGAAACATAATGGGCAGTTTGAAGAACTGTGACGTTTTCCAGTAATTCTCTCCAGCAATAAACCAGGAAACCAGTTTGTATCACAATGGAAGATTCAAGATGAAAGCAAACAATATCTTTTCCCCTGTCTGTATCACAAATGAACTGAGGGAAAGAACCACCAATGTAATGTTGCGGGAATAAAGGAAGGGTCATGAGTGGTGGCTAATGCCTGTCATCCTCACACTCTCATTCTAGTGCCGGAATTAGAGGCAAGCCTGGAATACAGAATGAAACCCCAACTCAAAAGCAACACAACACACAAACAAGTCATAAGGAGTTCTGACTCCACAAACAACAACAGGAAAGAGAAATTGTTGTATTTAAGAGATAAGAGAACCAGGACGCATTGGCCTGAGGGCTAGGAATGAAGAAACTATGAAATAGGGACTAGAGAGATGCCTCAGAGGTTGAGAGCCCTGGTGGCTTGTGTTGGATTGACCAAGAATGGCGTCATAGGCTCATATAGCTGTGGCCTTTTTGGAGTAGATGTGGCCTTGTTGGAGGAAGTATGTCACTGGAGGTGGGCTTTGAAGAGCCAGGTCTAGGCTCTATTTCTGTCTTTCCTTTTGTCTCTTTGTTGGTCTCTGTCTCTTTGTCTGTCTCTGTCTCTATCTCTCTGTCTTTGTCTCTGTGTGTGTTTCTCTCTCTCTCTCTCTCTCTCTCTCTCTCTCTCTCTCTCTCTCTCTCTCTCTCTCTCTCTCTCGTTTGCAGATCAGGCTGTAGATCTCATCTACTGCTCCAGCACCATGCCTGCCTGCTGCCATGCTCTCTGCCATGATGATAATGGACTAAGCCTCTGAAACTGTATGTAAGCCCCCAGTTAAATGCTTTCTTTTATAAAGGTTGATTTGGTCATGCTGCCTATTCACAGCAATGAAACAGTGACTTAGACATAGCTCTTCCAGAGGATCTAGTTTGGATCCCCAGCATACATATGGCAGCTCACAATTGTCTGTGACTCCAGTTTCAGGGTATCAGATGCCCTCTTCTTGCCTCTGTGTGTACTGCATGCACAAAATGCCCATGCATACATGCAAGCAAGGCACCCATCCAATCTACATAAAATAAATTTTAAAGAAATAAAGAAGATATGAGATGGACTGCTGGCCTAAGTGGAAGTTCTACACTAATTAAGGAAGAGATAAAAAGCCTACCTGAGTAAGGGATGGAGGGCTTTCTTTCCAAAGAAGTTCCACAATTCTCTTTTTCCGCTAGCATTATAATTAATATCATATGAAAATTCTCAAGATAAAATTGAATTTTTATGACTGTACTGCTTAGTTTATCTGAGTCTTCTTTTTCTCTGTTTAAAATGTATAACTGGATTTGGGCCTCCTAAAGGAGTTCTCTTTGAGAACTACACTGCAGATCTACGTACCTAAAATGTATGTAGGATTTGAGGCCCGGGTGGCAAAGTGGTTCAGTTGTTCAAGTATTGATGAAAACATTAAGATGGACACACCAGACCTCAGAGAGGGTGGGCCAAGTCAGAGAGACAGAAAACAGAATGCCTCAGCAGTAGAAAGGACGTCATTAATTGAAAGTGGGCTTTATATAAGAAAACCCTGTGAAGTGAGGCAGGGAAGACATGCAGAATGGTTCATTATTCAAGATTTTTTGATAGCTTACACGTCTAGACAGAGAGGATAAAAGAGGGATAAACAACACCAACAAATCCACTCTCCTCGTGGAGATTATACAGTAGCGAGGGAAGACAAATAATATATAGGAAAAATATAATTTCACGTGCCTATAATATAAGGGTGAAAGGAGCCGAGCCAGACAGTCTGGATTCAAATCACAGCCCTCCAGCATGAGCCAGAGAAAGACACTTCCCATTTTCGTGCCCCAGTGTTATCAGTGTAACACAGAAAATAAGACCTTCCTCTTACTGTTGTAGACATGTGAAGGTTAATGACAGTAGCATATCTAAAAACCTTGCACAGTGTATAATACATGTAAATCTGAAATAAATGTTAGTGCTTGCTGTGCTGGCCAGTGAAGAGATGGTAATAAAGCAGCCGTGCATGCCTCTCTGCGTCACTCCAATTGACATTTGTGGTGTCCAGATAAATCTTCCCTACGAGGGGCTGCTCTGCACGTCATAAATGTTTAGCAGTGTCTTTGGCCTCCATTCCCTAGTGCTAAACACACTTCCTGGTGATGATAACCCCAAATGACTCTAACCTTGTGAAAAGATCCGTTGGGAGGGAAAAAAAAAATCTCTCCTGGTTGAAAACTGCTAATTTGGAGAGTAAAGAGCTGCCACTCTTGAGAGAGAGTTATGCAGAAAAGCCCTTTGAAGAGCAACAGGGAAGAGAACCCTGAGCGATAAAAAGGATGCATTCAAGCAAAGCCACAGTGAGTGGTGGGTGTTTTCGCAGAGGGAACAGCAGGATAAAGACCCCCCAGAGCAGGAACAGAATAGTGTCCTCAGCTTGGAGCAGAGTGAGGATGATGCTGAAGAAGTACCCTGGATCTGAGTCTAAAGACCAGAAAGAGGTGCCATGGGGTGGGGGTAGCTCATTTGCCACCATTCCTGAAGCCCAGTTCTACCCCAAGTACAAGGTAAATTGGGTGTGGTAGTATGTAACTGTAATTTCCTCATTCAGATGGTAGAAGCAGGAGGATGGAAAGTTCAAGATTATTCTTGACTATAGTTTGAGGCTAGCCTGGGGTACAGAAAACCCTGTCCAAAACAAACACACATCATGGTAATGAATTTGGGTTTTACTGGTTCTGTGCTGAAAAACTATTACAAGGTTTTAAGCAAGAGAATGGAATGTTTGCTTTTGGAGTTGTTTATTATTGTTGTTATTATTATTATTATTATTATTATTATTATTATTATTGGTTTTTTTTTGAGACAGGGTTTCTCTGTGTAGTTTTGGTGCCTGTCTTGGATATCACTCTGTAGACCAGGCTGGCCTTGAACTCATAGAGATACTCCTGGCTCTGCATCCCGAGTGCTGGGATTAAAGGCATGTGCCACCACCACCTGGCTGGAGTTTATTATTTGAGAGTAAAGCATGAAAGTGAAGGAAATGCAATCAGAGAGGCACTGAGGCTATAAAGGCAAAGCTCAGAGAAGAATGAGAGGCTTGGGTAGAGGTGGTAAGGTCGTGGCTGTAAATGTGGAAAGATGTAACGGGATTCTAATGTACTGTGATGAAAGAACCTGTAGACTCGACTGGATGTGATGAGGAACGAAGTGCTGATGGGAGAGGAGCATGCTTAGGGAGGAATTTCAAAGGTCAATAATTCTGTGGAGGCAAAAATCAATATTTCTGAGTAGGCACTACTAAGAGTCTCTTGAAGCTAGTCATTCAAGAGGTACGTTGTCCATTGACCACACCATTCTGGAGATGAGCTGAGAAGTAGGGACTGGAGATGTGTGTTCAGAAGTCCTTGTCCTTATACAGCATCTACACCATTGCATCCTTTGAGATCTCTCCACTGAAGGAGAGATCAGGTGAAAGGCCAAGGACCAGTGCTGAAGCCTTCCCACTTTCTGGCTAGAGGCAGAGAATGGGAAACCTGACGGGGAGATGCAATAAAACTCAGATTCTGTGATGGCCTAAAAAAATATTAGACAATTCAAAAAGAAACGTGGTCATCCAGGACAAAAGCCACCAAAAGGTCAAGTAAGGTCAGGGTTTTGAATATATATTTGGGTTGGATGAGGGAGAGGGTGGTGGTGGCTGTTGAAGAATGTCTTCACTAGAATGATGGAGATGAAGGCCTCACTGGAGTTTATGTGTAGAAAAAGGAGGTAATAAAGTTGGAAGAGAAAACACAAACACTTCTTTAGAGTAACAGTAAGGGTGATATAAGCCAAGGAAGTCAAGCATGGCCATTGCTGGTGTGGGAATTTACAGCTGTTTCAGTGCACACCCTCACGGTACAAGAGTCTGTCATTCTTTCAGTTGACGAATCCAGTGAAAGGGAAGAAACTGATCATCTGGTGGGGGAGGGGGGACACTTGTGAATCACTGCATGGGAGATTGAGTAGTAGAACAAGCAGACTATGAAGCAGACAATGACTCAGTTTACCTTCAGAGAGATAGATGAATGAAAAAATTAGGAAAGAAAAATTTGGGTAAAGAGTTTATTTAGTAAAGAAAATGAAATAAAAATTTCCATAGTATTTCTATTTTCTTACAAAGGAAAACGTAAAACAAAATCAGTTGATTGGTTGCAGATAGTCAGAAAGCATAAGTTGAAGGAAAAAAGATAAAAAGGTGTCAAGTGTGACGTGTCAGGAGGAAGGTGAACAAGAATGCTTATTAAGGGGTTGAGGAGATGGATCAGTGGTTAAGAGCACTGGCTGTTCTTCCAGAGGACCCAGGTTCAATTCCCAGCACATACACAGTGACTCACAACCTTTCGCTCCTATCCCAAGGGATTTTATGCCCTCTTCTGGCTTCCAGAGCACCACACACGTGTGATGTATAGACGGATTTCTAAATGGTCTTATTAAATAAAAAACATGGAGCCAGATACAGGAGTGAAAGCCTTAAATCAGGGAAATAGGGAAAGACACCAGCCAACCTTACCTCACCAACTCTGCAGCTTCCAAATGTGAGTTACTTCCTGTCTACCCTACCTTTAATACCTTGCTGTTCTGCCCTCTCATTGGCTCTCTTAGCCCAGCTACCTCACTTCCTCTTCCTACATAGCTCTGTCACTTTCTGTCTGTCTGTACAGACCTCCAGGTCTCTATGGTTGGTACTGGGATTAAAGGCGTGTGTCACCATGCTTGGCTCTGTTCCCTAGTGTGGCCTTGAACACACAGAGATCCTGCCTACTAAAGGATTAAGGGCATGTGCTGCCTGACTTCTTTGTTTACTTAAAATGGCTGGCCTTTTTGCCCTGATCTCCAGGCAAGCTTTATTTATTAACTCACAAGTAAAATATCACCACATTTCAGCACAAATAAAATATCACCACAGTGATGCACAAACATAAATGCATATGCATAAAAATAAATAATTTTACAAAGACTATTTGTCAGGAAATGTGTTAGAATTGCCAAGTAATGTGAAATCTACTTGTAATACATAACCTCATACTTAACTGAGTTCCATCAGAAAATCTGCATGCTTTTAGGTCATATTTATGCCTTGAAGGGGGCATAGAGTGTCAGGCCAATATATAAAGTGACAGATCAAGGAGCAGGACAAACAAGGGAAAATTGAAGACATGGCTGCACCAGGGTTATGGAATCCATGCAGCTGGGTAGAAAGGTAGTTCCTGGAGAGCTATGCTGATGGGCAGTGTTGATACACTGGAATGCTCAAGGAAATTAGAAGCAGCTGGAGTAAAAGTGCCAGGATACCTTGCCTAAGATAAGAGAATTATCAGAGCGGATATTTACAACAGGGATTTTAGAAATGGTCAGGTGTGTGGTAATAATGCCATTATACAGAAACCAGAACAAGAAATTTGAGTTAATTATATAACCTGGAATTCATACACAGAATTTGAGCTCTGAGGTAGAATAGAGTATTGAGAGAGAGAGAGGCAAAGAGGGAAGGACACACACACACACACACACACACACACACACACACACACAGATGTATATATATATACATACACAGAGAATGATAGAAACACAGAAAAAGAGAGAGAGACACACAGACAGACAGATAGACAGACAGACAGAGACAAAGAGACACAGAGAAAATGATGCAGAGTCCATCAGGTTTCTAACATTCTCACAGTATGTCACACTCATTTGTTCTTCTCTCCCTGTGTCCCTATCTCTTCATTTCTCATTGAAATGAAGTGGTGGTCTATATTTCATGCTTTAGCTGGGCATCTCCAGGTGAGTTATTAAGTCAGGAGCCTATAGCAGAGTCTGAGCAATGGATAGTCCTCAGTGCATCTCTTACATAGTTTGACTCAGGACAGACCTAGACATACATTTTAACAAAGGAATTATTCTCTTAATTCTTGTCCTCAGGAGATATGACATTCTCTATTCCGGAAATTGATCACTGAAGTTTGAGATCATGGTCTTCTTGTTCCATCAATTTGGACCTGGGGTCAGGTAGGATGTCACAACAGTAGAAGCGTGTGGCTGAGGAGAATCTCCTCATCATGTGAGACATGATGCTGAAATGTAGAGAGAGGCTAAAAGACATAGCCCCCAGTAGTGTGCCCCCAGCTGACAACTTCTTCTAACATGGTCCTACCTCTGACCATGGTCCTACCACTTACCCATTATACCATCAAATTAGGAACCTATCAATAGGTTAACCCATGTATTAGACCACATCTCCATGTCTCAATCATGCCTCAATGATTAGACCTAAGCCTTCAACACCTGAACCATTCAAGGACTGCTTCATAGCTATCCTAAAACAGGGACCACCTCCAAACAATAGCTATCCATGTTTACTGTTCATAGTCTCCATTGGTGGGTTTGCTTTGACTTCCAGTTGTATCTTCATTTGACCTTTAGAGTCTCTGGAGAGTAAAATACGTTTTGACCATATCCCACATCTCAAACATAGCTTACCTCATTAGATTTTAACTGGACTCCTTCTCAATGATGACGGGGAAGGTGTGGAATGAACTCATCAATTCCCACAGTTAAAGTTGATATGTCTAAGGAGGTAGCTTGGGTACTCACAATGGCTGTGCAATAATGCAATGGTGACCTTTTCTGTTGGGGCTTGTTCTGGTGATCTGATGCCCTGACATCATCACCACACATGGAATAGAGCTGTTACACAATGGGCACAATTTATGTATTTGATAGCATTTCAGCATGTTGAAACTCAGATTTCAATAAATATAGGAGAGCAGAGTAAACTGGCACAAAATTCAAGGAAGCTCTGTTTTAAGACATTACCTGCCATATATTTTACTGTAGTTCCGCCTTATAGACATATGGTATTTAAACAGGGAATAATATGTTGAAAACTCTGCATTTGCCACAGAAACTCTGGCCCTTAGCACTGGAACAGAAGCATGTGGAAATAATAGCTGCTTTGGATTAAATCCTTGTGGCTTTCTGACACAAACGCCTCTCCATTATTTAATTTGGCTTAGGTTTTATTCAGCCACCTGAATAAACTGATACATTCCTCATTAGTTTTGGTTGTTAGTCTATTTTGACACCTATAATTATTGGATTTGATATAGAGAGACAGAAACTATTTGATACATAAATGGCACTGCCAAGAACAAATAACACAAAAGTTGCTTGCCTTTGTAACAAACTGTCTGAAAGAGTCGTGATCAAGGACCTTGTAGTTAGAGGAGTCTAGAATGCATCTGGAGGACTATATAGATAGTCTTCAAGGAAAGAAAGGGGACCACATTTTGAGTGTATGGTCTGCATCGAACGTTCCCAACTATTTTGCTTTCTCTCTCAAATATTGTGTGTGTGTGTGTGTGTGTGTGTGTGTGTGTGTGTGTGTGTGCGTGCGCGCGCACGCGCATAATCTTACATGGCTTTCAGAAGGACCACAAATTTTCTAAGTTAATGCAAATTGGACCTCTTTATTCTAGAAGAGTATCTTTGGTTGGCTCTACCAATACAATAGAAGTCATTGGGTGGCTGAGAAAGTGCCAACATGTTTCTGTCCATAAGGGCTTATAAGGTTTACCTTGAGGACTAGTATTCAAGACTGCTTTTCCTATAGATTCTCAAGCAAACACTTCTAAGTTGCTAGTACATAAAGAGGTCATGAGGAAAGAGACACAAAAGCTAAAAGAGAAGTCAGCTCAGTCACCAGCTAGAAAGGGAGACTGAAAAGAACTCACTGGGAAAGGTTTGAGGATGCATCGTCCCTGCAGGTTTGTTTTTTTTTTTTTTCTAGAGAGAAAAAGCTTTAAAGAAAAGACTTTTGATTTAGAACAAAACTAGAATCTCTGGGAGGCATGTAGTCCATCAGGCCAAACACAGTGAGAGCTAAAAGCCAGTTTAAGGTCAACTCACGCAGCTAAGCTTCATTGTCTTTTCAGGCAGGATCCTAATTTCATATGACCTATTTTCACCAAAGTACCCCTGCATTGGTTAAACTGTACCCACTACCTTTGAATGCATATTTTGAAATCCCAACCTTTAGTATCTCAGGGTGTGTTCTTTTTTGGAAACAGGCTACTGAGTTAATTAGTTTAGATGAAGTCATGGTGGAATAGGATGGACTCCTAGGCCATTGCGAGTGATGTCCTTATAAACAAAGGGAATTTTGACAAACATGGGAAGAACTTCTTGTGAAGATGGAGGCAGAGAATGGGGTGGCGTAGTTCCAAGTTAAAGAATGCCAAGCGTGTTTGACAAACCATTAGAAAGCAGGGAGAGGCATGGAACAGATCTGCCCTCCTAACCACAGAAGGAAACCACCCTGACATAGCCTTGCCCCTAACCTTCTGGCTTCCATACATATGAGATAATTTCCATTGCATAAGTCATTCAGTTTGTGTGCTTTATTAAGGAAACGCACAAACAAGCACACAAACTGATAGACTCATTAAGATCATTTAAACACGGCCCTACCTCAAAGGCCCTGGTAAACAAAAACAGCTGATAATTCTACAATAATACTATCCAAATCCTGTAATGTTCAAGCAGACACAAGATCACTGGGTAGGTGGTGTTTCCATCAACACATGAGAATATAATTGCCCTGTACTCTGCTCTGCCTTTGAAGTCACTGCTGGTGCGAGTCATTCTGATCTTCCTCCAGGAAACTGGTCCTTCGTGCACACAGTGATGACAAATCAATTTTGTCTCTGAAAGCTGCAAATGCCCATCATAGCCTTGACTGCCTGAGAGCCAGTCAGCTTCTCCATGTTGGGATGATACAAAGCTACCTTTTAACAGAGCGGGACACTTTCAGATGGATGTTTGAACCAGAAGGCTTTGATGAATTCTGTTTGTTTTTCTCTACAACTGTGGAACAGTTGGTTATGGAGAATCGAAAACATCATAGGTTAATTGACAACATGATACTGACAGCTGTATTTCCAGTGGGTGGTAGAAATCTAGATAATACTTTTATTAGCTTTTACGGTACACTATGTGTCCTTCAGAGAACAAATCATGGTAAGACAGAATAACCAGGCAAGGTTTGGCCTCAGCTAATTTGGGGCTGGACCATACTTGTAGCTGTTGATAGAGGCTGGCTCAGAGGCTTGCCAACACTGACATCACATTCAGGTGACTCTGTTCTCTTCACACTTCACAATAAAAACCTGGCACTCTCTGGAGAAGAAAGCCCACACAGTTGGCTTGCTTCAGCAGGAGTTGATTGGAGATAGCTCTATTTTTAGCTTCGTATTTTAATGCATTTGGGTTTTTACTTTTATTATTTTTTAAAATGGTGACAGTAGTCACTGGCCAAGGTCCACAGCCTCATCTAAGTCCCCGAGAATAACGAAGATGGTAGAATCAGTCAGTCCTGCTTGCTGGCAACTGGCCAAGTGACACTGAAAACCATGTGCAGGTCATTAAAATTTACGTCCCTGTCTGTAGCTGCTAATGTCTCTGAGATTTCTCCAGGTCCTCAGTAGTCAACCCTCTTTTTCTCTTTATCTGGTGCTGCCCCATAAGGTTCCCCCTTCTTCGACTCTCTCTGCTAAGCTTAGGTTTTCAGCTGCTTTTAAGCAATTTCCTTTCTTTAGAACCTTTAGGCCCTTTTCTCATGACAGTTGGTTTAGAAAGGCATTGGGTGCTGGTTTCTTAACACTTAAGGTATTTCCACACTAAGGCATACTGCAGGAGGGGGCAAGTTCATCTTACCATGTTTTCCACCATTTCTACTTCATCTTAATTGTTATACACTTGGACTCTTCATCTAGACACCCTCTCCTTTATCTCTGTACTGACAAAGACCGTCTCTGGCCTGACTTGATCCAGGCATCGCTTGAGTCTCAGACCTTGAGTTCTGCCCTGGCACATTTAGTCAAAAATTCTGACAGCCAATAGAGTGAAAAATCTTCCGCTCTTGGTATCTAATCATCCTTACTATCAGACCAAGTTCCTGAAGGCCCACCCTTCATATCTTATCACTCTGGCCTGCCTATTGCAAGGTCCTTTTTCATTTTGTTTTGGTTTTAAATCATTCAGCAAAAAAATCTGTTTAACCTTGATGTTTCCTCTTCCGTTTTCTATCCACTGACCCCCTTAACCCTGATGCTGATCTACAAAATTCTATTTGTGCATGTATTGGCATCACATGTTTGACAAAGCCACAGCTCTAGCTGTCCTCTGAATAAATTTGGCCTAATTGTCTTCAACAATTTTGGGAATAATTTTCGACAGTAAAAGTTCACTCATCATAATAGACTATAAACTTTTCAGGATGAAACTTTCTTAGCTCTTTACATAGTGCTGAATGTGAACCAGTTGTTCAACAAACATTTAAGAGATTTTTTCTTTTCTTTTTTTTAATAGATCATAATACATTTTTCATTTTTATTTATTTATTTATTTATTTATTTATTTATTTATTTATTTATTTATTTATTTATTTATCTATTATCAGCTTGATACAGTACAAATTCTTATCCTAATAGTGAAATGTTTCATTGAGGCTTGCCCAGTAATTGAGTAAAACCAAAACTTATTATAAGCCACAGTCATCCTAGGGTCCCTCCTGCTATATAGCCTCTCTGGTTCTGTGGGTTACAGTCTGATTGTTCTTTGCTTTATATCTAGTATCCACTTATAAGTGAGTACAAACCATGTCCTTCTGGGTTTGGGTTACCTTACTCGGGATGATATTTTCTAGTTCCATCCATTTTCCTGCAAACCTCATGATGTCATTGTTTTTCTCTACTGAGTAGTACTCCATTGTGTATATGTACCACATTTTCTTAATCCATTCTTTAGTTGACAGGCATCTAGGTTGTTTCTATGTTCTGGCTATTATGAAGTGTTGTTATGAACATAGTTGAGCATGTATCAACTTTTCTTTCTTTTCTTTTCTATCTCTTCTCCTTCAGTCTTTATTCCCCTCCCCCATCCCCATATTGAATAGGAATAAGAAATCCCCTTTACACATTCTTTAACGTAACCATAACATGTGCAGTTATATATGGAATTATACTGTATAAAGTGAAGAAAATTTTATCATTGTAAAGCATTTCTGTGCTAATTTTCATTTAGCCAGTATGTTTCTAACTTCACAAATTATGAAGTGATCTTTTCTATTACAAGACATAATATTACAGGAAGGCTTCACAGAGGCACGAATTTCACAGTTTTTGTAATTTTTAAAATATGTTAGATTAATAGATGAATTAAGAAAGGATAAAATTCAAAGAATTTTTATATGTGTCTATGTTATCTTTTTCTCTCAGATGTCTGCCTATTTTTAAAAAGAATTTGGAAACTCTGATTTTTTTTTTCAAAATTTGTTTTGGCAACCAAGGGTGCCATTCAGAAAATAGATCGAGTTTCATGAGTTGTGCACTCAGAATTGGGTGATGTGAGAGCAATGAGAAACACTTTAATAGAGAGAATTCAAAAGATTTGAAATATTCCAGTGTAGAAGGAGCCTTGGAGGGGTGCTGGCTTTCAAACACTAACATGACATAAACCACAGCTTCAGTTCTTTTCCTTGGGGGCTGCGTGGAAGATATTCAAAACACCCCCTAAGACAAGTACAAAATTACGTTTCCTAAGGCTTTAGCATACGGTGTGAGTTCTTATAGAAAAACAATGGCAATACCAGCAGGAAGTAGTTATTCTGCACCCTGTGTGCCAGGAAAAGGCAGTAAGTACTTTGCATACATTACCTGATTCCTCACAACCAGATCACCCACCCAGTCAGTTCTTTATGTCTCCATTTCACAGTGGCTGATGTGAGATTTGAAAGATAAAGCAAACCTCCAAAGTTTATCATCTTTTTTAAAAAAAAAAAATCTTTAAATATTTAAAGGTATATTTAACCATTTATTTGTGTGCATCTCTGTGTTAATGCTTTTAAAATTTTCTTCCAGATTTTCAATCAGGGTGTTGACCTATGGTAGAATATATTGATAAAATGTTTGAGTGTATTTGACCTCAAACTCAATTTATAGATGGTTTTGGAAATGGGAGACTGAGATGAATTAAAGGTTGAGCGCTTTTCCATCATGTAAGGTGGAATCCTTGAAGTACCACACATTTAAACTAATCATCTCTGAGTGTGACTGGTTAGAACAAATCCACCATGATTGATAAAACATGTAATTAAAAACTTGACATAAATGTTCCATTCTGATCTTGTTTATATTTAGTCTTAGAAGCTCCCCACCCCCAATGCACACACCACCACCACCACCACCACCACCACCACCACCAAGGGTCGATTGTTGAAGGCTTAGTCCTCTGTGCTATGCTCAGAAGTAGGACTTTGGGGGAAATTAGTGGATCATGAGGGCACTGATATAATGAGTGGAACAGATAGATTCTTAATTGAATGGCATATTATTGGAAGGAGGTGGACATTAGAAGATGGGATTGGTTGGAGGAAATTAATCACTGGACACGTGCATTGAAGGGAATATCTTGTGCCTGGTGGTAGCTGCTTCTCTTCCTCCTCCTTCTGCTTCTGTTTCACCACAACCCTCTTATTCCTGGCTGCCATGAGGTGAACAAGTTCCACTACCAAATGCTCATATCACTATGATATTCTGCCTCATCACAGCCCCACTGAGATGAATTAATCAACCATGGACTGAGCCCTCTGAAACTGTGAGTTGCAAGAAATCTTTCCACCCTAAAATTAATTTGCTCAGTTATTTTGTCAGTGAGAAAATGTAGGGTAGACATGTCAATTCCTGTGCTTAGAGGCTATCAGTGTTTTTTGACTATCCCAAATATGGCACATAGCTTGTTCCCTACCATCAAGCTCTACACTGTATTTGTGATTTGTTTAAAATATTGCTTGACAAGCTGGGCATGGTGATACATGCCTTTAATCCCAGCTTTTGGTTGACAGGAACAGGTGGGTGTGATGGGGAATGTCTTTCTGTATGCTGAGAATGTGTTGTTCTGACTGGTTGATAAATAAAGCCGTTTGGCCTATGGCAAGGCAGCTTAGAGGCAGGAGAGAAATTCAAAGAGATAGACAGAAAGAAGGTGGGGAGAGACAACAGTGAGCAGCCCAAGGAGCAACATATAATGGGGTGAAAGTAAAGCTACAGGACATGTGGCAATGCATAGATTAATAGTTATGGGCTAATTTAAGATATAAGAGCTAGCTAGCAAAAGGCTTGAACCATGGCCATGCAGTTACAATTAATATAAGCTTCTGTGTGTTTACTTGGAGGACAGGAGTGGGAGAGATTTGTCCCAACTGCTAGCAAGCCGGGACACAGGACAACTTTCAGCTACAAGGGTACTTATCTATGAGTTCGAGGCCAGCTTGATCTTCATAGAGACTTCCAGGCCAGCTAGAGCTGCATAGTGAGACGCTATCTCAATAACAATATTATCATTTGACTATAGTATCTGCCTTGTCCCTTAGATTATAATCTTGTGATGTTGGAGTCATGGCTGCTTTCTTTCCTGGATATCCACCCCTAATCTACAGATATAGTCCTGAATCTTATACATTCATCACTCAATAAAGTATGAAAAATGTGAAAATAATATTGATGTTTATTAATTATAAAATATCATCAAAATATAGTTTTTAATATATACGTTAGCAAATATATATATATTTATATATATATATTTGAGAATTATATATATATTTGAGAATTTTATATATGTATTTGAGAATGCACATAGTGATTTCTGGGTATTATTTTGCATCCTATTCAGTACTCTTTGCTCTCTCACTGCAAGATGATGAGTATATTCATCTCAAATCTGAGTTAACATTCATGCATTTAAAGATGGCTAACTTTAGAGAAAGTGTTCATCCTTAAAACAGAACAATGACTTCTCGGAGATGAAATTTAGATGTGTCTGCAGCAAATCACAGAGCTTACCAGAAAAGTAAAGAATATGTCTATTGCATGTCACAGATGCAAGCAAAACTGTGCTTATATCATGATGAATTACTTCTGCCTTGCTTTCATCTTTCACACGAATTTAAACGTAACAGCTTTTTAGCATGACTGTGCTCATCATTGGCATGCTGTGTATATCCACTTCAGAGCGTCGTCAAACTCTATCTCTCCCTTTGTTTTGCGAGACTCGTAAGAGATGAGCCTTCCCTGGCTGTTCACTGACCACGTCCATATTCACTAAAATTGTGTGCCCCTCTTTCCTTGAAGTCTGTCTCCTGAGCAAGATCCTTGAGGGCAGGCATGTGTCATCTGCACTTACCTGTTCTTACACATATAATATGCTCAACTCATCCATGTGTTCATGTCATCAATATTTGCTGGGACCTACTACATTCATATCCCTGCTTTAGATGATGGGGATAGAGCAAAACACACAGCAGACCCGATCTACATTGAGGAACTGTTGCTCTCCCCCAGTGTGGGTAACACGAATCACCAGCAAATGCACTAATACATGTTCATTTGCGGATCGAGATTTCGTTGGAAAATCTTGTGCTGAGAATCAACTGCTTTTAAGATTTGAGAAGGTTTCTAAGGAGATGTGAGAACTTTTTTCTTTCTCCTTTTTAGTTCTTTTAGGCATATTTTAGAGTCCTTTTTTAATTTACAAAGTTAATTATAGGACCCCAATGCCATATCTAAGATAGTGGGCATCACCATTGTGTGTGTGTGTGTGTGTGTGTGTGTGTGTGTGTGTGTGTGTTTAATTTATAAATGTAGTATATTCTTTTTGCTTTGTTTTTTCAATATAGACTCTCACTATGTAGCTCTGGCTGTCCTGGAACTCACTGTGTAGAACAGCCTGGCTTCAAACTTAAAGAAATCCATGTGCTTCTGCCTTCTAAGTGCTGGGATTAAAGGCATGCTCCACTCCACCTGGCAAAATGTAGTGTATGCTAAACCTCTGTTCACTAATCACCATAGGAATGAGTACTCATTGCCAATAAGGTTTCAACTGAGTCCCATAAGCACATAAAAGGCTTACAGAAAGAGGTATTCTGATTGACACAGGAGAAAAAGTTACTTCAGAAGAAGAGGCGGGCTTGTGACCAGCAAAAGCAACACAGATCCAAAGTTCATGTAGAAGAAGATGGGAGAACAGTATCTAATCATAATCTGCCAGACTCTGTCAACCTTCCAGCTTGAAGATTATCGCCCTCCCTCTTCAAACCTCACGGAGCACCCACATTAGCATTACCATTCCACAAGGGTGAAAACTGAAGCTCAGAGAGATGAAATGATTTTTTCAACGTCCCAAGAGAAAGCTTCAGCCAGAGTTTACAACTCACTTCCAACTAACCTCTGGCAGTAAAAGTCTAAAAGCCATGGATTCTCAAAGTGTTAAGGAATATATGATCTCTTATTTCATTTTATTTTATTTATGTTTTTAAGAACTAGAATCATTGCTTTGGATTCTAGAATGCTTACAAATTATCTTACATCAAGTATTCATTTAAAATAGCAGCCAGCTTGGTGTCTGGCTGATAGAACTGTATTCTGGCAAAGAGAAGACAGTGTCCTATGAACTCCAGATCTTTACAAACCTGTGTCTTCCCACGGATTTCCTTCTATTTCTTACACATGCCAACTAAAATACCTCAAACTCTCAATCACAATCCCCCCACACACACACCCTTATCACGGTACACTCTCTCCCAAAACAGGATCCATGTTTCTGATGCAACCATCTCGCAAGCTTCAAGTTGCCCTTCTTTGCTTCTATAATCAAGTTCCCATCAGGGAGTCGTTAACTTGCACAGCTCCATCGAATTTGTTTGGAAGTGGCATTGTATATTTTTAAGGCCTGCCATAACTCTCAGGTCCTTGCAGACACGCTCAGCCAAACCTCGTGGTATTGCTATTATCCTCAAGTGGGCGTGGGCGTGGGGGTGGGGAGATTAAAGCTGCAAAGGGAGAGATAAACAGAGCCGTCTAGTGTCTATGAGAACAAGAGCCATGGAAAATTGAAAAGCACACATAATACAAAGTACAGGCATAGCAGAGGTCTATCAGGCTTCCTTCCTTTATCTGTTGTGACCTTCTGTTCACTCACTGAAGAAGTTAGGCTGGTAATTGCCAAGGAAGGTAACATTTGTCTCTAATCCATCTGTCTCTCACACAGAGGGGCTTTTGTCAAAGGATCAGCCCATAGCTTCCTTTTGTACTTAATATTCAGACCCTAATGACAGGGAATCCCATGAAGGGATCTCCCTGTGTAGCACCTGATAATCTTATCTTCATGGCCACTACGTTCTGTGAATTCATGGAAATGTTTCTGTTGTTTTATCAGAAAGAGACTAGCAACATGGCCTCCCACCTTTCCTTCAGAGATGTAGACTTAATTTTGTGTCAATATTGAAGTGTTCAATCTGTACTTTCCCAACTTCTTGAGTGAATCTACTAAAGCCTCACAGATATTTTCTTAGAAACTGCCTTCAAGTTGCCAGTTTTCTTTAAAAAAAAAAAAAAAAAAAAAAACACTGAAGATTTAAATTACATCCCATTTGGGGCATGTTGAGTGGTCAGACCCACTCTGATACACACACACTCCATTCTATTCCAGTTTTCGTACTTTCCATCACTCAGGCACTTCTGAGGAGGACAGGATGGGGGTACTTTGTGCGGCAGCTCTGGAGGCAGAAGGGATCTGTTACAAGTCCCCCGGCTGAAAAAGTACACTTCTTTCAGCACCATTGTGTATTAGCTGTCTCCAGTTACAGGCAAAGTAGGTGTGTAGTATATGACTGGACTGGCTACAAACGCAGGTACACAAGTCCCAGCACAGAGACACCTTGTGCTGCCGTAAACCGATCTGCCTCCGGCTTCCCTCAGGTCAGCCAACATACAGAATGTGAGCTCACATCAGAGATGTGGGAACTGGCTGGGGCTCTGATTTTTATCCGGCCATTCAAGAACCAGAGAAAGAGTGAATTTAAAAGTCCCATTTTGTGGCAACCATGAAGACTATTTAAACACCCTTAACCTTCTCAATTCAGAACTATGACTCTAAGACTACGCTAATATTTAAAACAATTCGTTATTATAATCTAATCTGCTAAACCTATATAAACTGATTTTCTAATATTTTCTTTCCTTAGAATTATTAGTATCTTATGGAAATGACAGTAGTTTGTGTATTTTTTTCCTTACATATCACCATTAATATTGAGTAAGATTAATGAAAAAATGATGTGCTGGGGCTAAGTCACATCCTTGTATGATAGTCCACAATAGCCCCAGATTTTTTTGAATGTTATAGTATAACCCAAATCATTTACTGTGTTTTTCTAAGTTAATATGAGTCTGAGGGGAATAACATGTATCTTATTAAGGTATTTGCAGTTCCTCTGGAAACTTTGTGATGTAGGTAGGAGATGTCGTTGGAACAGTAGAAGCATAAGAAGACACAGAGAAAGCAAAACCAGGGCCTCACATGTATCCTTCAGCATGTACTTCTCATTAAGGATCCAATGTGCATTGTCTCAGGCAGATCGCCCAGACATACATATGATGTAAAGATGGAAACAAAGGAATAAGATGCCATGGAAATAAAGACCTCCAGTGAACACTGGAGCACACCCACTCTACCAGCTGTCCTACTTATGCCAGCCCAAGTCATTGTGAAGTAGCGTCATATGAAATGACGTCTTTTATGATGCCTTTTATTTTTCTCATTGTAACCATTCTTGCAGGGGAGAAAGTAGGAGAGAAGGGAAGGAGAGAGGTCGAGATGATACATTGTGTCCTTCAATTGTCACCAAATACCTCAGATCTCCTCCTGAGATCCTGAAGCTCAGGCACAGAAATCTTAAGGGGTTTACTCATAGCCGTGGATGTAGTGAGCAGCCTCAATGATGTTTGGGGCTGTTTGTCTTGATGAGGAGCCATGACACAGAGATACTTAACTATGAATTCCACACAGCCGCAGCTGTGTGTCTGCAGGGTCTGTATCCATGGAATAAAAGTTTGCAAGAAAAATAGCTAAATCTGTCTTGAACATGTATTGAAATTTTTCTGTCACTATTCCCTAAACAAAACAGTCTAACAAGCATTCACATTGCATCAGGCGTTATAAATCACCGAGAGAGGGTCTGAAATATGCGAGATAATGTGTGTAGGGTATATATAGATTCTAATCCATTTTATGGGAGGGTCTTGAATGCAGTACCCCACAGATGCTGAGGGGTGATGGTACTGTATCCTGTGACTATGCAAATAGGATGGTTTAGGACTGATTTCTGTACAGAACATAGAATAAAATATCTGAGTGATATCTTTTAATTTCTAATTAGGTAGGAGATTGAATTAAACAATAATGAATTGATGTTTGAGGAGATGGGTTAACTCATAAAACAGAGGGTTTTGGTTGCAATAAAGATTGAGTTCTTCATTAGTCTCCCTGTACCCCTTGTTGTAATATAGCTGTGTAAATACTTCACTGACATCAAGAATTACCTATTATCTAGGCAGTTACAATTTATCAATCTTCTGCTTTGATTTCATGAAGACTCTTAGGTACCAAGGCTACTTCTGTTGATTCATCCAAATTGGCATATATGTACGAATCGTTGGTGTACCAACTGCAAGATACTTTGTGATCAAATATGCAATCTTTATCAATCCTTAGGAACATGTAAGCCATAACAATATAAGTTGTAGTCATCAGGTTACTAGCAGAAAACAATTAAGTTGAATATATTAGCGAGAGCTGGGAACAAGACTATTTTCAATGGCATAGCCATATTATAAATTAAAATGCAAAGGATATTGTCATATGGTAGGGTTTGTTTCTAATCTGAGGTGAATGCTGAAGAGTTGGTGAGAAGGACTAAAATGAATTATGCGGGATGCTACCAGACTTCTGCGACCACTCAGGGGAAATAATGACCCCATACACATACCTTATTTTCCCTTTTCACCTCTTATTGTCTGACGCCCCTTGAGGCCAGAAAGTAGAAGTGTATGTTGGAACAGATATGAACCCATGAACACTGTACAAAGATAAAGCGGATCCAGTGACAGCAGCAAAACCTATCCAGCATGGAGGCATAACAATAATACCAAAATCAGAATGGAAACTGGAACTGCTAAATGCTATAAGGCCATAAACTCACTTTACCATACATAATGTATTTTTTCTCCAGCTTTAAATGTACAAAGAATATGAATTGCATTATCAGCTAATAGGATCAAATAGCATGCCATGCTTGAAAAAATGGCAAATACAGTCTCCAAAGAAATGCTTTACAAAACTGTTTGCAGTGAAAGAAATACTACAAATTAATAAATCTGCAAAAACAAAAAAGCATACCATGCATTGTCTTCTTCTCTACCGAGCATTTCTATTTGAGTTCACACTTTGTAAATACCGGTTGTATATATACCCAAGACACTGCAAATGACCTATGTTGTTAACATATGTCAACTTACTTCCTTTTAAAATGTTTCTCATTTCATTTCCATGACAGAGATAAGGATTTTGTTTTGTCTGCCATGTCATGATAAATGGAAATCTTATCAGCCTGTTTTGAAAAGTCAATGTTTCCCAACCTTGGCACTTTGAACACTTGGAACCAGATCATTCTTTGCTGCCGGGAGGGGCTGCTATGTTCATCAAAGGATGTTCAGCAGCTTCACCGTCTTCTGCCCAGTAAATGCCAGCAGCTCTCACCTCCCGAGCTGTGATGATCAAAAATGCCTCCAGATATGGAAAATCTCCCCCAGGAAGTACAGCTGCCACCAGTGAGAACCACCATTGACAATGAAATGAGAACCACCATTGACCATGAAATGTTCTGAGAGTGTTAGATCTTAGACATCAGATTCCTCACTGCCATACTGAGCCTCTCTGCCTAGCAAATTACTTTAATAGCCCATGAGAAGAGCAGTTATATCACATGGTCTAACTTGATCAATTCAATGACAATTGTTAATAATGCCTCCCTGAGCAAGTGGCTGCCTGGATTTAACTCAAAGGTGAAGTTGGGCAGGATGAGCAGGGAAACTCACATGGTCACAGTCACAGGAAGCCATTTTCCTCACTGTGATTTCCAGTGACTGCCTGGAGGGGTTCCACTGCTACAGACTGTCTAGCTGGAAATGGACCAAGAGTATCACAATGTCCCCATTTTTCTAATTTTTTTCCACATCTTTTTCCATAAAAGTCCACCTTCTCCAGTCTAGACTCTGAAATGACCTCCTAATCTAGATTCCTTGCATCTATTCTTTTTTTCTTCTGGTCTATGATTCATACTTCAGTCTTAATAGCTCTTTAAAAATGAAAACACAATCCTGTCACACTAATTTAAAAGATTTCAGTAACTTCGCGGCCCAAAACACCCCCTATTTATCCAAACTCTCTGAAACCACCTGCCCTTCAGTTCTCTGCTTTCTTGCCATATATGTTCACATAAACCCTTGACCAAGGGCCTTGTGTATGCCATTTCCTCCTTCAGATTCCTTCCCTGTAGTTACTTTGCATTCTTCAGATTCCAGAACGCATGGTCCTCCCCATCCAAGCTTCCCAGATTGTAAGATGTCAAACCTTCAACACAATCGATCCAAGTTGAGTTCCTTTGTTTGTTTAACCCCTTTAAGGGGTTGTGTTCCTTTCGCTCACAGCATTTATCTCTCTTTGCAGTGACACATCCTTAAAGTAATGATTTGATTAATGTCACTCTTTCATTCATCCTAGTGCCCCTGAGAGGCATGACTTGTTACATTCTTTTTCCCGCCAGCACATAGGAAATATACTCAATAAATACTTCTAGAAGGAAGAGAACAGGCAAAAGAGATAGAAGTAGGAAAGAAAATGGGAGAAATACGGAAAAACAACCCTCCCCCCCAAAAAAAACCCAAATGTCAAACGTTAGTGTGTGACTACAGCCAAATCTGCTTATTTCTTCTCATCTGAAGCCTAATTTCACAATTGGCTTTCTTCCCCATGACAATAACTTTCCCATGCTGTTATAGTGATCTTTAAGCTGATCATCACTAGGCTTCTTACCAAAGGCAAAACATCCCCAAGGTTCATACTGTGTGAGAATGTGTAGCAGGAAACTTAAAAGTTCTTATTGATAAAAATCAAACCCGGGGCCAGGTATTGGGGTGAACTGGAAGATCAGAGAACAAGCCACAGCGAACCTTACCTGGTCAACTTCTCAGCTGGTCTTGTTTCCTCAGACTGGAAGCTTCTGTGTCCTCATCCCAATGGCTCTCAGCTGAACTGCTGCTCAAAAGCCTGAGGCTTAACCAGCCACATGCTTAACCAGCCAAATGCTTCTAGTTTCTGGTCCTCACGCCTTATATACCTTTCTGCTTTCTACCACCACTCCCTAGGATTAAAGGCTCGCTTTCTGGGATTAAAGGCGTGAGTCACCATGCCTGGCTGTTTCCAATGTGGCCTTGAACTCACAGAGATCCCAGATGGATTTCTGCCTCTGGAATGCTAGGATTAAAGGCATGTGCTATCACTGCCTAACTAGTGGCTTTTCTGTTCTCTGACCCCAGATAAGTTTATTAAGGTACACAATATTTTGGGGAACACAATACCACCACAAGAATGCTTTCTGGGGTGTCAGATAAACCATGGGTGAGGTTATGGTAATACAGAGCAAATATGCCTTCCAAACAAATGCTCCATTCAAGTCTATTAAAGTCACCGATCACTTCATTACATAAGCAGGTTGCTGAAACCTGTATAAAGGACGGGGGTGTGGGGTGGGGAGAGTTTTATTTTACTATTTTTCCCAAAGACACAAGAGAGAACATGACTGTATTTCTTTTTTTTTTTTTGTTTTTTTTTTTTGTTTTTCGAGACAGGGTTTCTCTCGTGTAGCTTTGCGCCTCTCCTGGAACTCACTTGGTAGACCAGGCTGGCCTCGAACTCACAGAGATCCGCCTGCCTCTGCCTCCCGAGTGCTGGGATTAAAGGCGTGCGCCACCACCACCCGGCCATGACTGTATTTCAATGAATAATTTATGTACAATCTGGTGATAAAACAAGGTAGATAGAAAACACATAGTATTTCATCTGCCACACATGATGATCAGCTGAAAGATAGTGTCTATGACCTTGGTCCACAGGGCATCCTGTCCTTCCATATGACAAGCTTTTGTTTTCCGTAACTATTCTTCCCATCAGTCTTTGGAGCCATAATCTATTACACAGCCTGTCTTCCTTTACAATCCATTTGCCACACACCACCACTGAAGGATACTGGAAAATCTCCATTAGACACTTAGACACATTGTAGGCTTTCCCCTACCAGTAAAGATTGTCAAACAGCCCCTTGAAGGTCATTTCCTATTCATTACAAAGTGATTGTGGATAAACACTTTATACTATTTTTCAAATGATAATCAACCAGTCAGGATCAATTACAGAGGTTAGATAATAATGGTGAGACAGAAAGTGGGGAAGGGAGGGGCAGGAAAAATGAAACAAAGATGCCTGATAGTTGAGCTCTGTGGTATTATTCATAAACGTCAGTTGGGACTGAATGATGGATGAGTTTCAGAAACCTCAAAACCCCAAGAACGCATAATGTTAACTTAATAGATTCTCTCAGGCCTAGGTTTCCACAGTATTTACAGTAACCTTATGTCCATGGTAATAGCATAATAGTGCCTTTCAGGTCTAAATCTCAGTCGCACATTTAGAGGCTACCAATTTCTGAACCAGCTGGCTAATAATACTTTGGCATGCGCCTGTATAACTTATTACAAAACAACATGCTTAGGTGATTTCTCAACATTAACGGTGCACAGCGGTAATTCTGTAGACTGGATTATAAAGGTGTACTTTAAAGAAAGGAGGAAGTAAAAATCATGCAAATTATGCTGGTGTGATCAAACGATCCTTGAACAAACTATTCA
Source organism: Peromyscus maniculatus bairdii (assembly GCF_049852395.1). Lineage (NCBI taxonomy): Eukaryota > Metazoa > Chordata > Mammalia > Rodentia > Cricetidae > Peromyscus > Peromyscus maniculatus. The sequence continues at coordinate 28,070,929 of NC_134868.1, read as the reverse complement.
GCTGAGGTATATTGAAGCCATGATGAATACAGTGGTACAAGTAGTAGCTTCCATTTCAGAAGTTGGAAGTATAGAATAATACATGTGTGTTTATAATTTTCCTAGTGTAAAATGGATAGTTCAATGAGGTATTTTATAGCCAGTTTTCACATTTACTTGCTAGTAGCTGGATGCTGTAACTTTGACCTATTATTGTCTACAATACAAAAATTTTTTTATATAACCACAGGAGCTCAGGCTGGAGAATCTACAGTGTATCCTTACTTTGTTCTGTAGAGTTTTTTTTTTAATCTCCAACATTTGCATGTCAACAATTGTACATATTTAATGTTTCTATGCTGTAAATGTTAAGAAATGTATATAGATTTATGAGGGACTGTTACAATGAAATTCTGTGTGATTTAGAGTTAACCATTTTCTCATAGCAGTGTGTACAAAGGTGAAGTTGTTTTCTATATGAGCACAGTGTTATTTGGATCTTCAAAGCTCAAAATAAAGTGTTAGTGGGAAGAAATTCAAAGTAAACCATGGCCATGAGTGAGTCTTTGAAAACTCACCTGTATACTCTAAATCCCAGAATAACAGCCTACCACAGTTTTGCTGTTAATAAATTACTACATTTTTCTAACTACTGGCTTGTTGAAAATGACCATCTACTTGCCATGTTCTTTAAACTCCCATTTAATCAGAACCTCAAAAGGAAAAACAACATGGGAAAAATTATTAGTGGTAAATGACTTCTTAAGACTTACTTTTAACATAATGATTGAAAACACGGAAGAACAGAGTCCAAGCTCATGTCGAATTCTTTGTGAGCCACATTGGTTTCAACTTGACTTAAAAGAATTATTTACTGGGAGCTGGAGAAATGGCTTTAGTGGTTTAGAGCACTGGCTGCTCTTCCAAAGGACCTTGGTTTGGTTCCCAGTGCCCACAGGATGGCTCACAACCATCTGTTACTCCAGTTCCAGGGATCCGAAAGCCTCTGTTGGCACCAGGCATCCATGTTGGGCACCGACATACATGTAGGCAAAACACCCACAAACATACAATAATACATTCTAAAAAGTTTAAAGTGTCATTAAGTGAATCCTTAGGGAAAATTGTAGCATAGACTTTTAAAAAAGTTACCGTATGTCTCTTAGGTGAGTGTACATCAAGGTACAATAATATTTTTAAGTTCTGAGTAGAATGAGCCTTATTTGTAATGCTTTATTTGATGCCATCTTGGGAAGCCTGGCTTTATTCATTCCATAATTTGATGTGGTAATGATGGCTTTGTTTTATATAACAGTTGCTTATGTAATAGGACATAACTGTAGAATGGGTCCCAGGAACACTATTTTATTTGTTTGCTTCTGTTTTTTTCCAATTAGATGGCATGAGTAAAACATCTTTGTACGTTTTTAAAGTTCATCTTGGTTTTTGTGTCGCTGTTCAAACAGCATCCATTTCAACACAGCAAGATGTTTCTAAATTCAATGCTGCGGCACTTTAGCAAATGAAAACTTCATTTTCCATGAGTCATTGTTTGAATTACAAGGTGTCATCACCCAGAAGGGCTCACTGTGTCCATAAAACAAAAGGGGCACAATCATAGGTGTTAATGTAAACAATCCCAGCAGCTCATTAAGTAGCATTCAGCCCAAGTTAGTGTGTGCCTGGTGTTTTTATTTGTTATGTAACATTTTAAGATGTTCATAATGTTAAAATGCTTAGGAATCAAATTTGTTTTCTTAGCCTCCAGGGCAAAACATACATAGATACACACACATAGATGTGTTTTTGTCTATTATGAGCATGGCGAATTGCAGGGTTTTGAAAAAGTGAAGCTCCTGAGATACCAAAGGTAATCATGTTTTTCTAGCTAAAGACTGCCTCTTGCTTTGTACACCTTTCCTTCTACAGTGGTTGCTAGGAATGCTTATAGATGCAGGGGCTTCATCTCTAGGGACCATACAAATGTATAAACTGAACACTTGCGAACACTTACTCAGGGTCTACACGGTCCTTGACTGTTAGGATATCTGAGCAGGGATTCCATTTCCACATTCTATTTTCACATAGCCTTGAGGTTTTTGTCCTACTTAAATCAATCCTCTCCATACTACCAGTTGAAACAAGAGAAATGTAAAATATTTCTATGCCACATATGAAAGGACTGCCCATTTCCCAGCATGATGCACTCAAGTTTGTAATAAATCAAAATCGGTTATTCATAAAAACAACACAGATTTTCCCCCAAAAGTAAGAGGGTAAGTGTATGTCACTAATGTCAAATTGTACATTCTTACTAATCTGCTTTTTTCTCACAAAGAGATTAAAGGAAAAGGACAAAAAAAAGTACACATTGAATTTTTTTTTTTTTTTTTTTTACCATTTTCTTGTTGGATCAAAACCTGTGCATTTCATTTTCCTCATTTATTTAGGGCAAATAATCTACCATGTAGATATTCTGAGACCAGCAACATACAAGTAAGTGAAATGCTTTCAATAATAAAAATATGATACTCTCTTAGTGATATCTTAAACCAAAGAGAAAGCATGTCAACTACTCACCATGATGAGCAATAGAAAATCCAGACTCTTTATCTTTTAATACAAAATTACTTATTTTATGTGTATGAGTGTTTTACTTTCACGTATGTCTGTGTACCATATGTGTGTCTGGCTCCTGCACCAGGTCAGAAGAGAGCATTAGATCCCCTAGAACCGGAGTTATAGACAATTGCGAGCTGCCCTGTGGGTGCTTGGAATCCAGCCTGTGTCCCCTGTAAGAGCAACACATGTCTTAGCGGCTGAGTCATCTCCAGCCCCAGGCTATTTGACTTTCAGGTATCTTTGGAATATGGTTAACATAATTACATAGCTTAAGATGTTAAGCTAAGAGTTAATGTTGTATAGGCTTCCGAGTGGTAGAAAAAAAAATGAAAAATCAAGTTTGTGGAAAAAAGATGTAAACAACCCTTCAATTGAACCAGTTCAGTAGGAATATTAAACAACTGAGGGAAAACATGTCAAGGATGCTAATTTTCAGACCACTCAAGCATAAAATCTAATCAGAGTTTTTTTTCTAATAAGTGTCAAAAAAAAAAAAACATTTGGAGGGAAGCATAGAAGAATGTATCAGTCAATGCATTAAATATACATATTTGAGAGTGTTTAAGGCAGGAAAAGAACATTCATTTGCACTGGCAAGTAAACAGTGGGTTGATGCTAAGCAAGACCAGAGACAAGAGAAGAATTGAGCAGGTGGCCAACTTGGAGGGGGGCAGGTTCACAGAACCACAGCTTCAGGAATGTATAAAATGGTCAAAATATGCAAATAGAGTGACCACAAAATATCACCCACATATAGACAGACACTTTTGAGAATTAAAACAGTATCCTAGGGTATCAAGTATATACCAGACTGGCAGAAATAATCAGGACCCTACTTAGGACAGAATGGGCTGTTTTCAACATCAGTGGAACATGTAAATAAACTATAGGAAGGAGTGTTTTCAGAAAAGAAAGAGATGATTAATCAGATTTAAAAGTGTATATTATGGTGATACAGATATATTATAGAGTAATAATATAGGATTATAAAGCAGTCATCCTAACCTTCACCAAGAGCCTCTAACACTTAAGAGCTAATGCAGATGGGGCTTTATGGAACCAGCTGTAATGTATAAGCATATTATGACCATTTCAAAGGCAGTAAATACATGTGGGTGGTGTAACATTCTACTCCTTAATTCATGATAAATAGCCTCCGACCATGTGATAAGACTGAACTAGACACTCAGCATCAGCAATGGGCAGGATGAATAATATCACCTAAGATCTTACCCTAACATTATTCTTTATCTTGTTGGAGAACCACAAAAATAACCAACCTCACAGAATTATCACACCAATCATAAGGATATGGTCCAACAATGTAGACATTAGATTCTAGAGTGGATTTATTATGGACATCTCAGGGAGAAATAACCTTGAGCTTGGCCCATAGATAATAAAAATTATTCTGTTTCCATCTCAAAGTTACAAAGAATTGGGTTACTGAAAAGTGGGACTATTTCCTACTGGCTGCTAGAAAATCTGGTCTACGGTGATAAGGTGATAACCAGTCCCCAGCACCGCTGGGAACATCACAGTGTGCACTCCATTGGTTTTGTTCTTGGTGTTTGCTTTGTTCTTGGTTCCATTTTATTCTTAGATTTGGCTTGCTTGTTGGTTAGATTTTCCTTCTCCTTAAGTGCGTCTCTATTTCATGCCACTGTGACATGTTTTTAATGTACAAAGATTTTTTTAATCTAAAATGGAGCTTATTCTGTAGAATTGTTAACATTTTTCACAGAAAAAATTGCAGTAAGAGATTATTTATATTGCACATAATAAAAATATATTATTATAATATCTCAAGACAATTAAAGAGAAAAATTACTTAATAGAATGGCTAATAAATACTACAGCAAATCACCTATATAAAAACAAATAATTAGTCCCATATTTTACATAGCTTACCAATATAATGTTTAAATTCATGAGATAAACCAAAACTTAATTGATCAAGCCTTGTAAGATAGAAGAAACCACAAAGGCAGTTAAGTTTATAACTTCTCTGCTGTGAGAATATAAGCAAAATATAGAAAATATTTATAAAATAATTAATTTTTCAATTTACATAGATGTATATATATGTAGTGAAGAGGTGAGAGGAGATGGAGAAACCACAGTTTGTGTCTATATTATAATATGTCTTCATCTATATCCACACATTGCCCTACTAGAAAAACAGGATAGCTTAACCACCAAGACACAGAAACTAAAGTCATATACTATGAAAATGTAAAATATGATATTATGTAAAATACCAACTATCAAGAAACAAACTAAGAATAGACTGAAACTAAAACTCTCCAAGGGGGAAAATAGTACCAAACCTAAACATTCGGGCCATAAAATTTGCTTTAAAATAACCAAAGCTAATGAAATCATAACAATTACCTTATAAAGACTGTAACCAATTACCCTCCAGAGAAAGCTGAGCCTTCCTACATCCAGCTTTAAAATGAGGCTTTTAAACAGAATTTTATACTAAGGTATCCTAGATTAGCTAATGGATATATATGGGTGAACACACATTGATATATGTATATACATATATATATATGATAGATATATAATTTATTATGAGTTTTATCATATTCATTTGTATTACATCCATGCATTTAGCCAAGAAATGTATGCAATTTTATCAAGAATAGTCATTGATTTTTAAAGAATAAACTTTATTTAAAAACTTACAAATGCATAAAACTGTCATCCACCCAAATTAACCAGACCTAAAGTCTATACAACTCATTGAGCTTCTATGCAGTAAGAGAAATCATTGAGAACTGAAACTGTGGAGCTTCACATTAAATTTTATACTTTCTGTATGGAGTATATTTATGTACTTACCCATCACCAAAACCCAAAGTTCCGTGACAGAACTATAGAAACAATTAGCTTTATATCCTCTTTCATAGCTCATGTCCATAACCTTCATTCAGTCTTTCCTCACCTCTTAATATTTAGCCTTTCTTGTTTTCTTTTCTTCCTGTTATCTTCCACGTGTATAATTGTTTACATATTTACCTATGTTATTGGCTAGATTCTGCACATGAGAAAGAACATTCAGTTTTTTTCTTTCTAAAAGAATTGTAATCTCCCTTAATATTATAGATTCTGTCTATCCATTTTCTTGCAAAAATTTTAACCCCATTTTTCTTTAGAGCCAAATAGTATTCCATTTTGTATGCATACCAAATTTTCATTTTCAAATAATACATTCATTTATTTGTTGATAGTTTTTTGTAGAACATTAAGTGTTTTTCTTAAGCCATACTTTATGAATGACAGTTTTATAAGTAACTTCAATGAATGTTCAGTTCATGTCAAAATAATCCTTTTTAAGATGATTGAATAGCTTTTTTTTGTCTGAATCCAAACATTTTAGCAAATGATCTCATTAACTTTCCACAGTTTGTAAAGTGTTCTTGCAAAGAAACTTTTGATAAATAAATAATAAAACATCCTACTTTTGCAAGCAGGGGTATATTAAATCTAGAGATGTAGAAAATAACTCATTGCTCATAAAAATAAGTAGAAACCATTTTTCAACATCTGTATGGCTGATACAGAGTGCGGGTTCTTTGTGTGAACACTGCACATAAGCCAAGGTGAATCTTTCCTTCTATCCATGATGCCTGCTACCTCCCTTGTGTTTGCCTGAGCCTGACACCAATGCTCAACGACACACCTGTCTCCAGTTCAGGGTCCAGCACTTCGCTCCATCTTCCACAGACCTTACTGACCTTCAGAGGTTTAGTTTCAGTTATTTTCCCCAGCTTTCTTCTAAAACAACTTTGATACATAGTTTCCCCTGCTTAGTTAAAGTAGATTAGTGAGAACAGCGTGGTTTGTAGCAAAGAGCTACAATAGTTCAAATATTCTTACCAGAGTCCAGATTGTCCCCTGAGACTCCAACTGAATATGAGAAAGAACCCTAAAATCCTAACCTCTCTGTGGATCTCAGAACAGACGGTGGCCTTCTTGGGACAGCAAAAAAGAAATTCATTTTTGGTTGAAATACTCTACCTAGTCTGTTTGTCTTGTAGGGTCTTTAACTTGGAAACTTATATAAGGTCATCATTAGTATATTTATACAAAGAAGGGATAATTAAGACCTAATTCAAATTCAAGGACTGATGAATTTGACAGTGTCTTTACACTTCAGAAAAGGCTTATTATTGGTATCATGAATGCAATATTTTATGGCTGGAGAGATGGCCTACTGGTTAAGAGTATTGACTATGAATTTTCAGAGTACCTGGGTTTGATTCCCAGCACCGACACAGTGGCTCACAAACCTTTCACAACTCATATATATGATACACAAACTTATATACAGGCAAAACAGTATACATAAAGAATGGAATATTCCTTTGTTCTAGACTCTAGCATTTTTGCATTAAAAGCATTTTTTTTTTTCAGAGTAAAAACATGTAGCTTGCTGGGCAGTCGTGGCGCATGCCTTTAATCCCAGCACTCGGGAGGCAGAGGCAGGCAGATCTCTGTGAGTTCAAGGCCAGCCTGGTCTATGGAGTGAGTTCCAGGAAAGGCACAAAGCTCACAGAGAAACCCTGTCTCGAAAAACCAAAAAAAAAAAAAAAAAAAAAAACACAACACACACACACACACACACACACAAAACACCATATAGCTGGCCTTTGTATGAATATAATACAACTTTCAGCACCTCTTAAGTGGGAAAACACTGCCATAAAATAACCATTATATTTAAAGAGCTCTCCTCACATTTAAAATATTTATGCATTTATATTTATAATTGTATGTATGTTTATATGACTGAATAAATAACACTGAAAGAAACTTCATCTTAAAGATTATTTTATGGACTTTTTGAGTTTACTTCCTAGTTCTCCATGGGTTTGAATCTCTAAGATTTGGGTCAGCTAGTCCACTGGGAAGATACAGTCTATTTTAAAACAGCCATCACATTCTTGAAATTTCTTTATCCTTTGGATGGCTGCACTTTTTCTTTGGTTGAGTTTCTATAAAAGACCTGAACTTTTCTAGGACTCTCTGAAAAAAATAGATTCTTATTATGTTTATACTTTTTTTTTTCTTCTTGGTTGCTGGAACTTGGAGTCCTCTTTACAATGGGAAGGGCAGACTTGAAATTGCCTTTCCCAACACTTGATGCCTCTGTTCCTGACTTTCTGCAGCAGACAGCATTGAAGTCAATCACCGCCGAAAATTGCCAAGTTGGAGGGAATGTTTTCACTTCTTACTATTTTGGGGTCATTATATGAAGATAGAGAATCATATAAGGCAAGTGTCTCGCCATAGGCCTAAGTTTAGAAAAAAAAAAAAAAAAACACTGTCATCATACAATACTCTTCCTGGCTCTTCAGCTCACTCAACACCACTGGACTAAGGTGGGACACACTTCAGTGAGTTGTACAACCTCTTCCTCATGGCTAAGCACAAAAAAATATGTACTCCAAGTCCAGTGTCAACAGTTCCTTCATGGAGACTAGGACCCTGCTGATGTTATATTGGGGGACAGTAGATATTTACACTGGTCTTTTCTTTCTATAAATGGTATTCACTTTAATTAATAAGACTCTAATGCACTAAGATTAAATTAAGAAAATTGAGGTCACAATAAGAGGCCACGGTTCTCAAGTAAATAAAATTTCCATTTTCAAGTAGTTTTAAGTGGACGTGTGGTACTTTCTAGATTTTTAAAAAATACATGATTTTATGGTCAAGGGAATACGTTTTCTTGAAGTTATCCTGGAGGCAAAATCACACAGGCTAGCAGTTTCCTACAAGTGTGATCTTGAAAGTACAACATTGTGATTATCTGCTTGCTGTCTACACACCTAGTGAGTTTACTACTCCTGGTACCTCCCATGGAGTTATCCCTTCAACCCAATTCCTTTATAACCAGAGCCAGCTTTATTAGTTTCAAGGTTGTGGTGGAATATGAGAAGCTGTGGGAAAGATCTGGGTCCTCACCACCACAAATGCAGGACATGCTAGCATTATCTTTGTTTCATGAATTATCAGTCACTGTTAAATTTAGCATGAAAAGCACATAGAGAATGGAATTATTCTAGTTCTTTTATTTATACTTTTCCCAAACTGTGCTAGACCAAGGGGGAAGGAAGGCCGGCAGCTGTGTAGGGGTAGCTACTCTTGAGGGGAGTAAAGGAACTTTAAAGGGTATGCACTGGCCAGAAATTTGGCCTTCTCCACAATATTGTCCTGGATGACCATGAATAACTTCTGTGTGTCCAGCCAAAAGTGAATAGGAAATAATTTGGACCATCCTGGCAACAGGAATCATAGAACATCATACCATACACCATCAGACACAGCGTTGCACGATAGCATTTGGTTTCTGCAAAGGCCACAATAATCTAGAGGATCCGAATGTTTCTCCTCTGGAGATTAAGGATTTCTAATTCAAAATTCAGAAATGCCAAATAATTTCCTATCTCATATCTCTCAAAAATCACTACAAAATAAGCTATGTGCATTTAGTTCCTTTGGCTCTTTAGTATAGCATGGTGGCTGACGTTTGTCTCATATATACAGAATGTTCCAGGCAGGCATCTCACTGAGGACCTTCAGTAGGTTTGGTACTCGTGCAGTTCTCCAAGGAATGGGATTTTCACAAATGAACAACTGGAGACTTGGAGAAATTACATAATTTCTGTAAAAGCATACAACTAGCAGATGCCAAAGGCAGATTCCAATTCAGCCATAATGGCTTTAGAAAAAAGCTTTGCATCATTTTGCCATAGAATGAATGTCACAGCTGGGAATATCTCATGAACCTAACTAAACCATTTGCTCTGAACAGCAGTAAATTGAAATACATATAAAGTCAATAAGAGAAACTTCAGAAAATATCTGGGCTTGAAAATGCACAGTGCTTTTCAATAAAGACTTTACTTTTACTTGTGGATATCTGTGTGTAGGCTTATGTGTTCATGCACGTATGTGCTTGGGGTGCCTAAGGACATGAGAAGAGGGCATTGTATCCTCTAGAACAAGTGATTCTTCCTCTGCACTATCTCTCTAGTCCAATGTCACTGATCCTATCTTTAATTTATACCTGGATACTTTGCAGTTCCCCTACATAACCACTATCATCTCCCAGGACTAGTCACAGGCACTTTTAGTTGGCACACAGTTTTTTTTTTTTTTTTTTTTGTGAGGATACAATGATATATATATATATATATATATATATATATATATATATATGTATGTATGTATATATATATGGTAGTGATGTATTCACCATGAAGAAATGATTAAAATATAAGATAAGCATTGATGTATGGATTACCCTGAACTACATTCTTGGTCTGAAATGTTTGCTATCTCCCTCTCTCAGTACATACAGAGCATTGTGACTATTTCCAGGCAGTTTCTCCCTTCTAATACATTTAGGCCCACATTTCTGAATAGAATGATTTTTGGCTCTATAATTCACATTTATTCTGGTAGAACTGCCTTTCTTGTCTGTTGTGATTCTTCTTGTATTATTATCCCACCTTCATCATCTCCTGGTTTCTTCCTCAATCATTTCCAGTTATTGAGTAATAAGACTTCCACCACTTTGAGGTAATCAACTGCGACCTCACAGCCCCAATCATTTTATGTTTGGGATGATTTTCAAGTGAGATTTTTCAGTGCTGTCAGATTCTTTAACCTTCAGATAAATCCAGCTTGAATTTGCTTAGATAGCAAGCTGGTCCTGGGGCTGGAGAGGCAGCTCACCTGTTAAGAGTATTTCCTGTTCTTCCAGAGAATAGAAATTAGGTTCCCTCCACCCACATCTGATAGCTTATAACTGCTAATCGCTCTAGCCAGGGAATCCAGCAATCCAGCACCCTCTTCTGGCCTCAGAGAATATCTACATACATGTGTTATAAATTCACACACACACACACACACACACACACACACACACACCACATATAAACAAAAATAAGGCTTTAAAAATGCATCTGGTCTTGAGCTTGCCAAAAATTTAATTCCTATTGCCCTACAGGTACTGATAAGGTCTCTAAGTGTAACTCAAAAATTAGTATCTCTCTAATTTATTCGCTTATTTTGAAGCATGAGCATTTGTTTATCCATCACCACTACCAGCCTTCATCTATCTTTGTCTAAACTAGGGCAGCATCCTAACTAATTTTTATAGTTCCAGCATCCCTAACTGTCCAGTAGACAGCCATTTGTTGAATAATCGTTGAGTAAATGGGTGAATTCATACAATATAAAGATGATGCTAAACCTTCAAGATGAGTTACTGTTGAGCTTTTGCATACTACTGAGTCCAAACAAGAACAGATTTACTACCTGAGATAGAATTTGCTAATAAGATTCTTCATCTCACATTTCTAAGCCTGAATATCAAACTCTGGCTCAACTGGATGAGTTTAACTCAGTCATTCCTAGGAATATAATTGGTTTGGTTGCTTCTTAGGTGGATTTTAAACTTTTCACAAAATGAAAAAAAAAGTTTTTTTTCAATAATGATTGAATCTCCACTTTGAAATGAAAGAGATTCAACATCCCTGTGCACACATCAGTACAGCAGTGAGATGTGACAGGTCCTGAGAACACCATTTTTTTTTCCTCATCAGAGGACCACAGCTAACTCTTAATCATCCAATGAACAATTTCTGTCCAGTGGAGCTTGAAACTTCCCACATGACCTCTGCCTGGGATCAGCTGTTGCTTGTATCTGCCCACTGGTTGTGGAATCTGGGATTGGTTGTGCAGCACTGTGCCATCTCTTTATAACAAGAGCATCCTATGGGAGAGCCTGCTCTGCTTCCAGTTTCCCTTGATCCTGAGCAGACGGCATTATCTCAGTACATTGTCAATGAAGGGGACTGTAGGCCCCTGCTGACCCCCTTAGCTGTAAAAGCATCTCCCCGGTTGAAATATGAGCAAAATAGAATTCCTTCCAGAAACAAAGCAGAACATTTTTGTGTGTGTGTATGTGTGTGTGTGTGTGTGTGTGTGTGTGTGTGTGTGTGTGTGTGTGTGTGTCTGCAGCTTGATTAAACTTCCCCTAGGCAGGAGTGGCCCAGGATATTACCATTAAATAAATCATGCAAAATGCTGTGCAGTTGTAAGGGGCATAATAACTTTTAGATTTATGTTTCATAAACTTTTATGGAATTTCACAATACCTTGCTCTACAGTGAAGCTCGGAGCGTCCAAGTTACATTCTCTTTGCTTTTCCTGAAGACTTGAACATCACCTCATGCTGACCTGACCCTTCACACACAACTCTTGATCTTATTTACACCACATCTCTGTTCTTTTCCTGTGGACAAAGACAAAGTCTTAAAACTAACATGTAGCATGCTGCCAGAATTGTTTAATTTTTGCCCATTTAGTCTTTTTATGTTTATTTTGCCATGAACTCACTTGGAGCAGTAATGTCTTTGAAATGCCAAGAAACTATTCCTTTCCCACCCAGGTTTCTATTATCTGCCAATCAGGTATGATTGCTTTAAACTCTCCCTGCATTCAATGAAGTGAATTTTTACCCAGAACACATACCTTAACATGTCAATGGCTTCACATATAAGGGAATTTGTTGGATATGATGCTAGTAGATGTATTAACTAGCATCAGGACCTTGACCACTTTGTTCTATCTTCAAGAGTAAATAAGATGTTAGTGGAACAATATTCAGCAGAACACCTTGAGCAGGTGTTTGCCCAAAGAGTCATGATATTACCATCAGTCCACTTAGAGACTGCTCTCAAATCATCATATAGTTAGCTTTTTAAATTCTAGTATATTGGCTCAGCACAAGGACATTTGTGTTCTCTGACTCTGTTTACTCATGGCTATGTGAAAAAAAAAAAAGGTTCAGGACATACTTCCTCAGCCGTCTGCCTTTCCAGTTGCTACAGAAGATTAAGGCTTTCCCAATGGTTCAGTAACACACAGTAGCTTGGACAAATTGTGTGAAAACTCCTCGAATTATTGCTATGCGGTAAAATGTCCCCTGCTACATAAGCAGTGCTTGTGGAGCGCAGGGCATTATGGCACTGCTAGAGAAAGCTGAGAGTGGTGTGCCAGCACTACCCACTGCTTCCTCGTGATGCACGCCATCATCCTTCAAGGATGGACTTGCTCTCTGCAGCATCTTCTGAAGAAGACTGGGGTTCTTGTGGCTGGCCGGGTGTGGACATGCGCAAACGTGAGGGGAGTGAAGACTATCCTGGAGGGCTCACAGAACACCCCACAGCAGTTGAGCAAAAGAACAAATTGAAATGGGAGGAAGGGGGTTTCCATACGTCAAAATCCGGGGGTTGTCTGCTCAGAGCAAACTATGCAGCCGTAGTACGTCTGACATGAGATAACGTTCTGTGAGCTGGATTGTACCTGTGTTTCAAAACTTACAGTAACCTGGGTAATTTCTGCTGTGGGGTTGTCTTTCTGTATGCCGTGAATATGTGCTGCTCTGATTGGTTGGTAAATAAAACTGCACTGGCGTATGGCAGGGCAGGATAAGGTTAGGTGGTACATTCAAACTGAAGACGAGACGAAGAAGGGTGGAGTCGGGAGAGATGCCAGCCTGACGCCAAAGGAGCAACAAGATGCCAGCAGACCAGTGATGCCACAGCCAGCCACGTTTAGGTAAATAGAACATATAGGTTAACATATAGGTTAATAGAAATTGGTTTAGTTAAGTTATAAGAGCTATCTAGCAAAAACCTGACCCATAGGTCATATAATTTGCAATTAATATTAAGCCTCTGAGTGATTATTTTATAAGTGGCTGCAGGACCCAGCAGGACCAGAGAAACATGAGGCTGTGGGGGCAGATGGAACCAGAGAAATTCATGGCTACAAATTTCCATTGTTTAAAGTTTTTTTCTCTTTCAGTTTATGAAGGTTCAAGTTAAACTCAGTATGATCTCTCAGGCATCTTTTTCTGGCACTTTTCCCTCTTCTGAGTTCTCCTCTTCCAACTTCTTGTAATTATTTGGGGTGTCAAGGCCTTCTCTTTCATCACTGCCAGAACTTGACCTTGGCATGTAAAATTAGTTTTTGATGTTGCTGTCCTTGATGAAATGAAAACATAACATTGCTGGCATTTCCTTTCCTTTCCTCTGATCTGTGTTTCCAGCCCACAGAGGTCAGTGCACATGACAGCCTATTCCAGCTGCGAATGCCACTTCAAGATACAGTCCATGCTCTGTGTGAGGGCTTTAACACAACCATCATCAACTACTGCCTGAACTACAACCACGCTGTTACATCGACCACACTTCTAATATAATAAGCTTTTTAATTTTTGAATCTGCTGAATGTACTCGTGGCCACCAGTTGGTTTAAATCTGAGAGTTGTTATCTAAAGAAGAATCCATCAATGCAGAAAATGCTCCTATTTTAAGGCCATTTCCTTATGTATGAATCATTTTAAATCTGTTTTCTTCTCCTAACATATTCCACTAAAAAGTCACCATGGACTCCTACCACTCTCCCATTATCAGAGCGTGATATTGTGTCTAACACAAAGATAAGTGTAGATGAGTTCCTTCCTTCCTTCCTTCCTTCCTTCCTTCCTTCCTTCCTTCCTTCCTTCCTTCCTTCCTTCTTCCTTCCTTTGTTTTTGCTAATAATCCATCTTCATACAGAAATAATTGTAGCATGAATCTTAAAAGGTCTTATTAATAAAAAACAAACCTGGAGCCAGGTATGAGCTGGAGCATAATATATGATCTTTCAGGGTGAACTCTGAAAGATCAGAGAAGCTGAACAAGCCACAGCTTCCTCACCTCGCCAACTTCTCAGCTGATCTTGTTTCCTCAAACTGGAAGCCTCTGAGTTCTCATCCAACTGGTTCTTAGGTGAACTGCTGCTAAAAGCCTAAAAGCTTAAAAAGCTAAAGTTGCTGGTCCTCAAGCCTTATATACCTTTCTGCTTCCTGCCATCACTTCCTGGAATTAAAGGTGTGCGTCACCATGCCTGTCTATTTCCAGTGTGGCTTTGAACTCACAGAGATCCGGATGGATCTCTGCCTCCAGAATGCTAGGATTAAAGGCATGTGCTACCACTGCCTAACCTCTATGTTTAATATAGTGGTTGTTCTATTCTCTGACTCACAGATAAGTTTATTGGGGTGCACAATATATCAACTACAAATAATTGAAGTTATCCCTATTCACTGGGATTTCGAAACTGATTAGTCTAATATATTCCCTCTAGCTGAGCCTTACTCATGAGTCTTCTTTCTTGATTTTAATACAGATGGGGTTTTGTGATATGAATTTGTGACCAAATATTTTTAATAATAGTATTTTTTAGAAGAAAATGATGAATTGGCCAGAGACATTTGAAAGTTAGCTATATGTTTGTGCAAAGCAAACAAAACCCTATAATTTGCCTACGTGTTACTTTTCCAAAAAGAAATTAATGTTACATTGTGATGAAGCCACTATTACTCAGATTTCTTGGGGGTGCTGGGTGATGGCTCCATCTTCCTGTACAGGCATGAAGACCTGAGCTCACATCACCAACACCCATGTAAATGCCAGTGGTAGCTGTGGTACACCTATAACCCTAGCACTGAAGAGGCAGAGATGGGGAACTCCTGGGGCTTGCTGGCTAGAGAGTTCCAGCTTCAGTGAGAGGACTTGTCTCCAAATGATAGTGGACCGGTGATTCATAGCAGCAGTGGCTTTCTGTGCAAAAAATTGTACCGGCCTGGGAACATTGACGTTACATCAGGGATTGGGGAGGGACTCATAAAGCCCCACCCCTGGTAGAGGAGCTATAGAAAATTAAACATTGCAGAGGAGGGGGAGTCGTATTCCTCAGTGGTGTGGCCATTTGTACATTGTCCCCATTCAAGCGACAACACCTCCCTCATGCTCACGTAGGCAAACCTAATCAAATGCATGGAACACACACACACACGCACATGCACACACACACACACACACACATGCACACACACACACACACACGCACACACACACACACACACATAGATTTTTGCTATTAGGGAAGATTGTTCAAGTAAGAACTCTAGGTTTTCATTCTACGCTGTCTGACCTGTACCAGTCATGTTCCCAGTACTGTCTGGGGATACGAACACTAAGATTTGGTCACAAAGCAGGCAAGTAGCCAGGTACAGGACAAGGTTTTAGGTTTCCTAGCTTGAACAATGGACGCCATCCAGGTGCCATGATCACTGCAGGTTGGAACTCGGTTGTTACTCCATGGCCACTGGTTTTTACTATTCGCACTGAAAATCTAAACTTGTCCCACAGGCTGAGGCTGTGGACAACTGGGCCCACCTTTATGGGTTCTCTTGGGATAGTTCAGTGGAGCAGAGTTCACATGGGAGAGAATGGTTCAGACACAAGCATTGCGTTCAGAAGACAGTGCACATTCAAAAGAATACCCTCTGCACCTTGACCTTGATTAGTTGATTGTCTTTGCTTCGTTGACATCATGACTTGTCCTGTCACTCAAAAGAGCTTTCTTTCTTTCTTTCTTTCTTTCTTTTTTTTCAAAGATAGAAGAATTTGGTCCATAGAGAGTCTACTACCCTAATTCACTCTTCTTTTCTGGATCGTGGGTTGTTGTGAACACACAACTAAGTCACATTTTATCGAGTCTAAAATGAAGATATTACCATACAGCTATGAAAGCAGATTCTATAAGAGGGGGGAAGTGGTCTCTAGACTCCACCCCTTACTGAGGAGCAATTAGCAGTTGATGGCTAAGTGGGGGGGGGGGAAGAACCATTCTTCTTTTGAGGGTATGACTACTGGGAGGTATCCCATGATCCAGTGGGTGGACCCACACCTATGCATGTGTGGGCAACACTAATTGGACATAGTGGGTTATTTAAAAAATATATATAGAGAGAGAGAGTTGGGAGGGGTATAGTGAGGAGATATGAAGGGAGCTGGAGGGAACTAGAGGGAGTTGAGGGGGTAGATATGGAAATCAGGAGGCATGTGTAGATGCCAGCTCTGTTCTTAGCTCACCAGGCAATCACTGCCCTCTTGTTTCTTCTTCAGGCAGATGCTAGATTGGCATGAGATAGGCTCCAGGCCCTCTTCATTCTCTGGCAGTCTGTGATTTTCAAGTCATGGAGATGCTTGCTGTAGCAGTGGGGTGCCATGTCTGGGATGACTGTGTGTTTTGTTCCTTTAATGGGGACCTCAGCAGCAGTCCTGTTTGGCATCAGCTGGGCTGTGTCAGCACAGTGAAGCTGATTGGCTGAGCCTCAAAAGCAGACCCTAGAGAGAGATTGATTCTGACAGGGAAATAATTAAAGGGGGAAATTGGTGCCTTGCACGGTAAGACATCTGCACACTTGTGATGCTCTTGGTCAAGTCTTCAGTATAATATGAGCTTTAATGAGTATGGACAGAAATGCCGTAGGTTAAGGCCATTCATGAAATTAAAGAGAAAAATAAAAGAACAGAACAGACATGTGCAGATTATACACAGGCAAGAAAAATATGTTTTAATTCTTGAATGACTAGTTCTTTCTAATTTTTACATTTAGAGCCAAGCAATTTGTTGGAAAATTAGTCAGGCTTTAATTTTAATGTTATGCAAATACACCAGCAGCCTGAAGCAGTTGGCAGGGGTAGCTCCCACTTTCTCCAGCACCTCCTGCCAACATTCTCTTCTGCATTGGTCCTCTTGCTCGGTTCTTTCCTGCATCTTCTACTTTAGCATGTCCCCATACTTTTTTAGCCATTTCAAAATATGTACGTTTCCATGATTCTACCAAGCCCTGACTTTACATCCATGAGTGTGGTGCCAAGCCAGTCCAGTATGTCTCTCAGTATCAGAGAGAATATTGAAGTCTTCTGAACACCAGCCCTGCCCGTGGATGCCTGCCAACATCGAACTCAGCCTCCGGCACTTCACCCTCCATGTGGTAGAGGCGGCTGCCTCTGGTGTATTCCAACCTGTCCATCCAGATTCAAGCAAGCTCAACTTGGCAATATCAGCACCGATCATCTGAGTCCAGGGCAGCCCTAGGAAGCCCACATGCTAAGCACAGCAGCCTCTCAGTGCATTCCCCTTCCTTGTGATGCACAGAAATCTTAATTCCTTCTTCTAAGCCATGAATCCTAATCCTTTTGTCCTTGGCCCTCCACATGCTACATCCTCGGAAAATTCAAGGCAGTCATGTCATTGGCTCTACACTTATCTCAGCAGCTCCCCACTTAATCTTGGTCACAAGGCCAAGAAATGATGTGCGCTATTAGCTCTAAACATCAACTTGTCTGGATGTCTGGGACAGAGAAGAATGTGTTATGAATTTTCCCTCATTCTTGCTTTTAGATACTGTGGTTGTCCTTCTACATGACCAAGTCCTCCGCTCTCTTTCTCCTTTTACATTGTGGCAAATTATAAATACTCTAAAAGCTAACCATGGCAACCATGCTGCTCACTGCTATGAGACATTTACGTTGCGGTGAGTCAGCACCATCTGTCTCCAGCGCCCCTTCATGTTCCCAAACTCACACTCTATTTCCATTAAGTATTCCATTTCTTTACTCCTACCTCCCCAACTCTCCTGTCTCTGTGCATTCGACTAGTCTAGATAACTGGTCTGACTGGAACTATACAATATTTGTTCTTGTGTGACTGATTTAAGTTCCTCAAGATTCACCCATGTTGTAGCATGTGTCAGAATTCAGCCTTTATTCATGCACTTATTAGTGCATTACATACTTATGTATATGTGTATACCATCCTCATGGCCAATTCATCTATCAATGGACACTGGGTTGCTCCCATTTTTTACCTATTACAAATAATGTTGCTATGAACATCAGTATACAATCGAAATCTTTCTTAATTACATAAAGAGCTTTGTTTATAAAGAAATGTTGTGGAGCTGTGTGAATGGATAGTTCTAATCAGGTCTCATCTTTGCCTCTTAAGGACACATGGCACAGTCCTACACAACAGACAATATCGTGGTTCTCTGTTTCCTTTTAGTCTTTCTTCTTCTGCAGACACAGTTAATTTCTTTTAACAAATGAATGTTCCAGTTTATGTTACTTTCTTGAGGCTGATGATACAAAAATAAGAATAAAGTGTTCTATACTTTTTTTGAAAAAGAGATAGAGAGATAAATATAGATGATAGATATATAAATAGATAGATGATAGATAACAAAAAGTTGAGAGATAATTAGAAAGAAAGAAAGAGAGAGAGAGAGAGAAAGAAAGAAAGAAAGAAAGAAAGAAAGAAAGAAAGAAAGAAAGAAAGAAAGAAAGAATAAAATTGGGTGGGTAGGGAGGTGGGAAGAATCTGGAAGGAGTTGGGGGAGAGGAAATATGATCAAAATATATTGTATAAAAAGAAATTAAATAAAAAAAGAGAGGAAAACCCATGCAGAAAAACAAACTATGGAGTGAGTAAAAACAGAAAGAAAGAGAGAAAGAACAAGAAGAAAGGAAGGGAGGGAGGGAGAAAGAAAGGAAGGACAGAGGGAGGGAGGGAAGGAAAGAAGAAAGAAAGAAAGAAAGAGAGAAAGAAAGAAAGAAAGAAAGAAAGAAAGAAAGAAAGAAAGAAAGAAGGAAGGAAGGAAGGAAGGAAGGAAGGAAGGAAGGAAGGAAGGAAGGAAGGAAGGAAGGAAGGAAGAAGAAGAAGAAAGAAAGAAAGAAGAAGAAGAAGAAGAAAGAAAGAAAGAAAGAAAGAAAGAAAGAAAGAAAGAAAGAAAGAAAGAAAGAAAGAAAGAAAGAAACAACTTGTCATCTAAAATTACATAAAATATGAAAGTGCTTCCTTATGGAGTTTTTGGTGAATTCATTAAATCCTCTTACTTTTGCTTATTAGGTAAAAGTCATACTAGCTGGTACAGGCTCTCGACTAGTGGTGTTTTAGACCTGAAAGCACTCTTGGGGACAGCCTATCTTAACTGTCTGGGTAGTTAACAAGATTTGTTCTGTTCATCTAGTCAGTATTCAGTCAACTACCTATATCTGCACTGTGCTTAACACTGCAACATAAAAGGCTGCTTTTGTCCCTGGCCTTACAGTGCTCCCCCAACCCCGCCCCTTTTCTACCAAAGAAAACAAAAAGCAATAAACAAAGGCATTGAAATGCAACAGGCCAGTGAGAGAAACCACAGAAACAGATACAAAGAAAAGAAAGGGCACTCATAGGCAGACAGTGAGAAAAGATGCGTGCACATTCTGACTGATAAGCACCCAAGTGAGGCACTGAGGGTCAGTGGGGATGGAGGGAGTTGAGAACTACATCTCTAAAGGGAAAATGCTATTCCACACAACATCATCTCCAATCTCGGAACTCTCTCCTAACAAATATGGTACAGTAGAAACCACGGAGGATACTATTTGCTAGCTGGCTCACAGTAAAGTTTATGCTCAGCCAGCTTTCTTATACAGCCCAGGATCAACAGCCTAAGACAGTGGTTCTCATCCTTCCTAATGATGCGACCCTTTAGTACAGTTCCTCATGTTATGGTGACCCCCAACCATAAAATTACTTCATTGCTCCCTATAACTATAATTTTGCTACTGCTATGAATCATAATGTAAATATCTGTCTGTGTTTTCCAATGGTCTTAAGTGACCTCTGTGAAAGGATCATTTGAACACCCCAGGTTGAGAACTGCTGGTCTAAGAGATGGTGCTGGTAATAGTGGGCTGGCCCTTTCTAGATCAAATAACAATCAAGATAACCAACAGACACCTACAGGCCAATCTGATGTAGTCAGTTTCTTTCTCAAAGAGTTCTAGGCTGTGTCAAATTAACAGTTAAAGCTAAACGAGGATATGGGACCATGTGCTAGACACAAAATTCAAGCCATGTATGGCAAGGGAGAGGGAAATAGGTCAATTATCCCTAACTCTGCTCCAGGTAG
This sequence comes from Peromyscus maniculatus bairdii, assembly GCF_049852395.1. NCBI lineage: Eukaryota > Metazoa > Chordata > Mammalia > Rodentia > Cricetidae > Peromyscus > Peromyscus maniculatus. Next base: position 28,050,438 of record NC_134868.1, on the reverse strand, counting down.
CACATTCAATAGCTTTAATTTATCCCATGCAACCATGTTGTGGGATGGTCTGTATGGTGTGAATGTGTTGCTCTGATTGGCTAATAAATAAAAAGCTCATTGGCCAGTAGCCAGGCAGGAAATATAGGTGGGATAAATAGACAAAGAGAATTCTGGGAAGTGGAAGGCTGAGTCAGGAGATGCTACCAGCCACCACTGCGATGAGAAGTAAGATGTAAGGATAAACTACAAGCCATGTGGCAAGGTATAGATTAATAGAAATGGGTTAATTTAAGATATTAGAACTAGATAGCAAGAAGCCTGCCATGGTCAAACAGTTTAAATAATATAAGCATCTATGTTTTTATTTGGGTCTGAGTGGCAGCAGCCTGGGTGGGACTGGAGATATCTCCAACTATACAGCCAACCATCAGGAGAACATTTTCAGAGGTAACACACTGTAGATGACTGTCTTTGTGTTCTGTCTTGTAATGGATCTGGGTGATTCCCCTCATTGTACTGTTGAGTGTGGAGACAAGTGACTGGTCAGACCACACTGTGGAAGCTTAGACTTGAAGAATTAGCAGAGATTGAGAACAAAGAGATGGAGACGGGTCAGAAAAAGGCTCTGACCAAAGTGAAAACACTAAATGGGTTCCCTATGGATGCTATAACAAACCCAGTGTCTTATAAAGTACAGAAATCTATTCTTCAGTTTCAAAGATGTAAGTCCAAAATCAAGAACCACAGCAGAACCACATTCCTGGAGTCTCTAGAGAAGGGTCGCTACCTTGTTTCCAGCTTCTGTGGCTACTAACATTCCTTGGCTTGTATCTTACATTCTACTCTCTGCTGTCCTCTTCATACTAACTTCTCTACATATTAATCAGAACTCCCTCTGCCTCCCTGTGAGGATCTCCATGATTTCATGGAGGGCCCATGCAAATCATCTAGACCCTTCTTCTAGCTAGAATGCCATTCACAGGTTCCGTGGTAATTGATCTTATCTGTGGGAGTCATTACCAAATACATGAGAAAAATCATACTAAGTATAGGGAGAACCCAACATACCTGGCTTAGGACCATCAGTATATTAGATCTCAGAAGAAAAAATAAAATCCGAAATGCCAGCTTCTACACAGTTCATCCTTACCTCAATTTTAGTGGAAATCCATAGCAATTAATGTACTCTGGACACATGCAGTGTGATTAACTTCTAATAATTTAGTTAAAAGCCAAGCAAAAAAAGCAACAAGTTGTACTCAACAACTCAAGGATGCATTCTTTGAGGAAGAAAACCAGACACGTGATTGGATAATTTGTCATTGATGAAGCCAACAACAACGTCTCAATAATCCCCCAGAAATTATCCTAATTGCAACAATTGCAAATAGCCAAATGAGAGTGTGCTGAAGTCTGAGAGTCAGGTCACCTCCGGCTCTGCAGAAATCTCATGAAGCTGGGGTTTGGTGTGGGGACAGTGGGCACCCTGTTTAACTGGGTTACAGTAGCTCCTTTTGCTAAACCATTGAAAATGGCATATTTCAAATCACCTGTGAAAATATTTTTAATGCACCACAAAATATTTGGTTTATAAATCAGCACTCTATGGTGTGCATTTACAGTGTCAAACTCTTCAATAATCAAGGCCCTGCTTTGAAAAAGCCAGGAAGTTAAGATTTCTCCATCCTGAGCTACACCATGGTTCTTAGTCAAGCAGTGGACTTTCAGCGCAGCAAACAAACCAAACTTTGTATCCGATTCAGCAGTGTGTAAAAGAGCAAAGTATATTTCTTCAAAGAGTGTTGATTTGCTTGCTTAAAAACTTTCTTGAGACACAGGGCTCTCTCTTCCTGCAGCCCACTGGAGGAAAGCTGGCATTTTCCCTTCATCTCTTGAACTGTAAGTGCCTATGAAGGTGGGTTTATGAACATTCCCAACAACCGAGCTTTGTTCCCTGGGCTCTTAGCCTTCTTTTGACTAGTACCCCCTTGACCTCCAAGTACCTCTCCTGCTTCTCACCGCATGACTGTCCAGGTTTTGTTCATGGCACAGCCCACACACAACCTTTCAAGGGAGACTGTTCATGTTTGGGCTGGCTGGAAGGTTCCCAGTATTATGGAGTATTCATTTCTCTCTTAGCTTCTAAGCTCAGTTATCCCATTTGGGGAGACCCACTCTACATACAACTCTCTTTAAGGCATAGCCTTAAATCCCTGGAGGTAGACATGCCCCTTCCTGTGTTTGCTGTGGACTGGCCAGCCCAGATATCTTCATTCATCTAGTACATGTCATTAGTCCCAGTCCTTCTGTACCTTTCCTGGTTATAGGTGTCCTGATTTCCTTTCCATGTGGCTTCCTATGCCAAAGTCCATGTCCTCATTTATCCAAGCAATGGCAAACAGCAGACATAGGCCACATGACATCTACAGCATACTCCCTGGCCACAGCCTAAGGTGCCCTGAGCTTCATGGTGTCCATTTCTCACCTGATCTGAAACACTTTAAATGGCCATTCTTAATTCATCCACAATTTTTCCTTTCTGCCTGTGGACGTGTTGTGTTTCTTTGTAAAGCACGGCATTTACCTGTAAACACTTGGAGATGAAAACGTGCCCTGTGGATGACTAATGAGCCCAGTAACTTGGGAGAGGAAAAATGCTTAGTAATGTGGATTTTCCTGGAGTCTTTAAACAAGAAAGAAAAGTAGAGAAAGCTGCCCTGGGTGTCTGTATATCAGATGAAAAGTTTCTGAACACAGTATAATCTACATATGGAAGCTTAGTAAGACCTAATTCTTTTCCCCCTCTAAAATGACATCCCCAGAGAATATAACAGAAATGGAGGGGCCCTGTGTGGAGCACAATTTGCCATTCCTTGTGGTACTTTATTTTTCTCTACATAAATGCTGAGACTATTCTAGAAGAATCCTAAACAAAGCCAAATGTTCAAGTTCATTTATATATACATATACATATATATATGTATATATATATACATATATATATATAATTTTTCTTTTCTAAAAATTTTTAAAACCGTGACAAGAGGCTATAAAAATAACTGGTTGATTCTTTTTCACTTGAGTTTATATATAATGGAGAGAAAAGGCCTAAGGAGAAATTGAGCAGTAACCCATGGATTGCTTTTGAATTTTTATTGGCAATGGACTTGAGCTCATCAATGGGGTCTATGTCTGTGGAGGTGACCTTGATTAAGATCAGCCATATGCTATAGTAGGCCGTTATGGTGGTTGGAATGAGAATAGCTCCCATAGGCTCATATGTTTGACTACCTGGTGGAAAGATTAGTAGGTGTGACCTTACTGGAGGAGGTATTTTACTGGGTCTGAGCTTCGAGGTTTCAAAAGATTCAGGCCATTCCTGTCAGCTCTCCCTCTGCTTCATGGCTATGTTTCAAGATGTGAGCTGTCAGCTACTACTGTAGCGACATCCCTGCCTGCTGCCATAATGGCCACGGACTCTAACCATCTAAAACTGGAAGTCCCAAAAAACTCTTCCCTCTGTACCTGCCATGGTGGTTGTGGTATCTTATCACAGCAATAGAAAAGTAACTAAGACAGTGGCCCTTTACACTCCTGGATTTTCCAGTGAGTCTTCTTGGTGTGGGTGTTTGTTTTGTGGGGTTGTGGGGCTGGCAGTGTTTGGTTACTGTTTAGTTGGTATTTTTGCCTTCAGTGCCAGGGTGGAACACAGAGCCTCTTCTGTGCCAGGCAAGTACTCTACCGCTGGATTCCACCACTCCCCTCGCTACATTCTTCACTGCCCTCAAATGCTTGTTAATCCTAGAGAGGCCGGGCTTCTGTGTCTTTTTTTTTTTTTTTTTTTTTTTTTTTTTACAAGAAGGAAAATAAAGGAACAAGAGTGAAATTCCGTTTTACCCTCAGTCTTTGGAAATGACCTTGTTAAATTGTCCATCCCCACAATATTCCACTGCGAAGTTGAAAACAAAGTCCAACCCAAGAGTCTTCAAGAAACCAGCCAACCACTTCTGGTTATCTACTTATAAATTCTATTTGGCTAAATAATACTTTTTTTTTTTGTCAGCAATATTCTGTGAGTAATTTGATTTTTTTTCTCTCTTACTGTCTTTCCAGAGTATACATTGTAAAATTCTGATATTTGCCACAGAAGTGAGGAACCAGATCATTGACAGGGCTTTGACACTATCTGTATTCTATGAATCTAGATAGTCAGGTATAATTTCCCTTGAATCAAAACACAGAGGAGTATCACTCTGACCTGCCTTACGTCCCTGTGCGATCAGTTACACTAACTCTGTGCAAAACTCGATCCAGGTTCTGCCGCATAGCTTTGTCTTTTCTAGAAAGCCTTATAAACATCACCAAATAGTACCATGTTTCTTTGGCTTGCAGATGTACTTTGGAGAGTCTTTGATGATGTGGTAACAATAGTCTACTCATTTTTAGTGCTCACAAGTATTCATTGTATGATTGTACCATATTTTGTTTACTGAGCAGTGAGAGAGCATTTGAGTTGATCCCGGTTGGGGTATTATAATTAATGTATGTTTGAACATGTACTTAGGATATTGGTTTTCATTTGACTGGGATAGATACCTAGGAGTGATTGTGCTAGTAAACACATCCAACAACACAAAGAACTAGAAAATGGGTTTCCAATATGTCTATGCCATCTTATACTGTTATGTGTGTGCAAAGTAGCTTCTCCATGTGCTCATCAGAATTTGTGCTGTGAAGTTTCAAAATAATTTTAGCTAGTAGGTATATCATAGTGTCTCATTATGGTTTTAATAAACATTTTTCTAGTTACATAAGTTAAGCATATTTTCCTATGTTTTGTCAACAATATGCCTTTTTGGTGAATTACCTCTTCAAATCTCTTACCTACTGTTTAAATTAAATAATTCTCATAACAGTAAATTTTTTTAATTATTTATTTCATGTTTTGAAATTTTAATTATATCATCTCTCCCTTCCCTTTCTTCCCTCCAAACCGTTTTTGTTCTTTTTCAGATTCATGGCCTCATTTTTCATCAAATGCTGTTATACACACACACACACACACACACACACACACACACACACACACACACAAATATATATTCCTAAATACATAAATGCATCCTGCTCAGTCTATATAATGTTACTTGTATGTCTGTTTTCGGGACTGATCACTGGTACTGGATAATCAATTGATGTGCTCTTCCCTGGGAAAGATTATTTCTTGTGTTCTCAGAATTCCTTGGTTTCCTGTAGTTCTTCATCTATGCTTTCACCATTTTACAGTAGCATATCTGCTGTTGTCTGGTTAGGTCATGTTTAAGCAGTTGTGTTAGTGAGACTTTATGGATGTAGCTTCTACAACCAGTCAAAATGCAGAGTTGTGGGGCCCAGTGCCTATGGACACATCTACAAAACAACCTCTGCCCCTACGGCTCAGGGATTGTTGCAGAAGAGAGGATGGGAAGACTGTAAGATCCAGAGGGATGGGGAGTTTGCTGTGAGATTGTGTCTCCTGGGGAATATCAGAGGGAACATTTTAAATGTAGTATTATTAGTAATTCTTTGAGAATTTCATATGTGTATTCAATGTATGAGCAAAGCTTTGAAACTCTTTTTTGTAGTATAGATATGTTATTTTTTCCTATACTAGTAAGTAATTTTCTCTTATCAGTGGGGATATTCTATATTCTTAGCAGTGAACTCTTCACAAGAGGGTTTTTAACTTTGGAAAAACATTCTACTCATTTCTTTCTTCTCTGAATCATAGTTTTTGTAGTATTTTGAAATTTTACTCAACATGAAAACACAGTTTTTGTATTTTATTCTGTAAGGCTTATGTTTTTAAGATTTATATGTATGTCTATAACCCTTTTGAGCTTATGGTATGAAATTAAAAGAAATATAGAATTCTCTTTAATATATAAAATACTAGTCTCTTAAGATCACATCAAGGAAATAAGAACTTTTTTTTTTAAAGTAAAAACTATTTAGACCCATTAAGGTTTTCATAGCTCTATTTCAAATTTATGTATTAGCTACTAAAAAGATTAAAAGATATATATAATAACTTTATGCTTCTTTTCCCCCCATGCTATCTGTTCTTACTTTTAGTACATTGTTACTAAAAGTTCAACAGTAACTTAGCTGTAATATCCTACAAAGAATTGTATTCACTTCTCATAGCCAATCTTTTGCCCATTACATCTGTATGCTTCCTAGCATTCTTGTTTGAATTAATAATACATTTCATAGTCCAAAGTTGTTATTTTCAAAAACTAATTACCCAGTCATATATTCCCTGCAATCTGTGGAGATCCGTGAGGAGCCTAAAATTGTCACTTCTAAATGACTTTAATTTTGTCTTGTCTGTGTGTGCACAATTCTTTTTGTCATAGACGGTATGAAGTTGTTTAGAAGAAAGTGTTTTGCCGTGCATTGTTCTGGATCCATTTTTCCTGGAACACACTTTCTGTCTCTGACTTCAAAGAACTCTCATTGGTGCAAAATTTTTATACAGAGAACAGTCAGTGCTGTAATGTCTTGTCGTTATTGCCCAGCCTTCCTTCCTCCTCTTTTCTTTCCTCTTCCGGTCCCCTCCTCCTCCTTCATGGAGCGCTGGCCTTGCAGCTGCCATGCCAACAACCATCACAATACAACTCACCAGAGACCATATCGTAGTTACTGTTCTATTGCTATGAAGAGGCACCATGACCATAGCAACTTCTTTTTTAAAAAGCTATTTAGTTGGGGCCCTGCTTACAGTTTCAGAAGCTATCGTGGTAGGGAACATGGTGGAAGGAACATGGCACTGGAACAGTAGCTGAAAGCTTACATGTTGAAACAACAACTACAAAGTACACATACACACACACACACACACACACACACACACACACACACACACACACACACACGGGCATTGTTTAGGCTTTTGAAACCTCAAAGCCTACCCCCACTGACACACACCCTCCAATCCTCCAACCTGGCCACACCTCTTCATCACCTTCCCAAACATTTCTACTAACTGGGAACCAAACATTCAAATATATGAACCTTATTAGGGCTGTTCTCATTCAAAACACCACAGGCTGTTTTCTCCAGACCGTACATTTGCTCATCTCAGGCTAGGACTTTCTATAAGATTGTATGGTGATATTTATTTATGGATTTCCTGGAAGATCTATAGCTTTTCAAGTTACATTAATGGTTTATTCTCCACATTCCTATTTCTACTTATCGCTAAAGTACAGAAAACTTACATTTTCAAATCTATTTATCTGATATACAGGCAAATTCCTGTTTTAATTCCTGTGCAGTTTTTAAGCCAGGACCACTTGGTTTGCCTGTGTGTAAAATAGTATCACCAGCAATGCAGGTAGTTTGATATTTTTTTTCTAATACATAGGCAATTGCTTTCTGCCTTAACTGTGTATAACATAATCTTTGAAACTAATGACACAGGGGGATATTTCCTGTCTACTTACTAGTTCCTATTTTCATGTCATATCTCTTAAAATGCTGTTTTGTTTTAGTTTTTGGTAGAGCTGTTATATTTGATTGTCTCCCTATTTATTTGTAATGAGAAATGAGTGCTGAATTCTGATCATTCCATATATGATCATTTGATTATCCGTTTGTGGATTCAAGAAAGTGGTATTCATTTTTTATGTGGATGCGGTATGTGGATGCTCAAGTTTGTGTAGGAGTGTTCACCGTGTGTGTGTGTGTGTGTGTGTGTGTGTGTGTGTGTGTGTGTGTGTGTGTAGTCCAGAAAGAGATCAATACAGTGCATCTTTCTATCTTTCTTCCAGTATTCTCCATATTGATATTGAGACAGGGGCTCTTCCTGAACCCAGAGGTGGCCATTTTGGATGGACTGGCTGGCCAACCAGCCCCAAGGATCTACCTATCTCCCCCCCACACACACACTCCAGCTCTGCAGTTTCAGGCACATACTAACTCTCCTGGCATTTTACACAGATTCCGAGGATCCCAGCTCAGGTCCTTGTGCTTGCTTGGCCAGCGCCTTACGCACTGAGCCATCCCTTCCTCCCCAAAAGAGTGTATTTTTAGTAATTATGTCACATGCAGTACGGCTTATATGGGTATTGGCTTATTCGTAATTAGAGAAATGATGTCTGAGATAATTTGTAAATGACTCAAACTGTTACACCTAGTAAAATTAGTTTCTTGAAAATAGTAGCCTTATTCCATAAAATTTCTTCTTCATGTTTCTCCTGGCTCTCTTTTAAGCTGTTTTGAAAGGCCAGGCTTCAGTTTTAAAGCGAATGTCTTTAATAGACTTCACATTGTAATAAAAGGTTGTATTTTTCTGAAGGTTATATTTACCTGTTTGTAGGTAGTGTGTGACATTATGACAGCTGATTATTTCTGCCCCCCCCCCGCCCCCAGGCAGCCCTTTTTAAAAGACATGCGATTCTGTGTGCTATCATTTTACTCTTGTGTTGCAGCAGGTCTCCCACGTGTGGCTTATTACATTTCTCCATTGGATATAACAGAAAACTACAACCAGAACCACAGCAGTTAACTACTCCAAACAGTTACTTGTTATTTCAACCGAATCAATGTATTGTCTGGTTCTTAGATTTCAGTTTTGTGAAGCCGTGGATAGTTTATCTCACACTGGAGAGTCCTGCTAAGGGAGCTTATAGTTCCCACACCCTATCTGAGTATCTGGACTAGCTTCTGCTTTTGAATGTTCATTTAAACCAAATTATCATTTCAATAAGCTAACAGTAGTTAGATCAGTCTGGAATATGCACTTCCAGAATTTGCCGATGCTTGTTTTTCTGGGGCATGGTATATGTGAGCAGAGGAAGAGGGCTCCCTGGGACATGAGCTCTGCCCAAGAACTGATTAAGGACATCTTTTCCCCTTGGAGACTCAGTATATTATGCCTCATTTTTTTTTTTATATCTCTCTACTTCCCTCTCTTCCTCTGTTCTTGCCTTTCTTATCTTTTCATCAAGGGTTTTTGTTTGTTTGTTTGTTTGTTTGTTTGTTTGTTTGGGTTGTTTTGGAGGGTGTGCTGAAGACTGAAGCCAAGACTTTAAACACATTATGAAAGCACTGAGATATCTCACTAGCCTCTCTTTGGATATTCAGATTAGTCCTTTCCTTCCAATAAAGGATTAAAGATCCTTAGCACTCAAGTGCACCGAGTACATACTGGACCCATTTATGGTCAGCTAATTCTCACAAGTATTAGTAGAGCTCTAAATCAGTAACTTGCTTTTTATGGATGAGGTAATTTTATTAGAAAAGATAAATATTTTAAGCCTTAAACCTTGTCATGCCTTTTAAGATTCTATTATATATAAGCACTTTACACTAAAGTCAAAAGCTGTATGGAGAAGGGGTCCAAATACAGAATGTTGTTGTTTCATACAAAAAAAATCAGAAAAAAAAATAATAAATGGCCCCCACTGTGGGAGAAGACAGACCTAGATTAAGCATATCAATTCCATATTGTATAACTTCAAAAAATAACTAATGATGTATATTCTGAGGTTTAAAAAGTCTTATAAGTCATATTATTAAATGGCTAAATGCAAAAGAAAGCTGGTAACGGCAGAGCACAGACTTCAGGATGCTGTCTATGCTTCACCAGGGCAACGGCTATACCTATGTGCATATGTGCAGCTATATGTGTGAATACAGAAGCCCGGTCAAATCCTGGAAAGACTCAGGCAAAGCCTTCCTCTAAAGAGAGAGGAGGGCCGGCAGGCAGAAGAAATATAGAAAGGCTGTCGTCTTTGTCTTCTCCACTTGGTAGTCATCATACTACAATCCATATGTAGACAATATACAATATTGTCACATATTGTATACAAGCTTTACAAAATGAGCACAGTGAAGGAAAATGCCATTCTCATCCTATCAACTGTGTGCCTCAGCCAATTTAACAGGGATATTTGCTCAATTATAAAGTGATAGGGACTGACCACAGGGACAGTTAAAATGCCTGTCTTCAAAGGAAGTGTTTTATTGGGTTTTGTTTATTTTTAACCTAGAAATAAAAATTGGATATATTCATGGTATACAGCATGATGTATATCATGGAATGGTTAAATCATGGTAATGCCTGGCATACTGGCAAATGACTTCAACCCTAGCTTTGGGAGGCTGGAAGTTTATGAGTTTCAGACTCTCTCAAAACCAAAACAAAGCAAGATACAGACGTGAGATATCACATGTGCAAATACTTCACATAGTTATGATCATGTGATAAATACATTTAAAATATTTTCAAGTTATGTAAAAATCTTCCATTTAACTGGATGAAGTTAACATGGGGAACAACAGATCCTTTGAACTCCATGATATCATCATTTTGTTTTAACTAGGGGACTTTCAACCTCACAGTCAGCTCTTATAAAACAGAGTTTAACATGGGCTCTTGGTCTTAGATTTTCAGATGACTCCCACATGATGACCACATATTCTCTCTCTAAATCATTCTTATATATTTTTATTACCAAATATTGAGTCTACCCAACCAGATAAACAGTAATAAAAAATGATGAGATTCAGAATTCTTAAAATACAAATCTTAAAATACAAAAATTCATGTGTATATAGCGCTCTGCTAAGCTCAATATTCTATAGTATACAAAAAAGTAATCACAGCTTTTTCACTTTGGACTAAAATAAATGGTCTTGCAACGGCCTTGTCCCTCTGTTAGGAGAGAGATCATTCCCACAGTCATAACCCAGGGTAACTAATGCAAGGATAATTTCAATAAGTATCTGAAAGCAAAAATTAAAGTTTAATGTGAACTAGAAAAACATCTTATAAAAAGTAAATGTTTCTGCTTTGCATAACCTAAAATAAGAGGAAAATACATTACTAAACTTAGTCTAATCTAATTCTAGTTAGTTTAAACTGTCAAGTTGACACAATCTAGAATTACCTGGGAAGAGAGCCTACATTGTGTTGGCCTGTAGGCATGTCCACAGGAGGGGCCAGGGGATGTTTTGATTGTTGATGGATGTAGGAAGATCCAGCCAGAACCATTTTCTGAGCTTGTGATCCTGGACTATATAATAATGAAGAAAGCTAGCTGAGCATAAGCAAGCCAAAAGGATCCATGAGTGTCTTTCTCTCTGCTCTTGGCTGAATGTGATGTGACTAGATGTTGGAAGTTCCTTCCTTGACTTCTGCTGTTGACAGGCTATCGCCTGGAACTGTAAGCCAATAAATCCTGCTGCTCCAATGTGGTTTTTTGTAAGTGTATTTTATCCCAGCAACAACAATGAAACTAGAGCAATGGTCTATTTTTATGCCTTGCTTTAGGGAACAAATGATTTGGAATTTATAGTTTTGATTAATATACAGGATCAATAATGAGTATAGGACTCCATTCATGGTCTAGTTTTTCTCTCAAATACTTTTATATAAAAGCAAAGATAATAAATATTGTCTAATGGACCCATCCTGATGACCAGTACCTAGCTGCCAAAAAAGATGTAATTGTTTTCTTTGAATCTGATCTCAGTGTCTAATTGGAAACATAACTAAAGCTGTCACACATACAAGCAACTTAAATTTAGTGTTAAGAAATTTCATATGCTGATGAATTTATGTTGGTGTCAACTGGAAATTCAAAAGTGAAGTAGAATTGTCAGCTACCACTCAGGGAAAGAAAAAATAGAAGCAGATATCATTCACAATAGATTTCCATATTCCCATTTCCACTAGTTCACATAAGGTGAATGACCCATATAGTCTTCTGAGATTCAGTCAATCTATCACAGAAGTTTTAAGGCCAGTTATAAATAAGGTCATCGTGGCATAGAAAATGACAGATTTTCTAACGAGAGAAGAGAATCTGGCCTGGTACTCTGTGAGTCTTTCTCTGGGGGGTAAGCTTATTGGGAAATGAATATATAAGATAGATAGATAGATAGATAGATAGATAGATAGATAGATAGATAGATAGATAGATAGACAGATAGACAGAGATAGATAGATAGATAGATAGATAGATAGATAGATAGATAGATAGATAGATGAGAGATAAATAGATAAGATGAGCTAATTGGGAAATAAATATATAAGATAGATGACAGGTAAGTTATGCATATATATGGATTATATATACATACATTGATTATAGATACATAGATTTTATATATGTGTGCATACATAGATGGATTATATAAACACATACATTGATGGATTATACATAAATACATAGATGGATTATATATACATACATACAGGGTTATATATACATGCATACATAAATGGATTATACATACATACATGCATATGTGAATTATGTAGTTACACACACATATATAATTCATTTTGTGCTAGTACTTATGTGTCCTCTCTTTGCCAGCCTATATGCTAAGGACTTGGACATTCATTAGTGATTGGAAGCGGAAATGTCCACTTTTGCTCCCATTGATTGGCCGTTAAGCCTACCACCAACTCTTATTACAATGCTGCCCACAGCTACAGATAACCATAGGTGTTGATGGTATAATTAGCCCTATCAGCCACCATCTTGAACAAGAGGAATTATGAAATAGAGAGAGCTCTCTCCTTTCCCAGCACTTCCCAACATGAGAGAGGTCTGAGGCTCCCACATTATAGGCCAATATGGAAGCATTTGAGGAAGGATGAAGCAAGGTGTCTCTGTGCTCCACTTTTCTCCATCTTGTTTTCGATTTTCTCTTCCTCAGCTGACCACTTAAAAAATCTTGAGGGGTCCTGATTGCATTGGCAAAGTATAGTAAAAGAAGACCATTTTTTTTTTTTTTTTTTTTTGGTTTTTTTCGAGACAGGGTTTCTATGTGTAGCTTTGTGCCTTTCCTGGGACTCACTTGGTAGTCCAGGCTGGCCTCGAACTCACAGAGATCCGCCTGCCTCTGCCTCCCGAGTGCTGGGATTAAAGGCGTGTGCCACCACCGCCCGGCTACCAATTTTTTTTTACATCATTGATTTAGTGCATGTGTGTGTGTGTGTGTGTGTGTGTGTGTGTGTGTGTGTGTGTATGTGTGTATGTGTGTACACAAGTGCCACAGCACGCTGTGGAGGTCACAGAAGGTCAGGACTTTCAGAAGTCAGTTCTTTCCTTCCATGTTGTAGGTCCCAGGGGTCAAACTCAGGTCATTACTCTGGGCTAAAAATTCCTTTACCTGCCAAGCCGTCTTGCTGACCCAAGATCAATTTCTTAAAGTTTTCTTTTGCTTTTTCTGTTATGTCGCATCAAGGAACGTTAGGGGATGCTTTCACCGATGACTGTAATCATCCTTCATTGTCACATCCTTGGCCATGTATTGGTGTTTGGTGCTTGCTGTACACAAAGATGTTTGTATGAACCCCTTATCAAGTTCTCAAACAAAATGATATGAAGACGATACTATTACCCTCTTTGAATGAATAAAGGGAAATGGAGCCAGAAGGTATAGACCCTCAATGAACAAGCAGCGCCCAGGTGTCCAATGCCGTAAACCGCGTCCCAGATACCTGAGTTACCTGGTCTTGCTATACCTTAAGAGCCAACAGCTTGCCCCCTTCCTCTTTTCCATGTGTCCCCAGAGAAAAGTGAAACCAGACGCTCTGCTGAAGGATCCCTTCAGACTTTGAAAATGAAGTTAAGCCAAGGCCAACCGGAAGTGCTATTTTGAAATCTGTTGTCTTTTTTTTTTTTTTTTAAGAAAACATTAAGTACCCAAACCTAAACTTATTCCAACTTCAGTGCTTTTCAAAGGAAATTCTACACAGCTGTCTTTGATGATCACGGCAACATTAGAGATTAATGGCAGCCCCGAGAATGAGGTTATGTCCGCCTACACACCAGCATAGACAGATAACAGATAAGACAGTGTGCACAGAGAAATATAAAATTAGACCCAGAAAGCCTACCTCGGTACTGGGCAGCTATGTATCAAAATGAGCATCCTGACTGCAGTCTTTTGTAAGGGCCCTAGTTCCATACATGAGGCTCCACCCTAGTGTCTCAATCCCCTGGTAGGGGCTCTTAACACAATCACATTGGCCCCCTGTTGAGACTTGAATTTGGGGGGCGGGGTGGCATATTCCGCCCAGAGTAGCATGGAGAAAAACAAAACAAAACAAAACAAAACAAAACAAAACAAAACAAAACAAAAAAAACAAGAACTGTGCATGGTTTTATGGATTCAAGATTATCCACTAATTGCTTTTTTGATAATTGCATTAACTTTCACTTTGGAAAATTTATTTTCACCAACTCCCTAAAATGCAGCCAAGGTCTACCCATTCCCAGTGTACAAATGGGCAAACTTAGAGAAGGATCAACGCCCCTTCGTTGTGTTTCCTCCATGGCTTGCACAGCCAAGGAGGCTTGACCGGTGCTCAGAAAGTTTCAGGAATAGGTGGGGCTTCTCTCCGTACTATTTACTAGTTCCTGGAACTTTTCTTTTCTTTTCTTTTTTATTTTTGCCTGTTTGTGGTTTTGCTTTGCTTTTTTTTTTTTTTTTTTTTTGAGACAGGGTTTCTCTGTGTAGGTTTGGAGCCTGTCCTAGATGCTCTGTAGACCAGGCTGGTCTCAAACTTACAGAGATCCACCTGGATTTGCCTCCCGAGTGCTGGGATTAAAGGCATGCACCACTACCACCTGGTGAGACTTCTTAACAGTCACTAGAGAAAATCCTTGATTGACACTGGTTACATAAAGAAGACAAATAAATGCTCGATCAAAACTGGATTTTTTTTTTTTTTTTTCGAGACAGGGTTTCTCTGTGCAGTTTTGCGCCTTCCCTGGAACTCACTTGGTAGACCAGGCTGGCCTCGAACTCACAGAGATCCGCCTGCCTCTGCCTCCCAAGTGCTGGGACTAAAGGCGTGTGCCACCAACGCCCGGCCAAAACTGGATTCTTAAAGCTGCTGGACAGACCTGGTGCCCTCACTCCTCCGGCCACTCTGGATCTTACTCATCAGAGAAGTGGATAATTCCCTGTAGAAGGCACCCGAGGGTAAAGGACGCATGCGCTGTACTTTCTCTCTACGTGATCATGCAGTCTCAGTCCACACTGACCTCAGAAACCCGCTAGGCAGAGCCCACTGATGTGTCCAACAGTTTGGTCTTATTAGAGGTACAGTCATGTGATCAGAGTTCAAATGAGATCAGAGACAAACAGTTTGAAACATAATACTGAAAAGAGCTTGCAGCTCCCAATTATTTTATAGGAGAGTTTTTTGTTGGGATAAAGAGAGGCCCATACTGGATCCTGAACAGAAAAGAGGCAGGGTACAGAGGCAGAAGGTTTTTTTGTGAGACCCCCATGGGGCAGGAGGTGTCCTGTGATACTGTGGGTGTCTTTTATCTCCTGAAGATTTCGTGTTCCTGGCAGTTCTCCTGTACAAGCTTCTCATTGATGTCCATTTGAAGTACACAGGAACTATATAATAACCACAGGGTCAATATAATCACGATTATATACTCTCTTTACTTAAAAGATAGTTAAAAGCCAGACATGGTGGTTTGAACTTGAAATTCCAGCACTGGGTAAGTGGAGGCAGAAGAATCACGAGTTCAAAGCCAGTTCCAGCTACAGAGGGAGTTCAAGGCTAGCTTAGGCCAAATGAGACTGAGTCTCAAAAACAAACGAACAAACAAACAGAAGACAGCTAAAAGTGGAAATTCAGACTAAACAATGGGTGAAAAGTTTGAAAATGTAATAATTGCTAAGGGTGTCAATTATTGGAGTGGTAAAGCATAGTCATTGCATATTAGTTATGATACATTTGGTTAAATCTCTTATTCTCTCAGGAAACATTTTAGAAAGTTTTTTTTTCCAACTTTTAGTTTTTCACAGTCTTATAAACCAAAAAGGACAAATGTGATTTATAGTTATCTTTTATTTTTAAAATGTTAATAAAGTTGTACTTTTGAAATGTTTTCTCTAATAAGTTCATTCTCATGGAACTAGAAAAAAACCTTCATTTTGCAGCTGAGAAATATTTCAAAATGTTTTTAACTAAAATGAAATACATTTAATAGTGGTGAAGTACTTTATTTAAATGTTAATTTGTCTGTATTGTCTCCTTTTTTCCATGCCTGCCCCTCAACCCAACACCAATCCTCTTTACTGTGGTTGGGTGACTTATCCTTGAGACTTCATTCCTACCTGGTGACTGTGGCCAGCACTCCCAAAACACCTGCCCAATACCCAGACATTTCTTCTACCGAAAGAGTCTCATTTTCACTGGGCACGACATCATGTTCAAGCAAACACTCTAGCATCTGCTGCAGCTGGTTTGGGTCAACGCAACATTAGCATCCTTCAACATGGAGGTGATAGCAGCCAATCTGTGTGAGTCAAATATGAGAGCAGGTACCCAAGGTAGCAGAGCATCAGGACAGGAGTCTAGGTTGGGGGTGATGTGGTAGGCCCTTTTGGTGAAGTTCTAATCTGCCTACAAGATATTTTCAATAGAAAAACAAAACAATAAAGGCACCAGCCCTTGGTTTATGTAAGCTGCAGTTCAGATTTCTTCTACCCAACTGAGTATTGTACTGGCTCAGCACAGTATTTTAGGTCAACTTGATATAAACTAGAGTCTTCTGAAAGGAGGAAACCTCAATTGAGAAAATGCCTCTATAAGATAAGGTTGTAGTCAAGCCTTAAGGACATTTTCTTAATTAGTAATAGGTGAAAGAGGGCCCAGCGCACTGTGGCTGGTGCCACCCCTGGGTTCCTGAGTTCCATAACAGTAAGATGAGCAAGCCATAAGGAACAAGCCATTAAGCAGCACCCCTCCAGGCCTCTGCATCAGCTCCTGCCTCCAGGTTCCTGCCCTGTCTGGGTTCTTGCTCTGGCTTCCTTCAGTGATGGACTACAATGTGGAAGTGTAAGCCAAACAAACCCTTCCCTCTCCAACTTGCTTTTTGGTTGTGGTGTATTGTCACAGCAATAGAAACCCTAACTAAGACAAGTTGGTATCAGCATGGTGGGCATTGCTGTGCCAGACCTGATCATGTTTTGAGTAGAATTGTGGAAAGGCTTTGGAACTTTAGGCTAGAAAAGCCTTTGAGTATTTAGAGCTCAGTGGGATGTTCTCTAAGAGCTTGGAAGATAAGAATGTTGAGAGCAGTGTAGAAGATGGAGGCCTGACGTGTGAGGTTTCAGAGGGAAATTTACTCTATCAGGGTCATTTTCTATTTTTGAATTATGATTCTCTTGTTCTGATTAGGTGGGCTGAAGAGTCAACCATGTTTTGTTTTTAATCACATTCAACCAAAAACAGAACACTGTGTGCTGTCTATCTTGAGTGAACATCATATTTATTTCTGACAAATTGTCCAAGCACTGCCCATGACAGGGGGTTCCTATGTAGATGCAGAAATTGCACTATCCACACAGGGCAACATACTCCTAGTTTGGGTACAAATTTCTGGTCGGTGAGTTTTGCCAGATATCTTCTGCTTTTCTCTATTTCAGTAACCTATTTTTACAGGGAGAGTTCAACATAAAAAAAAATTTACAATAGGTGAAGGTTCAAAGAAGATGGCACTCAGCCAATAATCAAGCTATTTAATAGGAGGATTGGTGGGATAACTTAGCAGATAGAGGCCCCTCCTGCTGAGCCTGAAGACCAAGGTTTGATCCTCAGAACCCACATGGTAGGAGAGAGTTGACTCCTGCAAACTGTCCTCTGATCTGAACACATACTCTGTGGCACATACATACAACATACTCCCTTCCCCCAACACACACACACTCACACACACAAATGTTTTAAACTAAAACAAAATACATTTAATAGTGATGAAGTACTTTATTTAAATGTTAATTTGTTTGTATTGTTTCTTTTTTTCCATCTTTGTCCATCAACCCAACACCAATCCTCTTTACCTGAAATATTAGTGGGTAAATATTGCCTTATAGAAATAGAAGCCTTTAATATTTACTTTATTATTCTAACTTTTATTTCCTGTTAGAAGTAGGAGATGCTTTCTGTCTTGTATAGGGATATGTGTTAGTCAGTTTTCTGTTCTTACTAAAAATACTTAGCTAATCAAACAATAAGAAGAAAAGTTTAATTTCACTTGAAGGTTTAGGGCTTTCAGAGCATGGTTGATTGACTCCATTGTTTGGGGCCTGTAGTGAGGAAGTACACTGTGGTAGGAGTGTGTGATTGAATAAGCTTCTCACCTCTCGGGATCAGAGAAGCAAAGAGAGAGGAATAACCAGGGTCCCAATATCCCTTTAAGGGCACAACCCTAGTGAATTCTTCCTCCCAGTGGGTTTCACCTCATAAAGATTCAGCCATATCCCAATAATCTACTCTATGCAACAAGATTTCAGCACATGGACCTTGGAACCATTCCAGATCTGTTCCAGAACTTTAATAAGAGGCTGAAGTGAATTAAGATTACGTAGTGTTCTCAAAGACAGGAAGGAAGGATTTGGCCTTTGGAGGTGTTAGGAGAGTGGTCTCCTAACAAATAAGACACAAAGGAGGTGGTAGATATGTATCCATTGAGTAGTTTGTAGAGTTGGCATGTCCTTTGGGAGTTGGCTGTATTCACTATTCGCTATGGAGGGTGTTCCCCCATTATATAAATACTCCAGCCTCATTGAAGACTTCCAGACCCAAGTAGCGCAAAAGGAGTCCATATACCGGAAGGCAACACAGAAATGGTTAGTAGGGGATTGTAGTTATACTAGTAACCAAACTTCCTTCAGAACTTCTGCCTAGAATTGCCCTTGCACAACGAGGATATTCTCAATGAGGCAGAACAGTAACTAAGGCTACATTCCCTGCCAGCCCAAGGGTGTAAGTCAAATTTAAGTTGACAAACAAAAGAGAGATGAGAACATTTTTTTTTTGTCCACCTGGCATCTTGGACAGAAATCTCACCTACTGGGTTGTTTATAGAGGAAATGAAAGACTGCACATAAATCATACAGTGATGATATAATGACCCCTGGGCACCTGCTGCGTTTTTAGCTCTGACTGTGTTTCTTATCAGATGAGTTGGGTCGTCTTAACATAACTTAGAGTTTAGATTAGTCAAAGATGACTTAGAGGAAAGTCTGTTTTTACCTTGAAAACAGACCTGTCGTGTTCTAGTGTGCCCCGAGCACCTGAATGAGATCACTCATTAGAGCGCTGCCATTGTTATTATCTCAAGACCCAGAGTTCCACTTTCATTGTTTCCACAATGGCAACCCTTTCAGTAAGCCATTCCTGAAAGCAGCCATGCAGATTAACAAATGAATATTCATCAAATTTAGCAAATCCGAATGTAGTACTCATACTAATAAATTCTTCAGTAGCAAGAATCTGCATCTCCTGTGGAGGTTTCTAGCTGGCTAGCAAGATGGGAAACAAATACATTTGTCAGCAAATATAATGAATTACACACTTGAGAACTGAGAGTGTCAAGATGAAAGAAAATGGGGAAAGTGAGAACAAAATTGACTCTTCCTAGCACAAATAATGTTTTCAACTGATTAAATGAAATGCACTAAAGTGAATTGAAACAGAGCAACCACAGAAGCTAATTGAATCTGTTGCTGCCTCTAGTATGCTTGATGGGACAGGAAAGAAAAGGAAGGAAAACCATGACCTTGAGTTGGATCTCAGTTCTTATAAAGTCAAGCTGTGTAAGTGTGGCATCTGTGTATAAACGTCTAATTGTTTTTCATCAATGGGCAGTTCTTTTTAAGCAAAACCCATTGCTGAGGGAAAGTCATTTATTTTAATGAAGTTTGTTTCGAGCAATTAGTAATTTTCAAGTAATTGAGTTAGAAGTGAAATGAAATCCAATTTTGGGAAAGTTCTCCTTGTTGGCTTCCCAGCAAACATGAATGTGGTTTATTTGCTGCAAACTGGGGGACACTCACCTGTTTAGTGTCCAGACTGTTATTCACCCAGCATTGGCTTCTGCCAGCCACTCCATGGTAATGGTTATCAATATCTCCCAGCACTAACTGGATGGCACTATGCATCTCTTAACTTCAGAAACCAGTTCAATAAATACCAAATGGGGGCATGGGGGTGTGTAGAGAGAACCCCAAAACCTCTCTCACATGTGACTGCATAGTTGAGGCTTTCTAGCCCTTCTGGAATTTCCTGTGGCCATGTGTTCAAACCATGACAAGCATTTCCTGGGTTAAAGTTCAAGTATGTACGTGGCTAAGAGCCTGGTTGGGTCATGTCACTTGAAACCAGTCTCTGGACAGTTTGTGCCTCAGAGACAAACCTGTGTTGTCACTGAAATAAGAATCACAGCATAAAAGAAATGAGAAGTTATGTCAGTTAAGAGCGAGCTAGAAAGGCTGAGGGATATTGCTCAGTAATATGCAAGGGCTGAGGTTAACTCCTATCTCACTACTGCCACCACAGCCCCCAACAATGAAAACAAAGAAAAAGGATTAACTGTCATTTTCATAATACAGTATGTGCCAAAAATATTGGAGCAAAATTTAAATACTTTTGGTGCCACGTTTAACTGGGGTTCTTAGAAACTAGAACCAAAGGTCACATTGGAAAGAGAGAAACATGAAAAAATGCTTGATATAAAAGAAAAGTTTTTAAAGCTAAGCTGGAATATGGAAGATTTATGGGGTAAGTTAAGTCATGTTGTGAGCACACACTTCAGATGTATTCTGTACAGACTGTAGTGTAGGGAGCATTAGGTATCAACCCCTCTAAGGGCTTTGTTTATTTTTGTTGATTTCTGCCATTGTCCTTACTGGATTTGGAGAGAGAAAAAAAAATAGTGAATCTGGTGATTGTTCATCTAGGGTTAGTATACAGCACTTCAACACATAAACAAAGATAAATTTCAATATGGTAGAATTCATTTGAGGGGTTCGGTGAGGGTAGAGGTACTGGAACAATGTGAAAGGGTGACCAGAAGCAGCATGAATCCAGAACTCCCATGGGGTTTCCACCTTTTCTTGTCCCCCTGCAGAAGAACAGCCCATGAGTTATCATTGTCACGCCCTCTCTTGAGTTTCAGTCACGTGAGTTTGAGGTTGATAATTAAACTTATGTGAAATATTCTCTTTGAAAAATAAAAGGAATTCTAAATTATTCCCTCTTGGCAAGCACATCAAAGATGAAAAATGAAGAACCCAAAGATTCCTCAGGTAATATCTAACTCAAGCTTCCATTTGAGGAGGCAGGAAGAATGCTAGGCAGGCTGGACAGAGTGAGGTGAACAACTTGCCTACCACCAAGGAATATCAATCAGCTCCTAGGAAGCTTTTTCCTCCATTCTCATTATCTACCACCCTCTTCCTATGGGATAACTTGTTTACTCATACCAAGTTAATTTTCTTTCAGAAAATCCTTAATTGATGTGTCCACACATGCCTGATTCCCAGACCCTTCAAACTTCACTGATACAGCCAATCCAGGGGGAGGTTGATAATTTTAAATCTTTAAATGTGGTAAGCATCAAAATTAGACAGATGTCTGTCCTAACTTTTATGCTGCATAGAAGTCACAAATCAAGGAATGTAGTGCCAAGCAAGTAACAAACTGAGTTTCTGAGATACTGCTTGAAATCTCTTTCTTCTAATTAATGCTGAGTTGTAGAGAAAATTTCAATATTTGATGTGATCTTGCTCACGTTAAAAATTATCTCATTGGGTGCATGAGATTTTTTTTTTCCCCAGCCCGAGGTGTTCTTTCATCCGTCTGGTACATGCCATTTTTTTACGGTTGGGTTATGAGAACAATGACCTCATTCTCTCTGGTTGATAAGAGGAATGGCACACTTTTTATAACTTGAAAAGGCCTCTGCTTATTGATATGGGGGTTAAAATTAACTATAACACAGGAGTCGCCCACTGCATACCTCACCTTATCTTGCTGAGCAAAAATGAAGAGGATGGAAAAACATGTACAGCTCGTGGCTCAGGGCTTTGTCAGGGGCAATCTGTGTTCCTGTAGAAACCTTTATCTCCTCTTTAAGCTCATGCCACGGCTGGCTGAAATACATTTTGTTGAATGCAGCCAAGCTCAATGGAACAATCACACTAAGAAAGGTAGATTCAAAAGCCTTTACTGAAGACGTATTGACCTTTAACTCACAATAACATTTGATAGGCCAATAAATGTGAACATTAACAACTGATCTTTTTCTCTCAGAGGCAGCACATGTCTATCTCTTAAGTGCACACCCCAGTTTCATTTTCTAGGTTAAATTCTGACTAAAATCTACAAAGCATGGTATTTAAATTAG
This sequence comes from Peromyscus maniculatus bairdii, assembly GCF_049852395.1. Taxonomy (NCBI): domain Eukaryota; kingdom Metazoa; phylum Chordata; class Mammalia; order Rodentia; family Cricetidae; genus Peromyscus; species Peromyscus maniculatus. The sequence continues at coordinate 28,028,230 of NC_134868.1, read as the reverse complement.
TTGGGGTTTCAACTCTATCTCTAAACAAGACTGATAACTGAGTTTTGGACTGTGGTCTGATAAGAAGCCTGAAAATGGAATTATAATCTTGTTTTATCATATTAGTATTTATGAAACTAACCCATTTAAAAACAAAAAACCTCTATTCAAATGGAAAAAAGTAGCATAGTTGCACGTGGACTTCTCCATATGAATTGCTAGCTGCTGGTGTGGTGGGCTATAGATAATGACCCCATCATGAACGTAAATAGTACAACTTTGCGTCTTATTGTAATTGTCTGTGATCTTATCACTCTCCCCAACTTAATTCACATAACCCCATAGGATTGTACACTATTTTTATCTCTGTTTTCCAACCTCTGGCTTGGGCGGATTGCTGGCACATGGACCGATTGCTGGCAAGTATAGACGCTCTCCATCAAGGTTTATTATTATTCAGATTATGCAGTGTTGAGAGAGGAATATCTCATCATTCCCAGTTTAGCCTGCTGCTCTCTTTTTTTTTTTTTTTAATGTGTAATGCCTCTAATGTGGAAACGCCAATGTCATGTGGAAGAATTAGTCATTTATCCTATTCATGGACTACATCAGAATAACACACATTAATCCACGGGAGAGCTTTTTACCACTCTGTCTCAGCCTGCTGCTTGCCTGATGCACACAAGGCTATGTGCATAAACATGACATCATGCATTTAACTTTGCTTTTTTTTTTTTTTTTTTTAACCACCATGCATTGGAAGGGGAAATAGGAGCAGGGCCTGAGGGTGAAGGGCAGGAGGCAGAAGAAACAGCTTTCCCAGACCTTCCCAGGGTGAAAAAGATCCATATCAAGGCAAAGCCATTTGAGGAATAAGTGTTTCTTGCACATCATGAATGAAATGCTAGGGAAACATCCCAAAGCTTTTAAATAAATGGTATTCACGTGTTGCCTTCCATAGCTAAGGGTTTAATAAGGGCTGTTCAGGAATAAGCTGCTACTGCCGCGTGAGGGATCATCATGAAGGTTGCCCTTCATGTTCAAATAGGAGACCCCTTGAGAAGCTTGGCTGTCATAGTGGTGAGCTGAGGTCCCACCCATGGCCTACCAGTGAATTCTTTGCATTTTAGTAAAAGATGTGCAAAGTTAAATTCATGTCACCTTTATGGGTATCATCTCAATGACCACTGTGCATGGCTGATGGTGAAGACTGCACAACCTGACTTTGTGCAGTCTGGCCTCTTCGGACCTCATATGCAGGCACCGCCGCCCAATTCCCACTCGCCTCCAGGTTTTTATTGCACTGAAAATTTATCTAGCACTGTCCCTCATGCACACATAACTTTCTACTCAGTTTTTTACATTTATGAAAATTACGTTCTTTTCCGTGCTCTCTAGCCAAACGATCACTATAATTTCAATTTTCCCATCTCCGCGGCCGGGATCTGACTCATGCTACCACCAACCAGCCCTCTTTCAAGCTACTGTCCTCGCTGCCCTGCTTCAAATCGCCGACTGCCCTATTATCAAGTCTCTGCCACGCAGCGGGCAAAGCATTATGTATCAAGTATAAATCTGTTTTCACTCCAAGAAGGAAATCCAGATTCCAGTGTTTGACCTCTAAAGCACTGCCTGGCTGCCTTTGCTCCGCTTCTCCATGCTCATTATGGGAATGACTTCTGTTCTATGTCCCGCCCACACTGGCCTCTTTTTGAGTCTCTTAGACGCTCTGAACTCCCTCTGATCTCAGGGACTCTGACACATCCCACCTGCCCCAAAGATTCTTCTCCCATTTGTTCTCACGGCTCCTCCACTCAGGGAGATCTTGGAGTTAAATGCTATCCATCTAGGAGGCCTCATCTAGCCAGGTAAACTGTTCAGTCATCCCTCAGCCTCTGGTACCCTCCGGCACACTCTACAGTCTCTCCGACTTCCCCTGTTCGCTGCAGTTATCACTAACTAGTCTGTTTACTATCTTAGCCTTCTCTGGAAATCTCCAGGCGAAAAACACTCTCCGACTCTTTCATCTGATGCCTGGTATAGTCTGAACTTCACAGATTCTGCAGCTGCTTCCTTATTCACGAGCCAGTTTTCTTCCTCTTCTTGTTCTCCATCGGCTCATTGTTTTTCTGTATGATCCTATTTCATACTTGGTGGAAAGCTTCCCAGAATCTCTGCAACTGCTTATAAAATCGCCATTGACCTTTTACTTATGGAGTACCTTCAAGCAACCTCCAAAGGGGGAGAAAACATTAATGAATTATGAAAGGCTCCTTAGCATATGGATAAAATTTTACTGACTCAATGTCATTTTTCCCTACTCCTCGTCTTTCTGCATGACTAACAGTATTTGCTTCTTTACTGGCTCATTATCTTTGAGCACCTGTTCTTGGAAACCACAGCCACCAGCACCTTGGGTTTTGTTGAGTAGCCACATTTCTTCTTGCTTCTAGGTCCCATTACTCCCCATCCTTTATGCGTTAACCACCATGTCCCAGGTCCTAGGGACACAAAAAGGACTTAAAATGCATGGCAACCTTGGGAAGCCTATTCTGTCTATCAGAGAAGATTGACGTCTAAAATACAGGTAAACACAGCAAATGAGAAGATCCAAACAGTCAGGGCCCTACAACCAGCCAATCTGGACATGCTTTTAGAAGGAGGTGCCCATACTGTCAGCCCACAAAGGAAAAAACAGGGTTTCCTGACAAGGAAGGACAATCAGTTAAGGCAGGAATAGTCAAAGAATCTAGAGTTTTGAGAGACTGGCCTGCTTAGAATGTATAGAGTGTGCAGGAGATGGAGGGAGAGACTAAAGAGGGATGGGACATGGAATAAAACCTTGGGGGAATGAGGAGTGATGTACAAACACCTGAATTTTATCTCTGGGGACAAATGGCCACTGGAGGTGTTTACTTTCCAGCCATAGGAATAGCAAGAAACTGTAGTCACTCACTCCTGCGTCCTCTTCCGTCAGTGTTTCTGAGTGAGAAATCCCATCACAGCCAGTACTGTGCTTTCTAAAGTCTTAGCAGAAACCTCCTTACAGACAGTAAAAAATAAACTGATTTACTGTTTTGATCGCTGTTCATTCTCCTACTTCCTTATGTTTATTCCCATTAGCCTTTTAGGTTCATCGAAACTCTGGATGAAGTCACTGGAATGTATAAATAGACTCACCTTGATGATGAGAAAATAATTAATTTTTCCAGAACTAATAATTACTTCCAAGTATCCCTAGACAGGTTTATAAATATGTAGACTTCTCTTGAAGTCTTCGGTCTTGTTTTGCTTTTATTGTAAGAAGTAGATGAATATGTCACAAAAAAAGAAAACAAAAATTATTGCTTTCCTTTGTCATACCTTTGAATATTTCTCTATCATATGAAGCTAATTTACTCCTTTTTTTTAATTTTTCAAGACAGGATTTCTCTGTGTAACCCTGGCTGTCCTGAAACTCACTCTGTAGACCAGGCTAGCCTCAAACTCACTAGCTGGGATTAAAGGCATGCACCACCATGGTCCAGCAATAATTAACTCTTTAGGTAGGGGTTTGTTCCAAAACCTTTCTGTTCCCGGTGTATTTTCATCTCATTCATCACAGTCGCATGGGCTTCTTTTCAGCCCTTTCCTTGAGTCTCCCTTAATGCTATACTATGAGCTGCAGATTTGCCTGTGACACACCCGTGTTCATGCTGTCTCTGGCTAAAAGGCAATTTATGGACCCAGAGGAAAGGAATTGTATCACATGGAAATCCATGATGTACAACAAACACTAAATACTTTATTTTACCACACCATCTTTATCCCCAACACATAAAGGGGAAAATGGGGTGTGGGGGAGGTAACGATGGGAAATGGGAAAGAATGCATCAACAAGAGTAATTCAACTTTCAGCACTGAGTTGTGGCGTGGGGACAACAGTGTCTAAAGGGTCCCCAACAGTAGAAAACATTCAGTGTTTTGCCAAGATTACGAAAATTTTGCCTGTGTATATGAGAGGAGGTGACAATGTAGAGTCTGAAGGAAGGAACAAGTCACTTCTGTTGTACAGATACCACAAGCCAACCAGTGGCATCAGGATATTAACGCACACTCTTATGAGCTATGTTGTCACAATTTCGGATAGTGTGACTAGGCTTTACCTAGAAGGAAGTGACAACCCACTGGCTCAGTAGGTGGACCTGTAGATAATTTTCAGACGCTATTATTGGGAGTCTGTGGAGAAGGGTAAAACTCAACGGAGGAAGTAACATGGCCGGGTCAGGTGGCCATGTGGGAGAGAAGCAGAGTGAGATTGGCACCTGATGGAGAACCCTATAATCATCTTGGTAGCACATGACACTTCATTGTGCACGAAGAGCATCCTAGTAAAGAACTACAGTTTAAGTGGTAGAGACATGGCTCCGAGGTTAAGAGCGTTGGTGCTCTTGCTTGTTTCCAGTACCCACGTCTAGAGGCTCACAACTGTGTATAACTTCAGCTCAACAGCATCAGACACCCTCTTCTTGTGCCTGCATGCAAACTGTGTACATGCAATCACACACACACACACACACACACACACACACACACACACACACACACACGTGCACATAAAGAATACACATTTAAAATACATTTTTAATTTTGATTGTTTGAAATTAATTTTTTAAAAGATGACTTAAAATGGACATTAGATTAAAGGAGTGATAGAAGGGAATGCGAGGCATGAGCTGGTTTGTATCCTAGTGTTTATTTAACTTTGTACTCTTTAAAAGAGAGCTAAGTGTGAATAGACATCGCAATGTTGCACACCGAGTTTCATATTTCACCTACATTTACTAAGTATTAGAATTTACTAAGTGCCTGGAATTACAAAAGCACATTAAACCGTGGTGTGATTCATTCTTCGAACCAAGTGACCCAAAGCAGTACCTGGCTTTCTATTGATATCTACTATAATTCACTGCAAGGGACAAGTCAAAATGGTATTTTAATGCTGAGCTGGTATTATTCTGCATAAAGTCACTACTGCAAGTCTCACAAATGGGCTGCTCAGAGGTGATGGAGAACTTGATGGTCATTAAGACATGTGAAGGATTCGGTATGGTCTGTAACATATCAGAGAAGACACCAGGCTTTCATTCTGCTTGAATCCTGGGTAATTTTACCATGTTTCTATTTACCAAAGAAAAACAGGTTCTCTAGGTGTGCCTTCAGAAAGTGCCTCTTGAACTGTTTGTTTTTCAGAGAAGGAAAGTTGTTCCCAAATCAATATGCTTAAGGAAATGGAAAGCCCTTGATTAGCAGCCAAGAGGCCTCCTAATGAAATGACATTTCCCTCCAGGGATTTCAAGTGGTTAATGGAGCCTGGCACTCTCTGTGTAAAGTGCTTATGTTTGCTCTGTTCTGTGCTGAGCTGCACTTTACAAACACCAGAACACCATGAAAGTGACCCCAGATAGACACATTTGCATGTCCATTTCTGTCTTTAGACAAAAAGTAAAAATAAAAAGAAGAAGAAGGAAGGAAATATTCACACCTGGGTTGTGTAGCTGAAAGTGAAATTTCAAGTCTGAAGTAAACAGACTCGAAACAATTCTTCATGAACCTTCATAGAGTAGTGGGCAGTTACCAACCTGAAAATATAAAAGCTCATATAATGCTGGAGGCATGGGAACACAATGAGATGAACAACAGTCCAAGCAGTTGGTTCTTGAAAAGATGGACAATCCCTGTTTTGTTGTTTTTTCCTGAAGAAAGTAAACAGGCTATGGTCTTTATTATGGTATGATTTAAATGTGTTTATAAATGTACAAGGGCATCATTGTCCATCTTTATGGTATCTTCACATTATCCATGTGTATAAAAAGGCCTTAATTTTAAAGCTTGGCAAAATTTCTGTATTCTTTTCTTCCCCCTCTTCTCTACCTCCCCACCCTCCTCACAAATGGGGAAGCTATCTCCTGAAAGTGATCACAGATAAATCTACTTCTCATTTGTAATCACAGCATATTTCTTGATTGGAGCTATGAAAAGCTTTATAACTTTGTATCTGTTTTTAAATAAAATTGTAAATAAATAGGAACACATTGTCTTGGTGCCATTTTAAAGTGGGATTCTTAATTTCTGAGGAAATAGAGGCTTTCTGAGTTTATTAGCAACAGCAGTAAAGGCAAAATGCATGAAAGATAAGCTGTTTATTATGTCTCTGACAGCTTTTTTTTTGATACATGCATATGTATTAGTGAAAGTTTTCTAGAGAAACAGAACACACATGGGCATACACACACACACACACACACACACACACACACACACACACACACACACATTACAGAAGATGCCTTATGAAAGCTAGGAAATTCCATGATCTGCTGTATGCAAGCTGGATGCCCAAAAAAGCCAGTGTTATAAGTGTGAGTCGGAGTCTGAAGGCCTAAGGACCAGAAGTGATGTCCTAGGGTAGAAGGCAGATGCTCCCAAGGAAACAGAGAGTGTGAATCCACACTTCTCCTTTGCTATATTCAGTCCCTGAACAGATGGGGCAGTTCCCACTCACATTGGTGAGGGCAGATCTTCTTCGCTCAGTCTACTAAATCAAATCTCTTCTGGAAACACCCTCACAGGCATACTCAAAAGGTTTTACCAGCCATATGGACATCACTTAGACAAGTCCACCTCTAAATTTAACTATCACATGTTCTGAGTTTATTCTGACCACACTTGATAAAACATACAATACAGAGTGCAATGGTCTTTGGCACAGGCACTCCAGACATTACCAGTGCTACTCAAAGGAGATGAAGCAAGATGAAGCAAGACAGGTTTGTTTTGTTTTAGAATACAACCCATGAAATGAAGTCATCAAGTCTTTGTATTGTATTCCTTTTGTGTCCACACATGGAAATATCATTTGGAATACACGTATCTGAAGGACAATCATGCCATACCAAGGAGCTGTGAGTGTATTTGCTTGAGTTTTGACATGGATGAAGAAACTGTTCTCTTTCCCTCTAGCAACTTCCACTCAAAACTTGTTAGCCTCTTCACACAGGGGCTAAGTCAGTGGAAGAGAATCTTAGGTTCCAACATGGCGTCTCAGCATTTGAAAGAGACTCTGAGAACTGGTGGCAAGCAGATGGCTCAAGGTATATGTTTTCCCTAACTCGGACCTCACCCGCTGTGCATCCCACCTGAAAGTCATGTTTAGCATTCCCCCAGATTTGAAGAGGAAGTGGTGAGTCATGCCTGTGAGCAGGCTAAGAAGAAAGGTCTCACAGGGATCTTCAAATCAGGTCTGCCTCCACTTCACATTTATATCATGAAAGAGCTTTGTTTCATCAGAAGCCAGAGACCAAGTATGAATTAGCATCACCACAGTCATGGAGAATGTTAGGCTTAGGCAACTGTCGGGATGACCATGGTGGGTGTGGATCAGAAAGCCATGCGGAAGCCCTCATGCCATTTAGAGCAGACTGTGCTGGCCAAGCAGTTGTTCTTGTCATTTTAAGAACATTATGCCTGGCTTCTGTTTCCTGGCAATCTAGATCTGCTCTTTATTTCTTTTTTAGTCTCAATAGAAATTAAGTGGTCTGGCCATCAACAACCCTGTCTTCTCTTGGTCTCCTGTGAAGACAGCCAGATGGAATAAGGCCTTGTATATTTGCACATTCATTGGAATCAAAATAATGGCACACTAATTCTTCATCTTGTAGGTAAAGGCCCAGGTCTGCCCCCAGGAAAGCATGGCATGCTGGGCTACTGTCTTATTCTACAAGGAGAGTTGAAGCATCAAAACCCAATGACAGCACTGAAAAGACTAATTATAGAGACATGTGGTAGTTTATTTAGAAGGAAGAATTTTACAGCCTATGAATGAATTATCCTCACACAATTATTTTAGATTCTCAAATATGTGTGTTTGAGGCAAAGAGGCAAATGATAATCCAGCTCAACCAGTTTAAGCAGTCAATTCATAATGTCACTTTGAATTTATGAATTATCTCCTTGTCAATTGAACTGAAATAATAGAGCAAGATTTTTTTCCATTAAGGAAAATCCTACTTCAAATAGGATAAGTCTTTCAAAATCTCAAGCCAGAATTCACAGTAGATCAGTAGCGAGTTCTTGTTCTCTGGAATGAACCCCCAATCAACCAGAGCATGCTGAGGTGCAAAGACCTCAACCAAATTCTGAGTAGGAAGAGATGCTCTACTGGGCTGAAGGGGTCCTAACCTAATGGGGTTCTGAGACAGTGCATCTTGTTTTTGAGGCTCAGTCACTCAAGAGGCCCTCCAACTATCGCTTTCATGACTGAAGGTCACTCACTCTCTGTATTCATCATTTTTCATGTGGCCTGACCAAAACACACTGCCTGACAAAAGCAGTGTAGGGAAGAATGAATTGAACTTGGGTTATGGTTTGGGGGATCAGTCCATCATATCATCAGAAGCTTGAGGTACATTGTACCCACAGTCATGAGGCAGAGAATGCCGGCTGTTCTTGCTCAGCTCCTTTTCTCCTTTCTAGTCAGTCCAAGACACCAGCCCACAATGCTGCTTGCATTAGACTGGGTCTCCTCATCTCGGTTAACCTAATCTAGGAAATCTACCGCACACATGGACATAGCTTATTCTAAAGCCATCAAGTTGACATCAAGATTAACCATCATGAGCCGGGGGGTGGTGGCGCATGCCTTTAATCCCAGCACTCGGGAGGCAGAGTCTGTAAGTTCGAGGCCAGCCTGATCTACAGAGCGAGATCCAGGACAGGCACCAAAACTACACAGAGAAACCCTGTCTTAAAACAAACAAACAAACAAGATTAACCATCACATTGTCAAAAAATCAACAAACTTCATCTAGCCATGGTCAAGTCACTATGACACAACAATCTCACAACCATGTGCATCCTTGATGTAAATAAACCACAGTGGTAAAAGTGCTACAGAAGATAGTTTACCCTGCTTCATCTAGAGTCTTCTTAAAAGGTCTCAACTTCAGAATGATTCATACATGTTTACTGTAAAAATGAAACTTAAGCTTGAGGTCCATATCCAATGGACCTAATTGTCAGATGAAACACTAAAAGTTTTTATCTTTCTATACTGGAATTTTAAATTTGGGTTTGATTCTGAACAAGAAAATTTTCATTTATGTAACTTTTTTCTAGGTTTTTTTTTCAAGTCTATATTTCATAAATTTATGTTCCTTTGAATTTCCTTTTGCATTCAAGTTGATTTCTTGGGTCCAACTTGTAATTGCAGAGTCATAGCGGTTATGGACATGAAGAATATTTACCAATACAAAATTTAAGACAGTATGTAATGATGGAATTTCATGAGATCTAAATCACCATTGTTGGGTGAACCACTCCCAATTCTCTTTTATTTCCCCAATACTACAGTTCCATGAGTAACATTTAGCAATTCTTGTAGGTTAACCATTATCCACAAGCCACAGCCCTTCTCCCATAGTGTTCCTAAAGGCCTGAATCATACAGGAACCATTTCATACCTGGCCTCAATCCCAGAGCCTTTATGAAAAAAATGAAAAACTCTACATTTTCTTCTCTATTGACGTTCCATGATATTTATGAAGCTTGGGATTGTCTAAGCCTAGAACTTAGTGTCGTTCCTACACAGTCCCTGAATTTAATCAAAGTTGGCAGACAGTCCAAAAACTGCAGAAAACTGTGATTATTTGGGGATCAGTTTGAAGATTCTTTTTTTCCCCTTTTTTATTTATTTCTTTCTCATACAATACATCCTGACCACAGTTTCCCCTCCCTCCACTCCTCACAGCATCCCTCCCTCTCCTCTGCCCCAGATCAGCTCCTCCTCTGCTTCCCTTCAGAAAAGAGCAGGCCTCCCAGGGATATCAACCAAACGTGGCATAACAAGTTACAGTTTGGACAGTCTTAATTTTCTGGAAAGTTTAAATCCCAGAGTGTATGCCAAACCATCCCTGAGTCTTCACAGATGTGGTAAGTTATGGATTCCAAAGATCCAAGTAGTTCTCATATGGAGGGCAGGCCACTTGCTGTTTGAGGAGAGCAGTCATGAAAAAGGTCCCCAGAGGCCTAGAGAATGTGACTGAGTAGTAAAGTGAATAGAATAGCTCAGTCCCAGGTTTGGTCCTTAGGACAAATGCATAACCAAACAATCAAAACGACACTTGAGAAACTTTACTCATTATTCTGAAGTCCATTTCTACCTCATGAACAAATCTCCTTAGATGGGTGCTCAGTGCTTCCACAATTTAGTCATCTGCTCAGGCCCTAGGGTACAAATTCTTGCTCTGGAATGACTCATTGCTAGGATTCAAGTTGTCACATTCCTTATGGAGTCAAGGTTACTATAATTGTCACTGCCGTCTACAGCAGCCCGGGAAGGGCACCAAAGTGAAGGGAATTTCACACATGCCATGAGTCACTTACTCATCCTTCTTCAGGGATCTGGCTGGAACTTGGTGAGGTGAAGGAGGGGGAGATCTGTCTGGCTGATGCAGACACGGGGACCACAAAGCCTGCAAGAATGGAACCTGAACTAAAATTGTCCACCATGACGCATGTGTGTGACTTGATTTTATGGCACTGGCATTTTGGCACTCAGTGGCCACCTCTGCACCAGGCAGAGTGAGATATTGATGCATTCATCCAAAAGATATTGCAGGTGTTTTCAAAGGGAGACCAACTCAGATCGTTACTCCCAAACAGCAACCAAAGCCTTTCCTTTTGACTTTACCCAAAAGGTAGAACTTTAAAAATTGGTTTTTTTTCTCCTCATCCTAGAATAAAAAATATTAAGTCTTAAGTATAGTGCAGTAGAAAAATTTAAATAATATCAATATTGCATCTATTACTAAACACAAGATGAGTGTAAATTCATAGCACAGGCTTTGTCTAATTTGTTATTCCATATGCCCTTTTATTATTTTTTTTAAAAAAGCATCCCTACAGTCATTCTTACTACACCAAACCATCCCTGGGAACAGGGGCCTACCATGAGTCACTTTTCAATATCTTGGTCATTATCATACAATAAAAGTTCACCATGCTTCCCTTTTTCTAGTTTTTATTTGACACGTAGGATCTTTTTTATTTTTTTTTGCTCTCAAAATTAAATATCATAAATAACATCATCAAACACCAGTGCTTTTAGAGATTCTGACTCATCCTCACCAACTCCCACCCCCGCCCTATCTCCTCCAAATGTTCCTGGGTTTGAACACTGGACTGTATTAATGACAGACTCATCAGCAACCAACTCATCCTGTCCTCCACCTTGTTTTCTGCCCCATTGAATGTGTGCTGTGATCCCCCTCTTAGGGACGTCACTCTCAGGAGGATTGCCAAGGCTTTGCATGCCTCAATTTTAGTCACCTTCAAGTCAGGTTTATAAGCATATAACTGGTGCTGGGATGTAGCTCAGTGGGTAGAATACTTGTCAAGCATTCACAAAGCCTAGGAGTTTGATTTCCAGGACCATGTAAACCAGGTATGGTGGCAGGGGGATAAAAAGTTCAAGATCACCTTTGGCTACCTGAACAGTTAGAATGTAGAATGGACTACATAAGACACAATCTCAAAAAAAAAAAAAAGCATACAAAATAATAAGCATGTAATTTATAAGCATTCATTCTTTTAAGGTGTACATATGAATTTTGAAAATTAGATGGAATCATGAGACTTCTATCATAGAGACATTAGGACATTTTCATCACTCTTGTAAAACACCCTCTTAGCCACTGATACTCATTTTCCTTCCCTACCCAACAAACCTCAGACTGCTTTCCCTGGATCTGTCTTTTCTCAAATGCTGTGTTGATAGAACATGTCTTTTTGTCTTTTTTTTTTTTTCATTGTCAACACACATTTGAAAGTCATCTGTGTTTTTCACACATCAGTGCTGTTTGTTTTTCCTTTCTAATAGTGAGTAGCATCCTATTGTATTGATCTAACATAGTTTATATAGCCGTTCTTCAACTGAGAAATATCTGTGTTTCAGGGTTATTCTGAACAAAGCCTCTATAAATAGTCGCATACAGGTTTTCCTGCAGATGGTAGGTTTGAATAGACAGCAAGGAGTAAGGTATTTCATTGTGGCTTTCATTTGCATTTCTATGGGTAGTGGTGCTGAAAATGTGTTTTTTGCATCTATACCCCCATGCTAATGGACTATCAGTTAAAACCTTTTGTCTAGTTTGAAAATGTAGTTACTTGCTTTCTTCTTATTATTGATCTGTAAAAATCCTTTATATATTCTGGATATCAGTCCATTAAATTTTGTAAGATTTTCTTCTGGTTTATGGCTTTCATTTTTTTAGTGATAGTAGTCATATAAGTTTTACATTTTGGTTATGTCCAATATATTAATTTTTCTATGACATGAAATATGGGTAGAATGTAAATTTTTTATAACCCATGTTCAAAGATTGACTCCTTTATTTCTATAGATTTTACAATTTTTAATGTGGTAAAATATACATAGCATAAAATGTAATTGTAATCATTTAGAAGTATGCAGTCCAGGGATGATTATCTGATTTACATTGTACAGCCAATGCCAGTCTTCTTCATTCCCAAAAGAAACCCACAGTCCCTAAGCAGTCAGTCTATTTTCCAACCACCCAGGCAGTGTTCATCAATGATCACTCTTTATACATTATATATATTTATATAGATATAGTATATAGACAATCATTTATTCATTGAATTGTCTGGGTACTTCATTAGAGATGTGGGATATAATGTACATACTAGGAACATTTGTTCTCTTATTCTAATCTGTGTCTTTCCCATCTCCAATAATGATTATCTTATCTTATAAGTCAAAGAATATTGAGTCTTAGGCATAGCATCAGGATTATGAACTGCCCTAGCTAGTTTTAGTTGTCTACTTGACATAGCCTACAGTCATCTGGGAAGAAAGCCTTGGTCACCGAATTGCCTAGATCAGATTAGCCTATGGGCCTTTCTGTAGGGAATTGTCTGGATTGTTCAGTGATGCCCAAGAGCCCTTCCCATTGTGTGTTTCACCGTCCCTCAGCAGGTCATCCTAGGTTGTGTAAGAAAGTAAGTAATAAGCCAAAGAGTCAACCAGCAGGCACAGTTCCAATATCGTTCCTGCCTTCAGGTTCCTGCCTAGAGTCCCTGTCCCACCTTCCCTCAAGGATGATCATGGCCTGGAACTTTAAGTTGAAATCAACGTTTCTTTTCATAAGTCCGTTCTGGACAGATTGTCTAATCACAGCAGCAGAAAGGAAACTAGAACACAGAGGGAAGCTACTGCTCCCGGTTCTGCATGGGTTCTGGGAATACGAACTCTGGTGCTCACCACTGCACAGTAAGCACTTGCCCATGGATCCATCTTCTCACCCATTGTCTCATCCATGGACCTGATACACCTCCCCATTCATTCAGGTCTGCCTCAGTGTCTTTCTCTCATAAGTTTTAGCTATAATAAATTATTCCTGGGTACTTAGTTTTTGGTGCGATGGCAAATGATACTTTTGTTGGCAGTTTTCAGTTGTTCGTTCCTAGTATGTACACTTAGGATTAATCTGTATGCATTTAGTTTATATTCACAATCTTGTTAAACTCAGTTACTGGCTCAGGAGCTCTTGGGTATTCTTTGAGATTTCCTTTGTCGAAAATTGTCCTCTGTGAACAGAGGCTGTTGGGTTCTTTTGTTCCCACCCATGCATCTGTTACTTCTTTTCCTTTCCTTATTGTTCTGCTGAGGATATCTCATCCAATAAGAAGAACTGCACAAACTGGAATCTTTTCCTTGTTGTTGACCAATCACATTTTAGCTGCTGTTTTATTTTCCCGTGATGAAACAATCTTGGCTTTTGTAGTGCCAGCCTAAATTTTCTCTGCCTTCCTCCTTACATGGTAGGCACCTCTTCCTCCAGCTGCCCTTAGTGGGTATACCCCTCACAGTCAGCAGCTTCCCTCCATCAGCTCATCTACTCTTGTGTTTTGAGGTCTTACTTGTATATAGACTCCTGAATGCTAGACCTTTCCTAGGGGAATCTCTTATGAAGTTCCATGCCAAGTGCATGTCTTAGTGGCACATCAAATTGATGTTATTAATACTTACACCCATCATCACTACTCTTCCATTTGCTATATAATTTGTTTCTCTGGTACATATTTTTTTTTTAAAAAAAAAAAGCATGTATCTAATTATATTGGCAATTGGCTAAATGTACTCATGTGTTATTTCAAGTTTTGTACCAGAGCCAAGCAGGCCCTACATGGTACTTCTGTCTCACTCTCAAGCTTGCTCATCCCCTAACACTTCCCTTCATGTCCACTGCATTCCATCTTCATGGGTCTTTGTCTTCTTCTGAGACAACCAAGCTTCTTCGCTCTTCATAACAGCAGCAGAACATCATGTGACTAGCACTTTTTAGGTGTTGTGGGTCTTTCAGGATCAAATGTGATCTTCTTGGTCAGCTTTTTTCTCTACTCAGTCTAGGCTATGCTAACCACTCGGATGTTTTCTTTCATCTGATCATCTGTTCTTTTGTGCCCTAGCATTATTCTCTGACATCACATTGTTTGCTTAATTATTGGTTTGTTGTACCCTTTTATCTGCCCCTCTTGAAAGTAAGCCCCTTGAGGACAGGATATCGACATAGTAGCTGTATTCTCTGCTTCTTATTCCAATGACTGAACTCAGAGTAGATGTTCAGTAAATAATGAATGCTGAAAAAACAAAATCTCTAATCACTTGGTCACTGAAAATGGAAATCTCAGTATTATCTTATTCCAGCAGTAAAATAATGGAAGCCATTCTAGACACATGTGTGTATTGTTGTTGTTGTTATTGTTACAGATTGACCCCAAGTCTTCACAAATGTTAGCCTAAAATCATATCACTAAGTCAATAGGTATGAGATGGACCCTGGATTGTGTATTTTAAATAAATTTAGGATTCTCTCCCTCTCTCTCTCTCTCTCTCTCTCTCTCTCTCTCTCTCTCTCTCTCTGTGTGTGTGTCTCCCTCCCTCTGTCCCTACTCTTTCCCTCCCTTCTTTCCTCCCTCCCTCTCTTTCTCCTTCTCCCTTTCCCCCTCCTGAATCCATCTCCTTCCCTCTTGGGCTGGTAATCAAATTCAGGTCCTGCAGATGATAGACAAACACCCTACTTCTGAGCTACCTATGAGACTTTTTAATCAGAAAACAACTTAACACAGAGAATTAGGACATTGTGGAATCTGTTGTATGCACTAAAGAAGCAAAGGCCGGAGACACTCCGGCTAGCATTTAGGAAAAACAAATTTCAGGAATTTTGATGAACTCTTGCCAAAGCTCTCAGCTGTCCACATCACCAAAGATTCTCTAGGAGTTATGCAGAAGTCCTGGCCAAAGCTCTTTCTACCAGCTGCCATACCCATTTGCTTACTCATCACTGCTGAGTAATAACAGGGTTCCTTTCTTTTCTGGCTTCCCATCTTCCAGGAGTTCTTTTCAAAGCAGAGGAACATGAGGTCCTGTTGGCCAGCAATAAAGAAACATATTGGCCCAGGACCCCAGGCACCTCTGAGAAAGGAAGCAAAGATAGAAAGAAAGGAAAGAGAGGAGGATGGGAGGGAGGGAAGGAGAGAGAGAGAGAGAGAGAGAGAGAGAGAGAGAGAGAGAGAGAGAGAGATACTAACCAGCCAACTCATAAACTCACCTCCTTCCACTCTGTGATGAAGTCTTTACTCATCTTACTCTCTCCATAGCCCCACTGTCTCCTTTCTTAATCTGTCTGAAATATAGATAACTCAGTTCCCAAAGCAAGAGACTTCGATGCTTTTTCATCATCTGTAAGGGTAGGTTCAAGTGCCATGGCGTGGGAGGAAAGGCCTGGTGCACTGATCATTGTTCTTCAGCAGCATCCTGCAGGCTGCATATTTCCTCACCTCTGCCTCTTTCCTCCTCCTCCACTGGCTGCTCTGCTTCCTGCTCTTCTCCCCTTGATATCTGCTGACCCTTTGAGACACAGTTCAGATGTCACCTTGCCCAAGGGGCCTTATATGGGTGGTGTGGATGAGAATGGCCCCCATAAGGTCATATATTTGAATGTTTGGTCCACAGCAACAGTTGGTGGAACTCTTTGGAAAGGATTAGAAGGTGTGGCCTTATTGGAAGAGGTGTGTTGCCAGGGGTGGGCTGCAAGGTTTCAAAAGCACAGACCACTCCCAATTAGCTCTTTCTGCCTCATTACTTGTGGATCGAGATGTAGGCTCTCAGCTACCACTGTAGCACCATGCCTGTCTGCCTGCTGCCATGCTTCTTACCATGATAGTCATGGACTCTAACCCTCTGGAACCATGAACCCCAACTTAAACACCTTGATCATGGTGCTGTGTCATAGCAACAGAAAGGTAACTTACTTCACTTCCTTGTCTTTTCCTCCCTCTTACCCTCTCTTATGCCCACCCTACAACTGAGTTAGGACCCTCCCCAAAGCAGCACTACCATTCCCATGCTAACAGTCTGTCCGGCTATAGACTTTGTACAAGAAGAACCGGTCCTAGGAATATGTCATCTCTTCCTCAGGGTTAACATCATCAGGATCACATTTTGTCCCTTTCATCTTATACCAAGTGACAGAGACTCATTTGGAGAGTCTTAACCTCTCATCCAAATGTCCACTTTCTCATCCTTGCCCTCATTTGGAGAGTCTTAATCTCTTACTCACATGTCCACTTTCTCTGCCTTGAGCCCATGGCAGATTAAACCAGAGAGTTTGTATTTGACTTTGCCATTTTTATTTGTGTTTGGGTTCGACTTCCTCCTGACAGTTTTTTTAAATTCTGATTCACCAGGGAGCACAGGTCTCACCATTCTGAATTTCTCTCACACAATGTAATGTGAGAGCTGAAGGATCTCCCCTGTCTTGCAAACTAACATCACATGACATTAAGACCTTGAAGAGCTGGCGTCTAAAAGGTAGAGTGAAAGTAATGTCCTATAAGAACACTTGCTTCTCTTGCAAAGGACTCTGGTTTGATTCCCAGCACCCACATGATGGCTCACAGCCACCTATAACTCTATCTCCAGGTGATCCAGCGTCATCTTCTGGCCTCTACAGGCTACTGAAGACATGAAGTGCACATAAACCCATGCAGATCCACACACAGAAATGAGTAAAAGTAATAATAAATGAAAAGTAAAGAAAACACGGCTGGCCAACAGGCCACATGAGATAAAGCTGTGTATATCAAAGCCGCCGCTCCTCACTGCTGTGTGGTGGTCACTATTAAATTTTTTGCATGTTCCAGATTCTTGCATCCGAGCCCTCCAGGTAGTCTCTGAGGAAACCAAAAAGCTTCTGTGACTTGAGTTGTGCCAGACCTAGGTGGCAAATTGCCTTAACTGAAACTCCACTGGGCGTGATGGTGGCCTTGCCTGCCCCCAGAGGAAGTGGAGGCAGCCTGGGAGGTAAGGAGATGGATAGCAGGGACTCTGCTATGGTTTTACAACCACAGGAATGGAGCAAAATTACAGCTGAGACCACTCCGACTGGAAACTGAGAATTATGGGGTGAGTGGGAATAACCAGACCTCCAGTGTGTGTAGTTGGAGCCTTATACACACTCTAGCATGCCACAATTGAGGGAATGTGAGGAAACACTGGGTACATCCAGGTCTTACAAATTACAAGTACTATAATCCTTACAAAAACACAATCTATTAGAAATAATCTCAAATGGGAAATGTAAAGGAAATTGTGGGATTTTAATGAAAATACAGATCTGTGGGCTTGGGAATAAAAGAAGAGCTATTAGGGATCATTTCCAAATTAAAAACCAGTACTTCAAATGGAAGGGACTGGATCACTTGCCTTTGAAAAAAATCCACAAAGAAATCTAGATTCCATTAGTTTCTTTATCAAAGAGTTAATTTTTTTTATCCTTAAAGAAGATATATAGCTGGGGTAATGGCCCACACCTGTAATTCCACCACTTTGGAGGTTGAGGCTGAAGGATCAAAATAGTTAAGGCCAGCCTGAGCTACACAGGAAGATACTGGGTAAAAAAACAGAAAGTGGAAGCTATGCCCTTGGGAGACAGTCTACATAATCTTGGAATAACTTAAGTGATTTGTTATCCATATCCTTTGCATTATGATTTTGTATTTCAATGCTCTTATGCTAATTAACTGCCTAAAGATGTATAGGCTTTTCAGAAGTATTTCCATATGTCGGGAAGAATTATATTTATATAGAACAATCTCGACTACAGATTAAGTTAAGTTGCATATATTAGTGATTATGTTCTAAAGACAGATCGTCTACCTCAACTTGCTTAATTAGAGCGAAATCCACTAAAGCAATAAAGCTCAGTAATAAACATATATTTTCTCCCAACCCAGTTGCATTTGATGGAGGACTCCATCTCAGACTTTTCTTTATCTGAGGATTTTTTTTTAAGTGCTTTTAAAATTATCTAACAGGAGAGTTTGGAAGTCAGTGACTTCCCTGATCAGTAAGAACCATTCAAGCCCCCACAGAAACTGTTTCAAGAGCATGGTTGAAGTTAGCTTTCCTGGCCTAGCTGTGCCTGTGAAGAAAATGGAATTGCAATTTGTAAGGAAGGCTTTGGCTTCGGATGGTGTTTGTTTGGACTTGTGGTTCTCCAGGAACAAGTGCCTGATGCCCTCTGTTAAGGTCAACAATCTGCATAAACTGAATATTCTCCTGCACATTTTCAAAAGCAGCAAGCTTACGTACATTGACATAATTTTAGGGGTTTTTTTTTTTTGCACATATATTTTTTTCTCAAAAATATGAAAGTTGGCTCCAGTGTCTCATGAAGGTTGCTAAGAGAGAAATCAGCCCACACTTTTTCCCTTTACTTGTTAACTAAACACCACTGGGGGAAAAATGCTGCTCAAAATTGGCAAAAAAAACTCAAACAACACAATTTAAGATCTTTCTATCCTTTATTTTTTGGGGGGCAACAGTCAAATGAATTTTCACATATAGAAGCATATTCTAATATTCTTTTGTCAAATTATTTTTCTTTGGTAGTTTAGATTCCTCGGGGGGGGGGAATATCATGAGTTTACTTAAACATGAGAAATGGTTTTGTTTCATTTTCTACCAAATAGACCAGTTAAAGTTTGAACACCATTGAAATGAAAGGGTCTTGTATTTTTCTGTAGCTAGGCAGCAATTCTATCTTTAAATGTATATTTTATTTCATTCCATCTTATTTGTAAGATGATTGAAAATTACTTTTTGAAGACATCCTTTAATGTGCTTTACATCTTTGAATATTAGGTGTACTTTATGACTTTGGGAAACATTCATACTTTGGAAATTGCCTTGAAAAACAATAATGTGTGTACCAGGAAAAGGACTTGGTTTTTTGTTTGTTTGTTTGTTCGTTTGTTTTGTTTTTTTCAAGACAGGGTTTCTTTGTATAGCCCTAGCTATCCTGGTTCTCACTCTGTAGACCAGGCCGGCCTCAGAGATCTGTCTGTCTCTGCCTCCTGAGTACTGAGATTAAAGGTGTGCACCATGAAACCACCCAGCTAGGATTATTGTTATTATGTACAAAACAAATCAAATATATGCTGATTCTGCAATATAAATTTCAGAACTCTTTGAAGTCAAATTTTTATAGGGTCTATCCATGGGTTGTATTATTTAAATATAAATATTTACATTCACTATTTTGAAACTATGAAGAATAGTTCTCACTTTAGGACCTATTAACAAATGGATAGTAAGGGGAATAAATGTTTAGTATTGTTCACAGTATACTGAGATGAGAGCAGCATGTATTTATTTTTTGTTTATGTGAACCTAAACTTCTAGAGTATGGGAACACAGTAAGCATGTGCTACAAATGTACACAGGCCCAGACTACAAGACACAGTACATGCTTTATCTCGTTGGCGTATCATAAGTGAACGTATTTTATACTTTGTGCTGACTAATGGAATACATGTTGAAAAATCTGGTTAGCCATTATTTTATTATCTGAATAGCTATCACTTCTCCATTCCATTGTCATAACTTATATTGACTCCAGACACAGATTAATTCTAGAACTGTTTGCTGAGCATTTGTTCTGTGCCAGAAGCTGTATTACATGCTACAGGCTTACACTCCCTGAGGTGATGGTCTGGTAAAGGATATGTACACTCTTTAGGTGATGAGGAAACGTCACTTGGCTTCAAGTGTTATCTCCTATTCCATTGTGGGTCTTCGTTAACTGCAATAAAGACTAGTTGAGAATTAGTGAGAACTGTTAATTAAATGTTCACTAGTAACATGAAATGTTACCTGAATTAAATCCCCTGCATGAATCATGACCAAAATAGTATGAATTAGATGCTAAACTTACTTTTACATGTGGAGAAATAGTAAGATGTCTCTACTTACCAAACTATAAAGTGACCATCTATTTATATTTCATACATATTTGTAACTTTTTACACAAACTATATCTCCTCCAAACCATTCCATTTAAAAAGCATGTTAAAGATGCATCTAAATTATGGGATTTTATGGCCCTGATTACTTAATTTCTTACATTTGGAACAATCTTAATTAGGTGGACACAGAAGCAAGGCGTTACAGGGTGATAATCCCAACCACTGTGTACGTGACGTGACTTCATTGATTTGAAATGCCAGCTTCTGGAATGCACAAGCACAACCGTGGTTAGACTTTGAGGAACAAAGAAAGGACAGTGACCTACCCGTGAAAAGAATGCTATGGACAAGCCGATCAGTTACTTATCAGTCTGCTATTGTTACTGTGCCAAACCGCCATGTTCGCATTGCTTGGGCATGATGTGACCGGTGGTTATGGTCAGACAGCACGATGAAGATAAGATGATGACGTCATCCTCCGTGGCCAGCTCACACCTTGTTCTCTGGAATTAGTCGTTGAGGAAAGTGTAAAACCAAGCACATGTTCCAACTCGGTTACAATGGTGCTCTGATGCTCCGTCACAGCAAGAGAGGAAAGATTTTATGGATATAAATTCGGCTGAACTCCTTTGTTAAGAAGGAAATAGCCTTATTGAAACAGGGAAGTCTCAAGACAGTGTTAACCTTCAGGATTACACGTGAATTCAGACTAATGCTTAATGATCTGTTGAGAAGGGGCTCCCATCTTCAGGTTTGGAAGGGAATTGATTAATACTTTCTCAAAATTCTTGTTGGAGAAGATGCCCATTATCTTCCACAAGAATGTCTGGAACAAATTCAGATAGTAAAAGAAAAGTCTTAAAGGTAAACGTGTGCAAATTCGCTTCTGGGTAAATCTTCAGCCAGAAAAATCTCACCTGAACAACAACAACAACAAAAAAATCAGTCTGAGTTTGGGATAAGGATAAGAGTAAGGCACAAAAATAAATAATTATTAAAAAATGGGATAATTCTTTGTCATCAACTCTTCTTGAATGGCATTTTGATAAACAATAGCCAAAATAAATCATGGCTGTACCAAGATCACACACATTCTCTCTCTCTCTCTCTCTCTCTCTCTCTCTCTCTCTCTCTCTCTCTCTCTCTCTCTCTCTTACTTCTAAGGCAAAAACATGAGAGCAACTTCATCTGTAAGCTGCCCAAAGGGATAGAGATGAAGTAGGTAAATACAATTGTTTGATAATTTCACTAGAGTTGATCCGGGTGGATTACTGCTTTAACGACTTATATATACTGAGTCTGAATCTCTTAAGGAAAGAAAAATCCTAAAATTTAAGAATACAATACAGTTATATATGATATGCACATATAACATGTGTAATAAATATTCATTATCACATGTAGAGTTCTATGTAGCGTTTAGACTATGGCTGCTGGGTTTGAAATCTCATTCCTTGCCTGGACTGTAAGCAGAGGAGTAACATGTAAAATGGCAAAGCTGACAGAAACTAGCGTGGCCTAAATAGAAACATCTGAAGAAGCTGCTTTGCAAAGTGCTAGTATGAAGAGAACAAGTATTTCTAAGTTTCCATTTTATCAAAGTCTCCTTTTTTTTTCATGATAGGGTTGAGAATATTTCTACCAGAAAACATAGGTGATAATTAAAACATGTACTGAGCCATTGCATGTGCCGAACACAATGATTAACTCTTCCTTTTGAGGGAATTAGTTAATCTGCCATCAGCTTAGCAAGGCACTGTTGCTGATGCTAATGTAGAAATGAGAGAGTTGAGAGGTCTTGCTAATCTCCAGTCCGACTCAGTTTGTCCCTAGTTAGAAAAATAAGGACTAGGTTTCCCTATTTGTTTGTTTTCATGCTTTAGCACAGGATGTCACTCTACAGTCCAGCCTGTCTTTGAACTCGCTCAAAATCCTCCTACCTCAGCCTCTGGAGTGCTAGGATTACAGGTGAGGGACTGTGTGCCAGGCTCAGGGACTAGACTTTGAAAACCACTAATGGTATCACAAAGTGAGTGGAGAGAGCAAGGTTTGGGGACTTAAGAGAACCATGTTCTAGTCTAGACTCTGATTCCTTGAGGGTGGAAATGAAGAAAAGGCAGGTATATGGAGAACAGAAACATGGACACAGGAAAGCTGGGATCAGAACATCTGGGCTCTCACATAGAGAAGCCACAGCACCCCAGAAGCTCAAAGTGTTCATTATGTACAGTTGAACAGGGGTGTGGGGTTACTGCATACGGCTGAATGGAGGCATATTTAGCTAATCTGGGTAGGAGCAGTATTTGTAGGGGAGCAGTCTTCAGGATATAAACATTTGGTCACAGAAGAAAGCTATGGTGCATATTTTCTACACACTCTGTTAGAATTCACACTCAGACCCCCAGAGTCTGCCATCCCTCTGAGCCTCAGCTGGGAAACACTTTTCCATTCCTATACATTGGAGTCCTTCACATGGTCATGTCTCTGGCCACATCACCCACTCACTTAGGACTTCATTTACTCTGACTTTCCTCCACTCTTCAAAAGTAGGTATTATCTTCATGACCCTTCTGGGCAATTCTTAAGTTCTCAGTTGACTCCTTTATAGAGCAATTGACTCACATCTGAAGAAAAGAAGTGTTGACTCAATACATGATATCCAACAAATTGCGTGATCCCTCTGGGTGCCATCCATATTCCCCTTCGTTTTTTTGACTTCATTTCCAGAATTTCCTTTGTTCCCGGAAACGATTTGAAATAGCCTAATAAAAGATATACCGCCTAAGACCTTAAAGATAAGAGGTTGAGGGCGGTGTACTTTAAGGTGAAAATAGCTGTTTCCTCTTCTTGGAGCTCAGACTGAAAGTCTGTGCAGAAATGGAGGCCCTGCTTGATGGACTTCACCCCACCTACCTACTTTTCCTACTTTTCTTCTGCCACATTTGGCCAGAGCAATCTGCTTCTGTGGGAGTCTTGGAGGAAAGAAGAAAAAAAGCCCAAAATACCAACTTGGTTGTCTAATTGTTTTTAATTGTCCAGTCATTCAAGGTCTAGATAAGTGCCTTAAGCCTGTTCCCGAGGCTGTGATCCAAATCCTCAAACGGCAGAAAACCTTGGGAGCAGAACAAAGAGGTTTCATTATCAGCTAAAATCTGAAAGGTTCTATGGAATGGAGAGTCACAATTGCTCTTAAAATAAGTAAGAGATCTAAACAGCAGGCTCAAAAAAAAAAAAAAAATCAGAAGAAGCAAAGCCCAATAAACCACAAACACCCACACAGCAGCACCAATGATCCTTGGCCTGCTCCTGAGAACAAGAGAGACCATGAAAGAACAAGAGAAAAATGGTCAGCCAGCGTCACAGAAACCCAGTTTAGTGAGGGCCTAACTGCCCCAGGGAGGCTGTTTGTTTGGGGTTCAGACAGAACAATTTGATAAGAAAAGAATCTGAGAGGACCCGTGAGAAATGTAAATAATTAACCTTGCAGCCCCAGCAAACAGCAAGCTAGAATAGTCATGTTTAGACCTTCAAAGCAGAAACGTTAGCACCCTCAAGCCCCCAGCCTGAGACCGTCATCTTAATGCTATTATGCTCCAGGCACTTTTCCTTTCTCCTGAGAAGTCAGTCCTTAAAAGCCAGACCACGTCACACTCCAGGGATCAAAAGGAGGCCTTTCCCAACACATTGAAGACAGTGCTCTGAGTTCTTCAATGCTCATGAATGTGTCTGCCCACCTGCTTCCTCCTGTATCTTTCGTGTTTGCAGACTTAAGGCGAATGTTAGCTATTTCATGGGGGGGAAAAAGGAAGAAGAAGAAAAGTGCTTTATCAAGTGGCATGATGGCGTATACACACCTATAATCGTAGCCTTAGGGAGGCTTCAGTGGGAAGATGGCAAGTTCAAGGCCAATCTAGGCTACATAACAAGTTCTGAGGTACACAATGGGATCTTGTTTCAAAAACCCAGGGGCTAGGGGTGTAGTTCGGTGAGAGTACTTTGGCCAAACAAACAAACAAACAAAACAACAACCGAGAAAAGCAAGCACACCCTGCAGTACTGTATTGTACTCGCTCTCTTTCTTCTACATGGTTATTGTACAGAACTCCTTATTGAGACATGTCTAGTAGCATAATGGTTCTTTCTCTAAATTATGCCCTAAAGTAATCTAGATGGACAAGCAGAATGTGTTTAATTAATCTCATTTTCCCCCTAAATATCTTTCTATCTGTACATCCAGGTGAATGAAAATCACCAAGGAAATAGAAAGGGATGTAAGGAAGCAAATGGGGTAAGCTTTAGTATGAAAAAAAAAATTACCAATGTGGACATAATCAAATTAGTTCTAATTACTATGGTGCCTCTTAAAATTCTGTCAGAGCTAGGGTTGACAACCCTTGAGAAAACAAAGGGAATCTGACATTCGAACTTCAACTCAGGGACAAACAGTCCAGGAATGTTGACCTTCTCATTCTCCTCTCCAGTCCAGTTCAGTGAAGTCATTTCAACTGGGGATCTGAATCTCCAAATGAGATTATTTGTTTTAATCTGTTTAAGAGTTGAGTGGACACGCAATTCCATATCACATGGAACCATGGCTTAACTAGGTAACTGGCTGATAATGAAAAACAGCTGATATTCTTTATGATATATCTTCACAGCTATTTTTATTCAGAACATGAGCTTAGAGTAGGTGTTCACATTTTCTAAATAAATACTGTGTGGCAAAAACCAAGGGTGCAACTTATAAAACAGCTCATCTCTTTTTCACTTGGTGAACAGAACGCTCCATCTGCTTTATCTGATCCTTCTAATTCACTTCCCCGTGTGCTCAGGAGTCTGGTGAGACTGAGCATGGGGATGGGAGTAGAAATTAATTTCTCTCCACTTTAAAATTCTTTTCCTAAAAGTTATGTGTTGTTCTGGCCAATGTTTTTATTAAGTGTGTGTGTATGTGTGTGTGTGTGTGTGTGTGTGTGTGTGTGTGTGTGTGTGTGTATGATCACTTTAGTAGCACTTCAAAAAAAATCCTTTTCCACAAAAATGAGTCTCCATCAAGATCCCCATATTTTCGATCAGAGACAAAATTGAGTTGTACTTAAGTCTACATGGAATCTGTCACCGGCATTCCGAGTAAGAGTTCACTCTGTTAATGGACGATTACAAGAGATTGGGCTTCATGCTTTGTTTGTCAACCCCACCACACCATTCACACATGGTGGTTACATGCTAGTGTTTTAACGTGAAACCACCTAGAGAGAGAGGCCCAACAGCACCAAAGACATTTGTCAAATCCTTCCTACATGGGATAGAAAGCCCATGGGATGATTGTCACTGTTTAGGGGAGAGATGAAGGTAGTTTGAGAAGCAAGGCCATGTACTGGTTTTGAAGACTTTAGAAATCAGGATCAAGGTTTGGGAACGGAGCCCATTTCAAAACAAAGCACTTTTCAAAAGCATATATGAGTTCACAGAAGATAGATCAATTCTAATCTGTGCCATCCTGTAGCACACCAATGAGAACGGAGGTAATAGACAATCTATGAAAGTAGATTCAGCCACAGCAGGTTCAGAATGCAGTGAGTGCATCTTTACAGGAATTGGTCCATCGAGGTGGGCTCAGTAATGTTTGACAGAGTTGTTGCAGAGAGCTTCATCACAAGGTGGTACTTTAACCAAATGACCTGCAAAGCCTTCCCCTTCCCTGGGCACCTCTCATTTAATACGTGGAATGGAAGCTCAGTGCGGTTAGTGTGGAGATGAGAGAGTTTGATGGAATCAGTGTACAGTGTGTGCCCCTGGGCTGTTTCAGCAGATCCTAGATTCAAGGCCTCTTGAGGTCCTTTACGGTTCAACTATAAAGTGGTGCTTCCTATCATGATGACTGTGTCTTTTCTTTCTTCTTGTGATATGGAAAGGAAATAAAATGATTGTGTGTTCTTAGGGACTGCCTCCAGGCACGCCGAGGCCCAGATTGTATTAATGATATTCATGGATGCCACCATCCTCTCCATCTCTCCTTCAGAACCAAAGTGCTCACTTATCCGGTCCTGTGAGGCCTTATCTTCACTTTGGACAAACCGGAAGGGTCATCTCAGCCCCCTAACTGCCTGTAGGCATCTGCTAAACCCTGTGATGGTTAATTTGACCGTCAGCTTGGTGATATCTAGAACCACCTAGGAGGCTAACCCCTGGTAATTCAATGAGGAAGTTTCTAGATTGAATTAATTGAGGTGGGAAGAACCATTCTAAATGTGGTCTATAGCAGCATCTCTCTCTCTCTGTCTCTCTCTGTCTCTGTCTCTCCCCCCCCACCTGAGTATGGATACAATGTGACCTCAAGTCTCCTATCACCATGTCGCCTCCCCCATGATGGACTGTATCTCTTAAACCATTCACCAAAACACACCCTTCCTTCTAAAAGTGCTTTCTCAGGAGTTTGGTTACAGAAACAAACTAAGTCATTAATACAAAGTCTCATCAGAGGTGTTCTTTCCTCTTTGCCCAGTTTTCCCTACAGACATAAACCCCCTTCAGTAAAGCCTTCATGGATTTCTAGAAAAACCAACCCAAGACAGTAGAAGTGATAGTGGTGCTGATGAGGATGCAGGGAGGGGAGGCAGGCAATGGACACAGTGATGAGGGAAATGGCATTCCATGCACATGGTACTCTGCATTTGATCCTTACAGTAATTTGTGGATACGAGAACTGAGTCACATGAAACATGGCTCCATATATAAAGACAGATCTTATGGCAAATCTTGTCATTTTCAGTTTGAATGTTATTTCACCTGATTTCCATGCCTAACACATCAGAGAACTCAAAACATCTTAGCTGCATAAATGAGCCAATTTCATTGGCTTTTTGTACTTCCCTTTACCCTGAGAATTGGGGGGTGGGGATAATATATTCAGAGGTCCTGCCTTGCAAGACAAACATGATTTCAAACGTTTTGACCTATTCCATTCCATAGATTGTATATCCACTAGCTCACAAGAACAATTTGTTTCATTTAGAAAATGTAACGGCTTGTATATAAGTCATATGCAGAGCAAAGTGAAACAGATTTAAAAGAAGAGGCAAGAAACTCTGAGATCCTGGCATGCTGAGCTGGGCTTCTGGGGTTGTGTTTGTCACAGACCGGCAGAACCTGAATAACAAGTATTGGTAGTCAATGAGTGTCCATACTTCAGCGAGGTGAGTGCACTTCACCGGCCACTCAGAGTAAAACACCATTTCCAAGAAGCCCTCAGAGCAAAGAAACGCTTCAGGGAAAACTCCCCAGCTTCACAGAGCCCAAGAGCACCGATCAATGTTTGTTATGGCAGTAGCATTGACATGGCAAAGTGAACTGAAAAGAATTCCTCCTTCTGCGTCTGCATTTGTGGAGGCCTCTGATTAAAACATTGCAGAGACAGGCTTCCCCACTTGGATTTTACTTGAATGAAGTTGTTCGGCTTGTGTAGTGGAGGACTTAGAGGCCAGCTGGTTTAATTAACTAAAGAAAGACTCCCCGCCATGACCTGGGATATTTCACTCGGCGGGAGTGCTAGGTGAAGACGCTTCCACCGCTGAGAGCGGGGAGCTATTGAGCAAGGGAGGGTGGCTCATTGCAAAGGAGAGGAAATAAAAAGCGATTCTTCTTTCCTCACAATGCAGTTACACACCATGCAAAGACAGGTTAGAAACAGACTTGTTTCTTTCGCCCCAGAAGCAGCCCTGTAGTTTGGTTTTCAAGGGATGGTGGTTGCTAGTCAGGAATCTAGCCTTTGCATCGGACTAATGTTTTTCTCTCCTCCGCTTGGAGGAGACAGAAAGGGGATGGTACATCACCTCACCCAGCAGAGTCGCTGCTGCTGTCACTTGGGTGGCAAAGACAAGTAAACATTTGCTCACTTGGAGAAGTATTTTTAAGAATGCATTTCATCAAAGTTTGGTGTGTCATAGGAGCCTTCAGAAGTGAAGACCCAAGGACCTAGGGAAAGCTACTTGTGCTGAGGGTACAAGGAGGAATGGACAGTTATGCAGGAAGGTGATTGGATAAAAGGGGATGGTGCCATAATACAATGTGGTGGGTGGGGGAAAGGGTTGTCTGCTCAGATTTCCCAGATCTCTGGGGGCGTGGGGGGCGGGGCGGCTTCCCAGAATAAGGATCTTCTAGGAAGGAGTGAGAAGAGAGAAAACAATCTTCTTAATTTTATGGATTACTTTGAGGAGCTATCAAAAACCTAACCAGTGGCAGGGTGGTGGTGGTGATGCACACTTGTGATATCAGCATTTGGGAGGCAGAGGCAAGCGGATATCTGTGAGTTCAAGGCCAGTGTGGTCTACAGATGAGTTCCAAGACAGGCAGGGCTACACAGAGAAACCTATCCAGCATATTCACCTCTCTTCCATCATTGACCATATATCCATTTTTTAAATTAATGAGAGTGGAATTGTGCCACTGGGCAAGTCCATGGATTTGTTGCTGCTGTTACTCATTTTGAATACAATATGAACATCTTTTGTGCCATTTGTGCCATGAATTTGAATTTTTTGTGTGGGTGTATACATGTACAGGCTAGAAGGTCAACATTGGCTATCTTTCTCAATTACTTTACACCTTATTTTTTTTAATATTTACTTTTTAATTTTATGTGTATGAGTGTTTTGCCTGTCTGTGTGCATGTGCCTGGTGCCTGTGGAGGAACTGGAATTACTGACAGTTATGAGCCATCATGTAGGTGCTGGGACTTAAACTTGTTTTCTCTGTAGAGTAGCAAGTAGTCTTAACCACGAAACCATCTCTCCAGCCTTCTGCCCTATTTTTTGAGGAAGGGCCTGTCACTAAACCTGTAACTCACTGATTTTGCTAGGCTGCCTGGCCAGTCAGTCCTCAGAATATGCCTGTCTTCCACTTCCCTGGTGCTTAAATTAAAGGAAGTTTTGGGGTTTTGTTTTGTCTTTAGTGTGAGTGCTATGGATCAAACTCAGGCCATTCCTCATCCGTGTATGCCCCATACTTGACTGACTTAGCTTTCTCCCCAGCCCTGTGGTGAGATTTAAACATTGAGCATCTCCTGTGCCCTGAGGCACAGAACTCTAATTCTCTTGCTGTGCAAATCACCACCAAATTTTAAAAGTCTTCTTTTTAAATGTTATCAGATTCCCAGCCAACTTCTCTCTCAAAAAATTTACCATACCTCTATGGTGCTAAGACGTATATGTTTTACACTAAGTTCCCAGAAAACAAGAACAATTTCAGCTGGGTCACAGTCATGACAGACTTGTCTTGTTCATCCAAGAAAAGCCACCAGGTACAAGAAGATACAGAAAACAAGCAGACCACTGGTTTAAAAGTGTTTCAATGCTCATTATTTACTGTTTCTCAAACTGGGGAGTCTAGAAAATTTCCAGAATACTAGCGCCCTAGGATTGTTAAAGTGATACAGTCTGGACCTCTGCTGTGGATGATTGATAAATAAAATGCTGATTGGCCAGTAGCCAGGCAGGAAGTATAGGCAGGACAAAGAGAGAGGATTAGTCTGGGAAGTGGAAGGCTGAGGCAGAGAGATGCTGCCAGCCGCCACCATGAGGAGCAGGATGTAAAGTACTGGTAAGCCACGAGCCATGTGGCAAGGTGTAGATTAATAGAAATGGGTTAATTTAAGATACAAGAACATCTAGCAAGAAGCCTGAGCCATTAGGCCAAAAAGTTTAAATAATATAAGCATCTGTGTGTTTATTTTATAAGTGGGCTGTGGGACTGCCAGGGCTTGGCAGGAGCTGGAGAGAAACTCTCCAGCTACAGACCTCTGTTATTTCTTCTTCTTCTTCTTCTTCTTCTTCTTCTTCTTCTTCTTCTTCTTCTTCTTCTTCTTCTTCTTCTTCTTCTTCTCCTTCACCCTCCTCCTCTTCTGCTTTTTCTTCCTTTTATTCTGGAAACTGAAACCCTGTCCTCCAGAGGAACAGTCCACATTCTAAACTGATGAGCCATCTCTTTCCCATCACCCCCAGTAATTTACTTCTATTGATTCTGAAATGTCAGACTTTAAAAAGCACTAGATAGAGAATACTGCCATTCAGAACACTCCAAGTCTGTATGTAAAGAATTTTAGGAATATCTTCACCTAATAATTCCGAGTCTTTCTTGTATGCAGAGTGATAGATGGGGAAATATAATCCTAATGTATTTGAGAAAGCTCTTGCAACAAACAGTAATAAAAATTCCAATGTACAAAAAGAACATTGTGCTATGCTTTCATTGGCAGCATGTATTTTTTTTCTTTTTCATTTTAGTGGAACATAAAATGTCAGTATGTCTTGTAATCTGAGTTTTTCTTTTTGTCAGAACTTTTTTGGCACCTAAAATAAATACCTTACATAGAGAAGGTATCCAACAGATGTCTGATAACAATGATGGGGGAATGAAAACAGCTAAAATATAAAGCCCTGTATGTTGTGCTATTAAAACATATCACCTAAGAAAGTGTTCCCCAAGGTCTTCTTTCAAAAATACAAATATGGGCAAGGCATAGTGACATACATCTCAAATCTTGACACTTGGGAGGTAGAGCCAGGAGGATCAGAGGTTCAAGGTTATCCTCAGCTATACATTGGGGTGCTGGCTAGCTTTATCTTTGTGAGACCCTGCCTCAAAAAGGGTGGTGATGGTGTTTCATCTCTGTTGCTATTGTTATTGTTGTTGTTGTTGTTGTGGTGGTGGTGGTGGTGGTAGTGGTGGTGGTGGTGGTGGTGTGTGTGTGTGTGTGTGTGTGTGTGTGTGTGTGTGTGTTTAATTTCATGATTTAAGTTGTGGAGAGATGATCTGGCAGTTAAGAGTGGGTATTGCTCTTGCAGAGGACCCCAAGTTTTGGTTCCAAGCACCCATATTTAGCAACTCACAACTGCCAGTAACTCCAGATCCAGATCCTGACACTCTGGCCTCTGTGCGTGCCCATACACTCTGCGTATATACCACCCCACAACACATATACATATACATAATAAAAATAAATCCTTACAAAGATTAAAATTAAAACATGGTGCATGGTGGCTTCCCATTCCTTGGGAGATAAAGTCTCTACCATACATGCCTCATCACCTGTTCTGCCCAGTCCAAAGCTGCAACTATATTCACCTCCTGGGGACTTCTTGTCCCTGTGCTGTCTGTCACACCTGCTGCTGCCCTCACCTCAGCAGAGAAATCCTGTTTCTGCCTATCAGAGTGGTCCATCTACTGGACCAGTTCAAGCACAGACCTTCATGAAACTCACAGACTAATCATTTTTCTCTTTGCTCCCAAGACACAATCACTCTGAGAAATCCCAATGTGGTACCACTAGGGATTGGCTTCTGTTTTCTCTCTCTCTCTCTCTCTCTCTCTCTCTCTCTCTCTCTCTCTCTCTCTCTCTCTCTCACACACACACACACACACACACACACACACACACACACACACACACAAAATGTGATTCTTGGTTCAATAATCTGACAGTTGATGTTATTCTTAGGATGTGGGAGGAAGAAAGAAAACTCTTGATTGGATGGAGGGAAGACATAACTCAACAGTGACTTGTCTAGCCTCACTTAATTTTCGTTCGTTCACTGACTCTGTATCTGAAGACATGCTCTGGAAATAGTATGAAGTCAAAGCCAAAATGATTCCTGACATGGGGAACTCTATAATCTAGCGGACAGTGGTAATATATATACATGGGTACAATGGGAATGTGGTCAATGGTAGGCTAAGACCCTGTGTCCAAGTGCAACTAAAAAAGTCTCAAGGAAAAAAGTGCCTCTCTCCATAAATACCCACTCTGTGACCTCAGAAGCATGTTTGGAATCCTCCTAATGAACTTCTTCTCTCCCCCAAGATGGATGTGTCTTCCCTGTGTGGCTCTATCTCCACCAATCTACTTCTCCAGGCCCCTTTCTTCTCCAGCTGTGGTGCTGAGGACAACACCCGCTTCACAAGTGAGCTCCCCTCAGAAGTAACTTTGCCCCAGCAGCCCCCTGGGCATTCTGGCAGTAAAATTATTCATCATACATAAAGAAAGGGCTCATGGGATGAAGAAACTAGGGCTATGAGGGAGGATAAAGTATTCACTAATTTAAATGAGAGGGCAGGGACAGCATTCATGACAGAGAGGGCAGAGGGCGGAGCTGAACAGGCCTCCAACAGCATCACATGGTTTAGCAGGATCCAGATTAAATCCCACGTGCCCTTCAATGACCATTAATAACCAGTACCTGTTTCTTCATCCCTGACCACCGTTGGCCTTTAGGCTCTGGGATGGCCAATATTAAAGCTCACTGTCAATACGATGAGCTCCACAGTCACAGGGGATGTGTCTGAAGGTGTTTCCAGAAAGATTTAACAGCAAAGAGCAGACCCAGTTTGAAGATGGTGAACACCTGTCCATGAGTTGGCATCCTGGACTGAATAAGGAGGAGGAAGCCCACTGGGCATCAGCATTCATTTCTGTCTGTTTTTTGACTTTGGATGGATGAGACCAGCTGGCCCAGGATCCAGCTACTGTGCCATCCCCACCAGGATGGACCATGCCTTCCAATTGCGAGTCCAAACAAGCCTTCCTCCTTGAAGTTGCTTCTTGTCAGGGACTTTGTCACAGTAATGAGAAAAGCAATGATCTGATTGTTTTTTTCTTTCTTTCTTTTTTTTGTTTTGACAGAAGACACATTAACAATGTTGTCATTTTCTAAAACCTCTGTGTTCATCTAATTTTTACAATTATATACAGGAAGATTCCAGACATCTGTACCCATCACAATCCTGCTCACATTATAGCAATGTAATAAAAATGAGAAATGAAGTACCAAAGAAACACATAATGACCCTTTAATCCAGTTAGTCGCCATAACAACTATCATCTGAGTCAGACAATATCCCCTAAGGCACATAAGGGTTAAGTCATTCCCACACGACGATATGGCTGATGCTGACATAAAGGTTGGATCTGTGCAATGTATTTATTTGTCCAGTGACTGGTGGAAGAATTAATTAAACTTGGATACAGGTAGGAAACTAAGATGAAGAGTGGCCCAGGCTAAGCTGATTGAGTCCCTGCTGGGACACCTGCAGGACACCCTGATGGATCAGTGTTCCACCACACTAGAAGGGATACTTCTTCACCCCGTCAGTCAAATCAGTCCTGTGAATGGATTCTCTGATGATGCCCAGCCAGGTCAGCAACATAGGAGGAAAAACTAAGAATGAACTAAAAATGAAGCTTCATGGAGATTTACTTCAAGGCAGCAAGGAGGTTATCAATATGTGACCAACACCCCCTCACTCCCCACATACTGGAAGTTCACTAGATGAAGGTGGCCATGACCATAAGAGATGCCATTTTTAGAGACATGGCCAATATCGTCTGGCAATGGATGCCTACCTAAATCCATTCTCTTTTTCTTCATCAACAGCAGATCACTGTCTATTATTATTGTCTGGGGCTATAATGAGCCTGGCTGAAAAAGACAGCATCTGCAAGTTTCACTTGTGATTAGGACTTGACAGGCAGGAAGATATCCGTCGGAGGTGCTGGATGGAGGGTGTGAGAAGGTCCTCCAAACAGGCCAAGATGGAGATGTAGCTCAGTGGGTAGAGTACTTACTTGCCTGCCATGAGCGGGTCACATAGTTTATTTTTCCTGGCAGTATAGAAACTGCCATTGGCCAGCCTTTTCCTGAGTACCTACTGCCTCCAGTGTGGTTTTCAGTTAATTTTCTGATTTGGCATTGGGCTGCTGGGCCCTGAAGCACCCATGATAGTGCATAATACTTTGGCTCCATCTTACTTTGATGATTGAATCTCAGCATTTATATCAGAAGTATTGTATCAGAAGCATTTATATCTGAAGGACAAAAGGTGACGCTTCCTATTTTCATTTTTTTTTTCTGGGCATTTGCGCATTTGGCTGCTGCAGGATTTGGCCTTTGCCTCCTCAGCACAGACAAACCTTGCCAAGTTTCACCCTGTCCCTCATAGTTGGTTTCAAGGGCTCCGGTGAAACCAACAGCATTTGTTTTAAAGCGCTTCTTGCCAGACTTTGTTTGCTGAAGCTATGGTTCGTTACTGATTCAACACTGCTGGGAGAACCCAGCCTGGGGCTGCTTCTGAGCTACAAATGTGGTGGCACTGCAGGCCCGCAGCTACCTGGGAGGCATTGTTTCCACCACCGCGACCACGGTAAGTGGGAAAGGTCTCTCCAGAAACACTCCAGAGGTGGTCTAAGTGCCTCCCTAAAAGGAAGAGTGACTCCCTCACAGGAAAAGGGACAGCTCCAACTCTCCTCTTCCCTGGTCACTTTACAAGCTTATTACAAGAAAACGCCAACAGTCACTTTTCAGTGAGCCCAGGTACAGCTTTTCCTGGGCTGCTTGCAAACTCACACAGTGGACCTAACTCAGATCTCTGGTCTTGAGCTGGGCCTAGCAAAATGTGTTCCTGCTCAAGGAGTTCGTTCTCAGAACTGGAAGGGCGTGGGTGGGTAGTATAATTGTGGGTTAGTTTTGTTGTTATTGAATAACAACACTGCCCCCCGCCCCCCAGCTCCCACTGACACATATAAATGCAAACTGCCCCTTTCAGCTTTTGCAATCATAGTTATTTGCAAGGCCAGAGCTTGGGAAGGCTGGATGTCTAAAGGAACGTTGTTATTACCGGGCAGCCAAGAGCAGCGTAGGCCTTGATAACTCTACTTCCTGCACCCCTTGCCGCCTTTTCCCACGGCTTCTGATTCTAGAAGGGATGCAGAGCGATGACAGGGTCCTGGTTACTCCTGGTGGGGTAGTCTTCTATGGCACACACACACAGTAGTGCTCTGTGAGCAGATTATTTTATGTCAAGTTTTTAAAAAAGTTTTATCTTGCTAACACTAAATTCTCACCATATCTCCTGTGATATTTGTGGTTCCATGTTCATTTTCTTAATTTTTGACTTCTCTGGTAGGTAGATTTCTGAGATGCCTTCACTAGGCTGCCTGGTTTTGGTTTTGGGGGCCGGACATCTGAATGTCACTCTGGATATTAATGGGAATTAGGATTCTTTGGTGGAAAGCACAGACCGAGGAGGTCTCTGCTTTCCGGCTGAGCATCTTGGAGAATGGAATCTTCAAATCAAACCCAATCTGCTTTAACTTTCAACCCCCAACCTACTTCCTGTCCTACCCAAGGTGACACTTGCCGCACTTCCCATCCTGATCCCACTTGGGATGTGCATTGTTCCTGTCATTGTGAAAATGGCTGAACATGGAAGATTGTGGAACAAACTTTGGCCTATTCCATTTGTTATTAGGATTTAGGAACTTCCACAAAAGCTTTATAAAACTATGTTATTCCATTAAACAAAACACACTCCAGCTTCATTCCACACAAGCAATTCTTACAAAGAGTTCTTTGTCACACTAGAGACGGGATCTTTTGGTAGAACCCCGTGATGGAGGATCTAGAATAGGTGTGCCTGAGGAGCATGTTGATCTAAGCAACAACGCAACAACGGTCTCATTGAGTTTTACAGCAAAGAAGGAACCAGATTAAGGAGGGTTTTAACTTGGGAACCAGCAAATGCGGAGAAACAGGAATTCTTTTCAAGAAAGTACAAAATATTCTCAGTAGTTTTACCAAAATAGCCTTTTAATAAGAACAATAACATTACCTTTGTTATTCCATAATTTAATCAATCCTCATTTTTAACTTTACAAGTAAGTTATGTCCCATCAATTAACTTTAACCTTAAAACAATATCTATTCCAAACAGCACATTTCACTCCATTTTTAAAAGCTTTGTAACCTGAAAAGAAAAATTTCAAACTTAGAGAAAAGTGAAAAGAATTGCAAAATAAAGTAAAAACAACCTTCACCTAAGATTCACCAGGGGTTACTATGTTGCATATTTGTACTGTCCTCATTTAGAGAGAGATAATAGCTAATAGACAACTACAGATAGATAGTTAAGTGATAGGTTATTGATAGATAAGTAGATAATAGAGAGACGAAAGATAGATGATAGATATGGATATATTTGTACATATGATATAACTTAGCTCTTAAGTGACAGATAGGTAAGTGACAGGTAGAAGTAGTAAAAATTTGTATGTGGTATGATTTAGCTCTTAAAAGTAGATAGCAGAGAATGATATTATCTAACCTAACTGTTTTATCTAATATTATTTCTAAACATACACTGTGTTTGTTTTAGAAAATCATATTCTAGTGTGGTAGTACATGTTTTCATATAGAACATAATGTTGAAGTGGAAATTTCCACCCCCATTCTTCATTTCATTTCATAATAAACCCAAAAAGTGTGTGTATTATTGTTAAGTGTCAATGGACATCTTATCAACTTTTAATGACATAGCAAATGTAATTATGATGTTTAGATATATAGAAATTAGAAAATATTTTATGGCCATTCTGCTCAAAATTTCACTGTAAGACAATAATACCTCAACAGAGGAAATGGGCAAAACTGTCAATAGGAAGTTGACAGAGGAGGTGACATACAAGATCACCACATGAAGAGATGTTCAGTTTTGTTAGTGACTTAAGAGATGCAAAGTAAAACCATAATAAATGATGACTTTGCAGCTACCACACTGACAAAAATGTAAAAGCTAGATGATACCACACATCCTCACTAACGACCAATGCAGAGGGCTGCCAGATGCAAGGTATTAGTGATTTAGAAGGCATCTCATCTTCTTACAATGAAAGATGAGCTAGAAAGGCCAGATTTGCCTTCTTGGAAGCCTGTACACAGCAAGTTTTAAAAATGAACACTTTCACCAGAAGAACAGAAGTTAAAGGTGTGAATTAGAATGGGCCCATAGGACAAGAGAGATACTGATGAGCCATGCCAGAGGTTTTGATATAAGCAAAAGCCAATGGGGTCCCAAGTCCTTATACAGAGCTGTACTTAGCAAGCACTCTGCAACCTTGGGTTCAACATTGACAGATTCAGGCCATCACAAATAAAAGGTATTCACCAATTGCTTCTGTGGGATGTGATACATAGTAGCACACAACTATAATTCCAGTACTTAGGAGGCAGAGGCAGGAGGATCTAGAGTTCAAATTCAGCCTCAACTACATAGCAAATTCAAGGTCATCCTGGGCTAATGAGATCCTGCCTCATTAAATATGTGTGTGTGTGTGTGTGTCCGGACTTCTTAACACTATTTTCTAAGTGCTATGACACAACATACATAGCATTTTTACATTGAATTAGATATAAATTGTATACCATATGAACACCACATTTTTTATAAAGAACTAGAATATCTGGTGATTACATTATCCTTGGTGAGACAAGGTTGTCCTGGAAACAGTCTCTAGTGGTTGACAAGGGACAACTCTTTAATAATCAATAGAGATGATTAAAGGACATCATGGGGTCCACAAAATAGCAAAGGGTTGGTTTCGATTCCCACTAGCTTTTTCTAGCCCCATGCAATGTGGAGGTTTCAAGTTCTCTTCTTTAGAGCAGGGACTGTTTGTGGTGTGACAGATGAAGGAGATACACCATAAAGGAAGAAGACCCCTTGAATCCCAAAAGAAAATGACTTTGATGTGTAGGTGGGGTTCTCTGTCTAGACCTCCGGTTAGTTCTGTTCCTCCAGCCGCACCTCAAATAACCACACAGAGACGTACTAACAGTTACAAATGTTCGGCTGATAGCTTAGATTTGTTTTTAGCTAGCTCTTATAACTTAACCAATTTCTATTAATCTGTGTGCTGCCCTGAGGATCATTTACCTGATATATGTAGTTCCCATCCTGCTCACTCTGTGTCTCCTCCAACTCTGCCCTTCTTCTCTTGCCCCAAAAATCCTGTCTAGCCATCAGCCAATCAGCTTTTTATTAACGAGAGCAGCACATCTTCACAGTGTATAAAAGGATTATTCCACAGCATTGATGATTCCTATACCCAACTAAACAGTCATGTAGGTAGAATAAAGACATTTTCAGACATATCATGAAAAAAAAATCACACAAAAATCCAAAATAGCTTTACAATATTTGTTGGTATCTTTTTAAAGTGCCAACATTTAATCAGAATCACTTCAGTTTTTCTGAAATGATAGCCTCCATAAATGTATAGTGCTTGAAAATGAGTTAAAATGCAGAATACCCATGAAGTCTGAGAGTATTCAATATTAAGGAAGCCACACATAATAACATGCACCTGGAGTTACAGCTACTCAGCAAGCTGAGCAGAAGGACTCCTTGTGTTCGAAAGCTGGAGACAGCCAAGGCAACACAGTTAGATTCCATCTTACACTCAAAAATTATATGAATTAAGAAGTTATGGTATTCAAGTACAGAAGGCAATAATGTACGGGCCAGATTGGCTTTCAGGCAGTGACAGGGGAAAACTGTTAATAACTAATAGGGTATGACAAGCCCCCCCAGACAATAGAGACAGATCCCAGGCCCAGTGGGAGCACCAGGGTGCTCAGAGAGCGTCACTCACAAGGTGTCCATTTGGACAAGATGTTGAAGGATAAAGAGGCAGCTTGGAACTGAGGTGAAAAATGCTGGGTGGAGGTTCAGTAAAGAACCTGTCAGGAAACAGAAACATCCAGGAGTCCAGGAAGCATGGACCTTTATGCCACTCAAGATGGTGACAT
The DNA here is from genome assembly GCF_049852395.1 of Peromyscus maniculatus bairdii. NCBI lineage: Eukaryota > Metazoa > Chordata > Mammalia > Rodentia > Cricetidae > Peromyscus > Peromyscus maniculatus. The sequence continues at coordinate 27,989,246 of NC_134868.1, read as the reverse complement.
TTGAGATGGAAGAGCAGACACACTCAAGGAATCGTAGTACCCTGTTCAGGACTAGCAAGCTAGCAATGTAACCTGAGGATGACTCCAGTGACGAAATATAATGTGGGACTCTAACTGAGCAGAAAGGACCACTCGGTCTTTCTTACTGGACATACTGATCCTTTGCAAGTCGAATATGACCTGCTTGGACAGGAACAGGAAATGGAGTACCTAAATCTACATCCACAGGATTCCTGTCATACTGACCCTGGGAGTAACTACAGAAGGAAGGAATGCTAACTTGGGCAGGAAAATGCAATCCTTACAACACATAAATCAATGTCTCCTAGCAAATGAAACCTGTCTGTTTACCAGTCCAAAGTGTTAACACACTATTTCAAACAGATTGCTAGAGGTAAACCTAAGTAGGACACTGCTTTAAAAATATATCAGATAGAATATGACTGATGACAATATTAAAAAGTAGAAAAGGCTGGGTGGGGGGGACTGTCAGAAGATTTAAATTGTTAATGACATTAACCATGGGAGATACTCTGAAGAGATGGGCTTTTTTTTTTTTTTTAAGTGTGGAATGTAATCAAACTCCTGCCTTGAAGGTAATGCTTAAATTCCCAAAGAGTTTTTCATTTGGTTTGGATTTTTTTTTAAGTATTTTAAATTTTAAAATAAAGTATAATTGAGTTAAAGAGAGTATTACTCAGGAACAGCAAAAGAACTTTTAAAAAATATTCTACTTTAAACTGTGTAATGTACTAAGATATTAAACGCAGTCTATAGACTATTATTTGGACTAGATATAACATACATTTCATGGGGCTTTGTTTGAATTAAGTTGGCTACCAGGTTGTCATTGGAAAACAAAAACCACAGCTGCCCCCATTGACCAGGTCTCCTTCCAGCCCCTTCTGTGACTCCGAGGTCGAACCTGTTTATACCCAATGGTTCCCATTAGTGTCTCTCCGGCGATTTGCATATTATTAACCTGGATAGACGCAAACACAGCTTCGCTTCCTCGATCTCACAGTGGAACCCTGATATGTACAACAAAAGTTCCCCCAGAAAAGCTGTGTGTATGGGGGGAGGGGGGAGGCCAGGGCGCGCGCTTGCGCTCTCGGTGAAACATTCAGAAAGGTAACAGAAGCTGCCCCCCGCCCCTTTCGAAAAATGATGAGTTTGATTTTAAAAAAAGAAAAAAAGAAAAAAAATTAACAAGCTGTGTCGTGCGCTGCACATGATCAGCCATGCTTGCTAAGTCTGTCTGTTGGCTGTTGCTATGGCTACGGAAAGCCAATGGAACCCAATGAGCTGTCGCCGCCGCAGCGCTGAGAGGACCAGCCATTTTACTTATGGAAAGCACTGTGTGGCGTCGAGCTTCGCGGTGGAAGAAGCATTTATTTCTTTCAATCTTTTAAGAGGAGAGAGCCACAATGGGCATGCTAGCGCACAATCATTGCAGCCACGTGTGCCTGCGAGCTGCCCCTGCGACAAGCTGTTGACTGCTGTTGCAATTAGCTGATTGGAGCGCGGGGAATGCAGGGTGATAATGCTGCGTATCCGCTCGCGGGCAGCAGGAAAGGGTTTTGTCTCTGGGAAGGCGAGCCTTCCCCGCACAGTTATCTCAGCAGCTCCCCAGCTGAGAGAACTGGGGCTCTGAAAAGAGGGTGTCGCCCTCTGCTAGCACGGATCCTGAGCGAGGCTGCTGCTGCTGCTGCTGCTGCTGAGGAGCCGCGGGTCTGGGAAAGCAGGTGTGTGCTCGGATGGGCACTGGGCTGGAACGCAGGCGGACGCTCTCGGGTTCACCTGCTTCCTGTGAACAGACTGTTAGCTCAGAGCATCTGCTCCAGCACGCTGACGCTGAGAAAGGGGCTCCGGGCATCCCACTTGACTGCCGGAGGTAAGCTTTTTTCCCCCTCTTTCGAAAGCTCGGCATAAAAATAAATTGAAGCAAAAACTTAACCTGAAATTTTTACATTGATCGCTATGGTCTGAAATTAAGGAGGAAACACACACATTACTTCCACAAAAATAAGTGTCTAAGATACAGAGTTGACTCCGTGAGTTGAGGTCCCAGAAATTGTATGAAAAAGAAAAAGGCGCTGCTGTTTTGTGTTAGGATTTAAAATAACTATTTACTGTTATAACAAACTGTGATGGCTTGTCTTTCTGGATAGACCTGATAGCCAATAACCTTTCTCTCCGACAGAACAATGGGTTCTTTTGTGACTTGCCCTTTGACACGTTAAAAGAACTACACAGTAAACCGGCTGCGTGCAAGCTGTGAAGCGTTTGGTTTTGAAGCCCCATAAATGTTTTAATCCTTAACACCTATGCACACCTTTAAAGCAAGGAATTCTGTTTCCTATGTGGATCATAGTAGCTAGTGGATTTTGTACTTGCTTATTCTAGACCAAACGGCCCGGTGTGCTGTTTGGTTTAGTCCTCGGCAGTTACAGAGCAAACACTGAAGGTATTGGAAGTTGCTCACACCTCCTCTCGCAATATCCTGCATGCCAGGCTGCCCCAGAGCACAACACCCCCATTGTACTCCCCAGGCTCAGAATCCAGGGAAAGAAAAGAGGTGAATTATCGGCGCTGAACTCCAGCATAGCTATAAGAAAACTTTCCTTGCATAATTTTTCTCACAAGTAGACAGATTTCACAGGAGAGTGAAACTGAAGAAATAAAACAACAACAATAAAACAAAAACAAAAACCCCAACACATTCTTCCTACAGATACACACACCAATAATGGGAGCGGTGTCTGCTGCTGATCGCTGCCTGGAAGTGGCACTGACTTGGAATTGAAAGGGGGATTGCCCCTTCCTGGGCATTTCTTTGGTGTAGAGTCTCTTAGGAACAGGCTGGTACGGTGAGTTGACATCGGTCAGCCAAATCAAACTCCCTGGCAAGGGAAGGGCCCAGAAATAATTAAATTCCGCTTCAGCACCGTCTCGGCCTTTCCTAAGTCAGTTCTGCTGCTGGTGTACCAGGAATATGTTGGCTTAGTCATAATGCTGTTGAAAATACTTCACCGAAAATTATTTGGCTGACAACTTCTGATAATACGTCTCCGCCAGCTAAAGATGGAGCTTATCGTGAAATTTCAAATAAATAGTAACTGAGATCTTTTTCCCAAGAAATAATTTTATTATTTACTGTCTTTTACTTGAAAAATATAGATCGAATAAGGAGTCTCCTGACAACGTGACTTGGGATATTTTCACTGATATGTGTGAACACGTATCACCTGTTTCATATGTCAGCATATCCTCAGAGCAAATCATAAAGCACAAAAGGGGGTATTTTATAACTTTTCTTCTGTTGGTTCAGGATACAAAGACTTAAACTCAGAATCATCAATGTAGAGAAATGTGAACACGTGTTGGATATGGAGGCCTGTGAACATGACTGAGTGGGCAATGGTCTATGGGATAAAACGCTGAGATGATGGAATTGTACTTCACTTGGTTTAGTTTTTAAGAAGTCAATGAACAGACTTAACCTTAAGTCAAGTTCTAGGAATAAAAATCTCAGCCATGTAAATGAGTCAGTAAAAACAAAATGAATGATTAAAAAAAAAAAAAAGAGCCCCTTTCAATTTCATTTCCTTTTTATGATACCGCCAAAGGGATTCTTAGATTAACACCATAAATACACCTGAGGCAAGAAAATAATTCTCTGTCAGTTTCCCTCGAAGCAACTTTTAGAACAGGTTGTAGAAACACCTACAGCACACCTGACTGGTATGTCCTGTTGCACGTGTGGTGTCTTTATGTGGGACAAGAACGTGTGAGGAAAATAGACATGCACACTCCTTACCCTGGCTCTGTATTCCCACACTGCTAACTATTTAAGGCAGCAGCTGTGGACGATGGACACCTCAAAACCAGTTCTGTGCAGCACACCAAGAGCTGTTAATTCACCAGTTTTAAGCACGAAGCTCAGGGAGTCCCCATCGGTCACCACTTGGCTCATTTTTTTTGGTTTAGTTTTAGACTCGTTTTCTGCCATTCCCAACTCTCCTATTGGCAAAATCAAATATTTTATCATTTCCAAAACACACTATCAAACTGTGACAAATGTTGACATTCTCTGTTGTAGATTTCCCAGCAGCAGCGGTCATTTTCATGGACCCAGCAAGAATGCCTCCCCAGACTGTTCCTTACCACATCTGGCAACCCATGTCTCTCTTTCTGTCCGCAGCATCATCTTGTGTTTGCCTCTGCTCACGGGTTTTCATGGTCTTACTGCTCTCTGATTCTACAGCATTTAGATTGATGATTGATGACTGTACAGTATTTAGAACCTGGCATTCAGACATTATGTTGATAAGCTCAGGCTTCACTATTAGCTACTGTAAATATAGCCTTAACTCAGGACTGTCTTTCATCAGAGAAACTCAGAACATAAAAAAATAATAAACTAAAATAAAAAGAGGCATCCACCTCTCAGATATGAAAATGTCACAGTTTTATAAAAGCAATAGATATTTTGTATTAAATTGTCATTTTTTGAAAGGAAATCTTTAAATGTAACTTTTAAACAAACCAACAAAAATTTCAGATGAAAAGAAAAAGTGAACATTGTTGTTTGGGATTTGCTCTAAGTCAAGCTTTTGACTGAAAGCTGAGTATAATGTAAGACCCTTAGGAAGCAGTTTTTCATACTGAAGCTGAGAAAGAGGAGTTTTGAGCTGAGGGGGGACCAAGGATTTGGAATGCAGCATTTGGTAGCCAAGTTTCTTTCCATTTTCATAAATAAACTTTGAAGGTTACAGGCTCCCTCATCAGTCAATCACTGATGTCCTGCATCCTTCCTCCTGAAATGAGCTCCTAGGAAAGTGAGGGGCATCACTCCAGCTGTAGACCTGATTTTAATAGAGGCTTGCCTTTTCCCCAGATAATGACATAATTATTATTTTTAAAATATTCTAATTACCATTTTTTGTGGGGAAATTGCTAGAATGCTGTCATCCATGGGAGTGATATATCAGGAACTCTCTGTACAATTCCCTGTCTCTTAAGGTACCCATGTTCGAGGCCAAAGTAGTCATTAATTTGGTATGAATGTTTTGTACACAAAGTAGCTCAGATTAAAAAATCTCAGAAAGTTCAAAATAGCCAGATGTTTCAAATGAGAAAGGAAAATGTTAAGAAATACTTAAATTCATATTTCTAGACATTCTAACATCTACTCCATATTTGAATTTTGTAATGGAAATGAGTTAAGTAGAGGTTCCTCATGATTATACTGGGTTCTAATGGCTTGCATTAGCTATCTTCCAGCTGATGTTAATGTATAGCATCCTGTAATTAAATAATAGACAAAGCTTGATATTCATCTTTAAAAACTAGTTAATTATCTCAAGTCACGTACCGTGATTAGATTTTAGGAAACTTAATCTCATCACATCATTCTCTATATTTCATATTTAAGTAATATTTGAAGGCTTACATTATACATAAAAATATTTGGTAGTATAATGAGTGGCCCTTGCCTTTTGCAATGAAGAATTATGATAGATGACTGCACTTGGTAAACTATCCCTGTCATGAATTGTATTGAGTGTTTCAAAATATCTATAAATCATTTCTGAAAACACTAAGATGTATGTATTCAGCTATAGGAGCACAGTTCTGTAACTATTGATCTCTAAAATTGGCCCCATACCTCTGATTCATCTTAAGTTCAATCGAGGTGATGTTAGTTGGCTGGGGGATGGATTACTTGCTGGGGATAGCATACATCGTGACATACTTACATAGAATAATGTCATGCTCTCCATTTTTCAAAGCAAAAATGTACTAGTTCATTAAATAGGAAATTTGGCCAAAAGGCATAAATTTCTTGTCCCTATATGAGTCAAGGATAATGTAGGTCTAGCATTGTTTCTGCTTGCTCTCTAAAAGATTTTATTTGAGCAGAATTCAAAAAGCTGTGATTCTTCTTCAACCTAACCAAGAGCCATCTCAAAGAAAACATACCCATTCCCTTCAAGAATATCTTTTTAATATTTAAGATATTTTTGCAAATATATTGTAAATAAAGGAAAACCAAACAAGAAAAAGGTGTACTTGAAATGTTCAGGGACTTTTAAAATGCACATTTGCCTGTTTTTTTGTTTTTGTTTTTGTTTTTTTTTGGGGGGGTGTTATTCTTTAATTCAGACATTCAGTTCCTCTACTTTTCCTTTGAGAAATGTTCATGAAGAAGGGCAAATATCAAAAAGGAATTTCTTATAATGAGCCATATCCTCTGTCTTGAGAAGGATATAATTTTATGCAGTATTAATTAAGCAGCATGCGGGGGCTTAAATTCCAGCTAACATTCCTACAGGTTATCAAGGTGAGTCTAGGCCAACCAAGGTGGAAAGAAATCTTTTCAGATTCCTTTCCTACTCATTTTTTTTGGGGGGGGGGAATGGTTGGAGTTGAAAATAGGGGCAACTTAAATGTCTCCAATTCCACATCCCCTCCATGTTCTTCTCAATGTGGCATCCCTTAGAGACTAAGGTGTTTGTAAGGCTCAGCCACGAAGACCAACAAACTATAACCTAGATGGGCTTTGGACCAAGAGTATCAACACTTAGAAAATTCCAAACAGGAGGTACAAATGCCAGTAGGACTTGTGTGAAGTTTTTAAGTGCACAGAAAAACAAAACAAAACAAACAAACAAAAAAAAAAACATATATATACATTCTGGCCACACTGGAGAAAATGCTTTTGTTTAAATGTTTACTCTGTCATCCTCTACAAAGTACCTAGTCGTCTAGCCTAGGATAGCTGGCTCCTCAGGAGCATTTAGACCTCCAAGGAAGTAACTGTCCATGAGGTGGCATCCCTGTAGATAGAAATGTACTTACACTTTTGACTATGGGAATCTTTCTCCATCTATTAACTAAGGCTCAGCTACTTCTGGACTTATTAGGATGTTGAATATTTTACCCCCTTTGTCCATACTTGATACAACTGGGAAAACACAACACAAACAATTTGAAGCCCACATTGGCTGGCTTTTTGTGGCTTATCAAGATGCCCTCACACCTTATCACGTCTGTTTTCTGTGCTGGAGTTAACAGAGGAAAGAAGATTAGATAACAATAACTCCAGCTATTCTTGTGCTCACTATGTTGTCTGGTGAAGGTTTAGTGTGTTTTGAAACAAAGGTTTGTAATCCGTCAGCAATATTATTGCATGGTAAATACCGTGCTTTATACTGTGAGAGTAAGCACCTTTTGACAGAACTTGTCCCTCAATATCTAGATCTAGATTTTCTTTGTTATTGTTCTTAAAGGTTTATTTAATTTTACTTTATGTTTATGGGTGTTTTCCCTGCACTTCATCTGTACGGGGCATCATGCAGTATCCATGGAGTCTAGAAGAGGATATCAGATCCCCTGGAACTTGGGGGTTGCAGAAGGTTGTGGGCAGGAATATAATTGACATGAGTCCTCTGCTGGAGCATCAACTGCTCTTGACCACTGATCCATCTCTCTGACTCCCTCGTTTTTATATTTAAAAGAGGTCTCACTAGGTACCCCAGGCTAACTTCAAACCCCTAATCCTTCTGCCTCTGCCTCCTGAGTACTGGGAATACAGACACTTGCTCCCACATGCAGATAGATCTGGAAATTGATATAACATGGTGGTCAAAATGAAAATGTTATGACCAGTCAGTTGCTGCTACAGCGAGAACAGTCTTATGTTTTAGGTTAGACAATTCTAGGTAAAGGAAAGTCATGTGACTACCTAATGTTACAACAGGAAAAGGTTACCAGTGCTTGGGGAGAACAAAAGTGACAAGCAAAACTCAAGCAGCTTTAGAATGTCAGCTGAGGCATTGAAGGCATTCAGGACACAGGTTGCCCCATTGAGTCTTCAGTCGGCATTCATTGAATGAGTAAATGGCCCATAGTGGTCAGATCTTCCTCTACAGTCTAGTAATGCTGACATGTGATTTTAAAAGACTGTTTCTACCCAGAGATCTTTTTTTTAAGCTTTTAAAAAATGTTCTTAACTTTTTGAAATTACAAAACAGAGAAGAAGAAGAAAATTAAAACTTTAGCAACTATTATTTTTTTAAAGCAAAATATAGTCTTGCTGAAGAAAGGCCCTGTGCTCCAACAATTTCATAACACAGGAATACTGCCAGGACCTGGGTAAAGCTCAAATGTAACTCTGAGTGTCATGAATAATTCAGACAAGGAAATGTGATTTCTGTTCGTTCTAAAGTGTCTGCTTATATTCACACCCGTTGAGAAAACAAGATCAACACGAAGGAATCCACATTTGCCTTCTATTTCAAATAGCATACGGAAGATAATTTAAACACTACACATTTTAAGATATTTCTTCTTACGCTTTGGAGTATAATTAGAGAACTTAAGCTAGAAAATGATGTCAATTTAAGGAGATCTTTTTAAGTTGAAAACCCCTAAAAGCTGGAAGAACTTATATAAGCAATAAAAATAACATCTTCCAAGTAGACTCAAGGAAATGAAAGCTTGAATACTTAGCATTTGGTAAGCTACAGCAAATATTTGCATGATTTTTTTTAAGATTTATTTTATTTTTTAATTTTGTGTCTGTGTGTCTGTGTGTGGGTTTGTGCTCATGTGTGCCAGTGCCTGCAGAGACCTGAACCATCTAATCTGTCAGTGGCTGGAGTTCCAGGTAGTTGTGAGCTGCAGGGTGTCGGTGCTGGGCTTCAAATCTGGGTCACCAGCAAGAACAGGAAGTGCTATTAACATGGAGACATCTCTCCAGCCACACTGCAGGAAACACTCCTATGAAAGTGATCCAACCTGATCAACCCAGAGGATGCTGAAAATAACAGACCAGCATTTGCCCTGTGTTAGCTACTCTCCCAAGAGCTTTACATGTGTTACTTTAGAGGAGGGACTGAAAACCATGAACATACCAAGAATAGGTACATTCAAGGACATGTGACTGAGAGGTACTCAGCAAGACTTTTGTGATCTTTCTGCCAAAGGAAGACTTAACAAGGTCATCTGCTTAGCTGCTCCTTACACTTTGCACAAGGCATTCTTGTGCTATTGCAATGAAGCTTTTCTATATATATATCTAACCACCCCATGTAAAAGTAAATTCCATGAGAAAACAACAGTGTTTTTGCTGATTATTCCATCGTGGACTTGGCCAATGGTGGGTGGATACTAGATGGAATAGGTTCTAGACATCTGGGTTTATATGTCTGTAAATAACAATATATGTGAGAGTATGAAGGTCGAATCACAATAATGAAAACTGGTTCCATGCAACTTTCATCACAAGAAAATTAATATGGTCCATATATCTGCAGATATTCTTTTTGTTGGGGGATTTCTGCATGGGATTGGTGTCCTTTTTATGTAAAACACTAAGCTAATGTCTAAGGAATCCTTTGAAGTCTTCAAGGTATCTTGAACAAAGGAAGTCCTTACACAATAGAAAAATAACTTGGCTCATTGAACACGCTATCAACTTCCCCCTCCATTTAGTCTCCAGAACAACCTAGCCTCAAGGTAGTGATATCTGAGAATTAAGAAAAAATAAAAATGGGGGAGAATATAGTCATCTGCCTTACTGAAGAAACAATAGTCATCCCTTTTAACTATACCTGTGTAGGGAAAAAGGTTTTCTTCTGTCCTGAATTCTCTGACTTTACATGGAAACACGTATTTTCAGATGAGATGCAGCCTGAAATCTGATTATATCACTGACTTCCTTTCTACCAGAGCTTTAATTCTATAAAACTAACATAACTGATGATATTTTCTCTTAAATTAAACAAAGCTTCCCTTCTACAGTGTGTAAAGTATTAGGCTCCATTTTAAATTAATTTTTAGATTTATTGGCAGGACAGAAGATACCATCACCCTTATTTAATAAAAGCAAATGATAATCAAAGTCATAAATAACCTGGTGTAGTTTGAAAAGTCACCGTCCTTTTGACCCAGTGTCCCCAGAGTGCCTCATAATAACCATGATCCAACAAAGTCGTTTGACTTGAGCTGTAGATTATCATGCGATGTAGTATTACATCACAACCAATTGAAACCCTAAATTTTTCTCTTCCTTTGAAAGAAATTAGAAAAACATGTCCTCAAAACTCTGTTTCCTCCCTTTGGGGCTTTGATATTTATTTTTTTTTAACAGGCAGGAATGCAAAGATTAGGATCATCAACTTGTTTCCTACAGAATGTTCTATCCGTGAACTGCCTGGTTCCCAGACTCCTCAGTGGTTAATTGAACTCCACATCTAACCCAGTGTGTGAGCAGAGGTCCTGGAAGTCCATAGCATGGAAAATCCCTGCAGGGGATAAGAATAGGGCCTTAATGACTAGGGCCCAAAAGGACTTCAGCACATGGAGTGTGTACCATCCATTGGCTCACCTAACCAAAAGAGCATTCAAGTCCAGAAGGAAGTAAGAAGAGTGTTGATTTGAAATTCAAGTGTTTTCATTTCTAACTAAAAGGAAATCATTTCCAAGAAATTTACATATGTTCTTGCTGATGCATCCCAGAGCAAGGGAGGATATTTTATCTGGCCAATAAGACAGGATGACTTCTTGGGTGACTGGCGTTGGGAAACTGCTTCCCACTGATTAGAGAATTCATTGGTTAGTACATTCTCTTGGGAAATAAATCGGTATACTACCCCCCAAATATAATGCCAGGTCGCAAAATGATTTTAAGAGCATGATCAATGTATTCGCTCAACAAACATACCAGTACCATGAGTTCATACTTCTAAGTAAACCAAGATATGAAGGAATTGTTCTTTCTGGCAGCTCGGCATTCCCATATAAGATGGGTTCTTTCATTCTTCCTTTTCAGGCTTTTAAAGCCAGTGTCTCAGTTGGTGTACTAATTCAAGTTAGCTGGCCATGCCCTTTCTAATTCTATCTAGTATTGAAAAATTCTCAGGAAAGGGAAGTAATTGAGGATGGACCTTAGTGGCAGAGTGCATGCGCTGAGGGTCTGACTTCAAGTCTGTGAGTTCAGTTCTGAACTCTGCAAAAAGATAATCAGTAAAGGAAAGAAAATAAGAGAGATCCTAAGTTCTGGGTACAAATTTAAGGAGAGACCAGATGGAAGCATAGATGCTGAGATTGTAGTTCCTGTTGTTGTTGCTGTCTTGAAACAGGATCTATTATGTAGCTCTGGCTGTCATGAAGCTCTCTATGTAGACCAAGTTGGCTTCATACTCACAGAGATCACCTGCCTGTACCTCCCAAGTACTGGGATTAAAGGTGTACAAAACCAAGCCAGGCCATAATTCTCTTTTAAGGTTGATATTTCCACATGATTAATTTATCTGTTTCTTGTACTCCTACCCAGGGCCCACCCTATGTTCATGATAGAAGAAATGATGAGAAGTTGAGTTGGGAAGCCATTAAAGGATCTCAGTTCAATAAGGCAGGAATGTTAATTACGCAATCCGTAGAACACAGAAGATAACCTGCCATACACAGGATACAAAGTTAGCAACAAGAAACTCTGTGCTGGAGGAGATGACAACGAAGGACTCTGAGAAGAGAACTTTCTTAGAGGATCAGGCAAGGCAGACCAGAGAAAATTGTAATGACAGGGAGCGTCACACAGGATTGGTGTACCAATTAAATGACTCCTATGACAGCAAGGAGAGACTGCTACATAACTGTCAGCAATTCTCTCTCCTCTCTTTTTATCTCTTGCTAGAGCAATTCTTGACACTTGCTTTCCCAAGTAAATATCAAAATCCCAGCTTAATCAAGGCCTTACTTCAATAGCCTTTAAACGTACCATGAAGGAGAATGGAAGCCAGTGGAAACCATTGTGGAAAATAGAAGTTCCTACATTTAAACTATCCCGTCGCTCTCATTGGAAGGGTTGCACCACAGGCTGGGAGTTAGGGGGACAAACCCCATAGGACTTCTTAGTTATGAAAAATTACTTCTAAAATGAGCAAGACTTTGGTAGTGAACATCATGAAGATGTAGACCCCACATAATTCACAGAATCATTATCTGACATGAAGAAGGTTCTATATATGTTAGCTGCAACTACTGTGATAGCTGATCGTAGAAGTTACAGAGGGGCTCTGCTTACCTCTGGGTCCTTGACAGTCTTACAGGTGGCGTGAAGGTCCAACCCTACTACCCTCTTTGATGAGATCCTAGTTTAGAAATCCCAGCAGGCTTTTGCAATGCCCACCTAAGAATGGATCATAGGGATGTTGAAAAGAAAAGATTCATGGGTAATGAGATAACAGGAGGGATGGTGATGCCATCAACCAACATGGGAAGAGGGTTTAAACATGCAGGACTTGACATGCTGGCTGGAAATGTCTTGATAAAGGCACCCAGTAAGCAGGCAGGAGTACTTCAGCTATCAGAAAGAAGTAAAGCAAATTCTGGGGCCAGTGAGGTCTCTGATGTTGCCTACAGGAAGGGAACAGGCATAGGCTGGCAGGCCCTTGTAGCCTGACCCTACAGCCTCTGTGGGAGACATTTTCCCCCAAGGATGCATGCTTGATCAACACAAGACTCTAAAGCAGTGGTTCTCAACCTGTGGGTCATGACCCCTTTGTGGTCACATATGGGATATCCTGCCTAACAGATAGTTACACTACAATTCATAATAGTAGCAAAATTACATTTATAAAGTAGCAACCGAATGATTTTATGGTTGGGGGTCACAGCAACATGAGGAACTGTATTAAAGGGCCACAGCATTAGGAAGATTAAGAACCACTGTTCTAAAGAAACTGTTTTAGGAGCCGGGCGGTGATGGCGCACGCCTTTAATCCCAGCACTCGGGAGGCAGAGGCAGGCGGATCTCTGTGAGTTCGAGGCCAGCCTGGTCTACCAAGTGAGTTCCAGGAAAGGCGCAAAGCTACATAGAGAAACCCTGTCTCAAAAAAAAACAAAACAAAAAAAAAAGAAATTGTTTTAGTTCCTCTTTAAAAATGATTCACATTTTTTTGCAGTTATGTTTTAAATTTTTTATTTAATTAAAATAAAACTACATAATGTCCTCCCCTCCCTCTCCTCCTTCTAACCCTTCCTGTGTTCCCTCCCCACTCACTCTAAAGTCCGTGGCTTCTTTTCCTTTCATTATTATTGTTATATATATATATACATATATATGCCAATAATTATGTAAATGCAGCCTGTCGTTTAATATAATTGTTCAGTTTACCTAAGTCAAATGTTCTAGATGACACCACCATTTCCCCCACATGATTTTAAAGTAAATGATAATACTCCTTATGTCTTTGTTTTAAAAGTATGTTGACTGATAAATGCAATTACGGTGACGTAATAATGAATATTAACAAAAACCGACATATGAGCCACTTTTAGTTATTTTGTTGTTGGAGGTTGACAAAAGCTGTTTGTGTTGTTTTTGTGTTGGTTTTCCACTGAAGTTATTATTGTAAGTCTGGCTTCTTGCAACAACAACAACAAAGAAGATTTAAATGATAAATTATTCTAAAAACTTTGGTGGAGATTAAATGGAGTACATGCTCTAATTGTGTACATTGAGACTGATATACAGAAAATACTGAAGAAATGTGGCAGGATGTGGTAGCGTAGGCCTGGAATCACAATGTGTGCGAGGAGTCTGGACAGGAGGGTCAGAAGTTCAAGACCAGCCTGGGCTGCATAGCGAGACTCTGTCCTCCCCGAAAGCCGGGAGGGGAGTAACGGCACTTGCTGCCAAGGCTGATGGCCTGAATTTGATCCCTAGGAACCACATGGTGGAAGGAGAGAACTGACTCCTACAAGTTGTCCTCTGACCTCCACATGTGGAATAGGAGCACGCACGCACCCATACATATACATGTGCATGCTCACACATGTGCACTCACAAACACATGTGCATACAATAAATAAATGTAAATTAGAATGAATTAAAAAAGAAGGAAGCAGGTTAGGAAGGAAGGGAAGAAGGGAGGGAGAGGGAGAGAGGGAGGGGGAGGGGGAGGGATGCGTGTTACCCAGTACTTCTGTCATTTTGTAAGCTTGAGTTCACTGGGAAGACAGGTACTGAGAAGCCCCCGTTCTCCTAACTGTGTGATAAGTTCAGTGGTGACTAGCTAGAGGTCTGCTCGTGGGAACTGTTCACAGTCTCGTAGACAGTCACGCAGCATCAATCAGCATCAGAGGGAAGTAACCGAGCCTTCAGAGGGCACACACAGAATAGAGTATGATCTCACCCGGACCACTTCAGGCAAGCACAAGGCAAAGACAGGGTTTGGATGATGTGGACCCTGTATGCTGATGAGCAGAGCATGGAAAGGGCATGGGAGGTTGCCTCGTGGGTCTGAATGTAGGAACAAAATGGAAATGAGGTGTGGTGTGCTGCAGGGATAACTACAAGGCCATTGCAGTCACAGGAACCCGGGATTCCTTCCAGCCTGGTGATGGTTGACTCAGGGTATGTGGACAGGTTCTCGGCCTGCTCTAGAGCGCTGTTCCTGACTTCTGGTTGACAACAGTCACCTCTGAGAATTACCATTAGAACAGAATGAGGTGTTTGTAAAGTGAGTGTATACTATAAAATGACTGATTATGGAACAGGAATGTATTCCATCAAGACCCACTGCCAACCAATCACTGGTCTAAGGTCATGTAAGGGTTAAAAATGGACTACTCCTGGAATCACAGCACAGTGGGGGAACTCTTTAACCATAATCAAGTTTGGCCAGGTCTAGAACAAAAGACTAAAACAAAAACAACCACCTAAAACAAATAAAAATGCATTTCCACAAATAAATGAAATACTACTTGCTATAAAATGTACTAGGTTTCAATGATCGCCTCATTCGTAGAGGCCCTGATTGACATTTTGATAGCCTAATTATCATGTTATAAGACAAAGCAGTAGAAAAAAAGTCAAGCCGTCTGCATTTAAATCCTCATCAGTTCCATTTATTTTTAAAATTAGCATCCACTGTAACTTAAGAGAGTATGTGTACCACTGGAAAACTGATAGCTGCTAACTTGACATTCTGTGTGTAATGTCAGCAGACCCTGTGTTTGCTGGCAATGAAGATTTGCCCTGGATTAAGAATGATTAGTCCTACTTTGGAGCTGAATAAGTTCAACTGGAGTTCAAAAATAATCAACAGGCTTGTACCAATGCACGTGTCAAATAGTTTCCCTTTGTTGACCATAGAGATAAATCTAAAGAAGAAAAATGGGGCACTAGAAAGCATGTGCCTTGGGAGAACAACCATCTTGCTGTCTTCACGGTTTTTTAGGGAAGTATCTAGTACTATAAATAGCAAGTTTGAACACTAACTTTTATAAGATTCGTTGCACATGTATGTACTCCCATACTGGAGAAGAGAACTCATCCTGCCCCTTTACAGGAAGAAAAGGGACTGAGAATGTAGCTCAGTAGAAGAATCTGCCTAGCATGCATGAGCCTTTGGTTGGGGTCCCCATTACCAAAACTAATAAAATGAAGTCAGGGGGGAAAAAGGCATAGGAATTGAACTGGTTCTTTACAAGACTTTGGTGCTCAGTTCACACCATAAGGCATGGCCATGGCTAGCTGTGTCCATGCTTCATCCTCTCACGCATTTTTCATCATCACGAGTTAAGTTTCATCATGAACTAGGATCACATACTATGTGAACAGGCAAAGGTCCATGTCCCTAGGGAGCTTCTAGTCTGTTAAGGTCTATTTGTAGGTCTGTTACACTTTGTACGTGAGGCTCCCCGTAGGTGGAAATTTCTGTCCCACCCAGTCCCACAGCTAGCTCGGTCTCAAGTAAACATGCAGAGGCTTATACTAACTACAAACTGTTTGGTCTATGGCTCAGGCTTCCTGCTAGCTAGCTCTTACATCTTAACTCAATCCATCCCTATTAACCTATGTTTTGCCACATGGTTTTATGGCATTAACTGTTCTCTCACATCTTGCTTCTTCTGGAGGCAGCTCAGAGCATCTCCTCAGACTCGACCTTTCTTCTCTCTCTCTCTCTCTCTTGGATTTCCTGCCTGGCTCCATCCTGCCCTGCCATAGGCCAATGCAGATTTATTTATTAACCAATGGGAGCAACACATATTCACAGCATGCAGAAAGACCACTCCACAGCAGCTCTGTCAGCTGATTAATTATGAATCTGCATAAACAAAACATATTTTTGCTAGATGTTTACTGCGTCAGCAAATGTGTTCCCCATATTGTCTTCTCACATAGGTGATAGACTTACACATGCCTTTGGAGGGTAGTAAAATGTGGCATGTGGTAAAGGTCTGCTCTTACTAACTTGAGTGGAGGTATGTAGCTTTAAAGTCATGCTAAAATCAGCATGCTTTCAGAATTAGCAACTAAGACATTAAAGTTGTTTACAAAGAAGGTTATTTTAATAAGTACCAACATGTTATACCCTTAAAAGTACAGTGATTTTCTTGGATTACTTCTGTATCCTATTCAAGGCCTTCAGTTGATAACTCAAATTTTTCAAAAGTTAGACACTGTAAAACATTCATAATGAGTACCCAAGTCCTCCCTTCTGTCCATGTGTGAGACATGGGAGAGGGAAACAATACAATGGTACAGAATCAGTGCCTGGTTACAAATGTTGCTCATTTCAGGCAACCGTGAGCACTCATTTAGTTGGGTCCCAAGTGAATCCCATCAGTTGTAAAGGGATAAACATATTTTAGAGTCTTTGAGAACTAAGAGGCACTTTCTGTCAGTCCAAGAGACTGGTGTATGAACAAGGATATTAACATTCCTAACATTCAAATGCTAAAATTCCTTTTCTGTGGAGAGATCATTTATAAGTGTAACTGGCTGTATAAATCACAAATAAAATTAGAGTCTGCATTGGCTCTTTTCATGTGAAAACCATTGCAATTTTAGAGACATCCATCTCCGTGGGTACCTTGCAACAATCCCTGAATTTTATAGCTCTTAATTTGAGCCAAGTTATTAGAACCCATCCAACAGATGAAATGGCTCAGAGATTTGTATTTTACTTGGAAAGCCACAATGTGAGAGAACATTGGGAATATTTGAACTGCAATGTGTCTTTGTGAATATAGACACTGTCTTAATAGACTTCTGATCTACCACCTTCATTGTTCGTGAGTTTTAGATTTTTATCCCAGCGCTTGTTTCTCTTAGGACAAGCTAATATAACCACCAGAGCAGTGGGTAGAGATAAGTGTAATCAGGAATAAAGCTCCATATCTCCTTGGAAGCTGTGAAATTAGAGATGCCTTCTTAGCCTAGAGATTAGCAAGTGCCATTCATAACCCTTTGTGGTACGATAAATACATTGTTTTTTAGCAAAACGCAAATGACAAATGAAGCCAGTGTCATGGAATCACTCGGTCCAGCTTCAGAGTAGCTCAAGTTTACAGGTAATTACTATATGGGAAGAAACTTCAGAGTCAAAAGAAGTTTCTAAATACATTGAGAAAAACAGTGAGAAAATGGTCCAGAAGCAAGATTAGTAAACTGTTTAACAAGCCTTCATCTTGACCGTTTCATGAACTTTAAATTCTTTTTCATTTTTTTTTTATTTTATGTGCATTGGTGTTTGGTCTGCATGTCTATCTGTGTTCTGTGTTTCTGAGGGTGTCAGATCCCCTGGAACTAGGGTTACAGGCAGCTGTGAGTTGCCATGTGGGTGCTGTGAATTGAACCTGGGTCCTCTGGAAGAATAGCCAGTGCTCTTAACTGCTGAGCCATCTCTCCAGCCCTGAACTTCAAATTCTTAAAAGAGGAATGTCACCAAGTATGGCATCAATAATTAGGATGGTACATTATGATTTCTCCTTCAAATGACTCTGTTGTAACAAATGAATATATTCTGAAGACACAATATAAGTTTGCCTCTTTAAAAGTTAAATGAGAAGAGAATGTAAATGAAATAATTTGTTATATTTACATAATTTCTTATGAAATCAATTTAATTGTCTTCAATTGTATATGACTAATAATAATATATAATATAGTCTATGTAGTTATATAATGTGCAAGATATTGTTATAAATATTTTATTATTCATTTGACAAACTGTATGTTGATAAGTAATGAAGTCATTATGTCTTTATTTTTAATAACTACTTCATGGAAACTGTAAACTCTGAGTAGCTTTCTAATTAGTTCATCTGGATAAAATGAGTGAGATAAATGAGAAAGGGTGTTCTCTACAGGGCTGGTTAGAAGAACGAAATCAGCTCATTTCCTCTTAATTAAAAAAAAACTATCTATTGGTTATCTCAGGGTGGCATAAAAGTATTCCTCAGAAATAGAACTTAGACTGATTTTTGAGGATTAGAAAGAACATTAGTTATTATTTTAACTTAAGGGTGAGAAAAAAAACCATCACAACAAATTTGACCTGACCTGGTCTGATTCAGTAAGTCAAACACCTGAAAGAATAATTGGAGCCCACAGCCTGTAACCCTGGAATCCTGTACGCACTAGCTCATGTTCTTAAGTTTATAGGTCGTGGTGTTCGTTACAACTTGAAATTTCCAGAACCTTTGTAGCTACCCCAAATAGAATGTGATGCCTAAGTCCAGTTTGGAGGCTCAAAGGTGTGTTTAAATGTGTGTGAGTCTTTTAAAGAGGCCAAGTGGGTAGGCAGATCCTAATCAAGTAACATGAACATAGAGTTCATGTTACAGAATGATCGAGCCGCCAGAGCTTACAGTTCAGGGTGAGTAAAATGATGGGCACCATTTGTCCTGGACTGCCTGCTTCCTCTTCTCTTACCCACCACTGTATATACAAGCCCAAGGCCAACCTGAATTCTGACCTCCTTATCTGTCTTTGCAGGTAAGATTCATTACATGGTATAACTTTTAGACTTAACCAATAAACAAAACACAATAGGATGCTCTAAAATTATTGCAGCCGTGAGTTTCTTTTGTGCTTCCAGAAGCATTTGACTAAGTAATCCTCACATTCACAGAATTAATTTATCTCTAAGAATCACTTTTTTTTCCTAATTATCCTACATAACATCTTCTCCTTTGATAACTGATTCTGAGATCATTTTGCCCTGCTCGGGTGTCTTTAATGCCTTCATTAACTGTGCCTCATTTTCAACCTCAATGGCTCCAAATTTTGGCTTTCTCTGTAGAAGATATTCTATTCCTCCTGTCTCAAATTATTGCAGCTCTCACCGCCTCTGCTGTTGGTGTCTCTTTTCGTTCCTCCATAGAAGCCTCTTTTTGTTGCTCCATCAAAGCTAGCACCGGATACTTAAATGAACCGGCTGCTGTGCCCAGCAAGCCCATCAGGGTTTGAACAGCAAGTCTCAATCAGGACTGCTCCCCAGCAAAGAAAGTAGCCGTTGGCACTGGAGCAGCCCTGGTACACATGGCACAAATCCATAGGAACCTTTGGGAACACTAGCCCATCCCAAATAAGCGATTGGTGCTGTTTGTGGCCTTCTGTCTCGGATGGGAACAATGTTCCTCAGATTCTCATTCAGTAACAGTTTTCCTATATATTCATCCTTCATACTCTAATTTTCAAGATGTGAAGACTTTTTGGCTTTGTATGTTTCTTCCAGCCATTATTTCAAGAATATATGAAAAGTAACCGATACCTAAAGTTAGAATTGGTCCTGGAAGTCTAAAGAATGTGCCAGATTTGTGAAGTGCTGACTTAGGAACAACATACTAAGTGTATCTATACGTGTGTGTGTGTGTGTGTGTGTGTGTGTGTGTGTGTGTGTGTGTGTGTGTCTTGGAATTTGCCATACAAATTCATGAGTTCTTAAGGTGGAGACCCTGTCAGGGGAGACACAGAATAGGGGTAGAGGAGTAGACAGGAATTAGAAGGGAGGTTTACACGAAATGCTTCTGAGTTTAATTAAAGCAGACAATACTCATAAAAATCAAGGTCCTAAGGTAATTACCATATTTCTACAAAATAATAAAACAACACACACAGATATATATAATTCCACTTCAAGATGTTGTTTGTAATAATACCCTCAGATAATATGACCATCAATATGACAACCTTTCTCTGTCCTTTACAGACTACCTCTCCTCTCTAAGTCCTGTGAAGAAAATGGTTTTTATTTACCATTTATTTAGATTTCCTTTCTAGTGTGTCTATTCAATTAGCCAATATCTGTTTTCACTTAAGTCATCTTTTATTTGCTTTTGCTGTTTTTTTAAATTGTCCTTTTATGTTAGTCCTTTATTTGATCATATATTCACCCATCGCCTATAGTGACCAGGTACTGTACAAAGAGTTAGCTAAATTCAAGGTTTTGTTGCTTTTGTTTATTTATTTGTGTGGGGTGGGTGATGGGTAAACATACTTACAGCCCACGCAAACAGGGCTTACAGGACTCAGTTCTCTTCTCCCACCATGTAGGTCCCAGGGACGGCATTGAGATTGGCAGGCTTGGCAGCAAGTGCTGACCTGCTAAACCATCTCACTGGTCCTAAATTCCAGTTTTCAAAAACAAGGTCTGTCTTCAAAGAATTCACAGTCTATTAGGACAAAATCAAATAGCTGCTATGATAGTAAATGGCTACTACCATGATAGTAAATCTCTTTCTACAACACACTTACTTGGAGTCATTTTTCACAGTCTCATTTAATTCTCTCAAGACACCCTCCAACAGGTAGACACTGTTGTCTGCGTTTTCTATTTTATCAAGTAACTCCCCTGAAATAGCATACTTTGCCACTGGGGAAGCAAAGGCCAAAGCACAGCACTGCCTGATTCTAAAAGGCTCCACTCCTCACGTTGGGCAAGGTAATCACCACTTTAGTAGACAGATCTTGGACTTCAGCTATCATTAGTTATAATTATAGTCAGCCAACATAGGTTAGTGTGTGCTTGTAACAAGATGCCCAGGGTTAGAAATCTGCAGAGATAAATTCACTTCTGCTTTCTCCAAGCCATTCCTTTTGATAACAATAGAATTCCACTTCAGCCTTCTACTTAACATATGAGATGATAATGTCATTGATTTAAAGAGACCATCCAATCAACTGCAAAAAAAAAAGTAGG
Organism: Peromyscus maniculatus bairdii; assembly: GCF_049852395.1. NCBI lineage: Eukaryota > Metazoa > Chordata > Mammalia > Rodentia > Cricetidae > Peromyscus > Peromyscus maniculatus. Next base: position 27,968,241 of record NC_134868.1, on the reverse strand, counting down.
GTCAAGATGAGAGTTTCTTAGTTCCGTTGCCTGACAAGTCCATGAACTCTTATTTAAAATTAAAATAGGAAAAAACAAAACCCAGAATGTGAACTATCTGAAATAAATTATGAGAAAATTAAATTCAGTATCCAGGTGGGTCCAATCTATTTCACTTTCCCATCAGCAAACTAAAAGTGCCTAAATTTTTGCAGCCAAATTGTTCCATTTGGAAAGCATTTTTCTATGTAGCTTTTGAAAACCACTGTCTAATGATTACTGTGTGCCAGGAGTGATTTCTTCTGCAGTGTATTTAGTCCCCTATAAAATGCTCTCAGGTCATGGATTGTATCCCATTTCCAAAGTGAAGGAATTGGGGCTCCGATGTGCCAAAACAAGGAGTTTAAGCAGTGCAGAAGGAGAATTTTAACACAGAACTACGCTGAGAGGCCATACTTTTAACTCCAGCACTGTGTGTCACCAAAGTGATGAAGATAAGCCACAGCAACAACCACTGCTTAGGCAGCACCCGCTGTGTGCCAACACTGAATAGCTTTTCACAAGTTAGCTCATTGGACTTGTACGGCAATCAAAGGAGTAAAATGCCGTGGTGGTTCTTATTTTATTGTTAAGACATCTGTCATCTCAGCACAAGCTAGAGTCACCTGAGATGAGGGAAATTCAGTTGAGAAAATACATCCGTAAGTTGGGGCTATGGGCAAGCCTGTAGAGCATTTTCTTAATTAGTGATGGGGGTGGGCAGCTCAGGCCATTGCGTGTGGGGCCATTCCTGGGCTGGTGGTCCTGGGTTCCATAAGAAAGAAGGCTGAGCAAGCCACAGGGAGCAAGCATGGCCTCTGCATCAGCTCCTGCCTCCAGGTCCCTGCCCTGTTTTTGAGTTCCTGCCTTGAGTTCCCTCAATGCAGTGTCCAGGATATATAAGCCAAATAAGCCCTTTCCTCCTCAAATTGCTTTTGGTCATGGTGTTTCATCATAGCTATAGAAACCCCAAAACAACATCTAAAGCACATATTATCAAATTGCCTATAATAGTCAGAAACAACTGTCAGATTCTATGGTAGCAGCCAGGTTCCTTGGTTCTTAAAAAATATAAAGAAAAACAAAACAAGTATGTGACTCCCTGCTCTAAGATCAAATGTGTTATCATTTATCTTTATTCCTTCAACTAAGGTATTTAATCAGAAAACAAAAACAAGCAAACAAACAAAAGCAGGAGTCCTTAGAATCATTCCTGTGTATGTCATCACGTGTATTGAGTTCTGGGAAACAGTACGTTTTCTCATCCGGTATAGCTGTACTTCAGTCATGAGTGGCAGCATCCACAGTTCTCAGAAAGGCACAAGTGGAACTGTTGTTACCGGCCCGGAATAAGTCTTCAAACTGTCTTTTCTGTAACAAGAAGAAATTCCATCTTTCAATTGAGATTTTGAAAGCTCGGGTAAGCTACGTAAGTGACCCTGTTCAAAGTTTTCTGAACAATGACCTGGCCATGTCCACCAAGAACAGGATAAACACTGGGTTCCTGTTCTGGGTTTCCTGACAATTAGTGCTGTGTTCTTAGCCTTCTTGGCATCACTGGCCATTAGCCGTAGAGTTTAGAAAGGCCGAACACTTTACTGCATTTAGAAAAAAAGAGAGAGAGAAATATATCAAATGTTGAACCAGCTATGGCTTTAGGCATCTTGAGTGTATTTTCCATGCCATTCTTTACTCCAGTGGGCCTGAAACCTAATGCAGTGGCAGCTTTGAATGCTAGTGTTGATGTCTAGAAGTTACACTTCTGAATCTATTTTTACGTGGTATCTTAATGGCAGGGCTAATAGTCCCCGCTATCTTTCAGCCAGCCTGATGTAATAAAGTTGTTCTTAGATGGTTGTGTTTATTGAGCCCAGCTTCAAGAAACAGGATAACTCTGCATAGCTCGGAAAGCCTCTGACAGGCTGGATTTGCTTCAGACAAGGAGCTCACGCAGAGGCAGTCTGGTATGGGTTCACCTCCACTATCTGGCCTTTAATGTGGCCTTCCTGAGAGAGCAGGTCATCTCAGTCATCATAGGAGTACAAGGCAAAATGGCACAGGACCAATAGCAGCCTGCTGGGGAGAGTTTGCGCAGATGTTGTGTGTGTGTGTGTGTGTGTGTGTGTGTGTGTGTGTGTGTGTGTGTGTGTGACGTTCTCCATGTTGTGTAGCTTATTAGCTAGGGTGAATACAAGGAAGTATGGGAAAGCAAGTTTCTAAACAGGTATGCTCACCAGACTCCTTTGAAATGAAGGAAGCAGAAAACGGGTCCTCGGTATGTAGTGAATGGTGTTCAACACGAGCATGTTCTAAAACACAATAAACATGGGATGTTTATTGATGGGTGCAATAAATATGGAATGTTGATTTGATTGTAAAAAGCAAGCAAGAAAGAGACTCAAGGAGGATCCTTAGGCAGAATAATCTTTAAAGAAAGAATTACTTGATGAGAAAATGTTGGCCCTGGCTGCTGGGGAAAAATGTGAACAAACTACGTTTTAGAACAAACTTAGTTTCTAAAACTAAGATGTCTCACAGCTGTCTGGACACGCCACGGGCAGGTTGGACACCCTTCCCTGTCTGCCTCCATAAACCAGTCTAAACTAGTTCAGCCCAGAGGACATAAAGGAATATTCAACCACCCCATTATTTTTTGTAAAATTGAGTTAAGGTCACTCATTTTTTAGCATGTCTCCCAGAGTTCATTTCTGCCATCTCCTTTTGTGATAGAACCATTATTGGTATTTGTAGGAGGTTGACTTTGCTGGCTAATACTGGCCCTCCCTGGCTTCTTTGTGCAAGGATGTCAGGATCATGAGAGTTTTTTTGTAGGCATACTGCAGTAGACAAAGGAACTGTGAAAATCCAGAGGTGATTTGGTCCTGGGCATCTAGCACCAAGGCCTTGTCTGTCCCATCTGAGAATAAAGGGACTGATGGGGAGCATTGAGCTACAGGTAGATCTGTACCTATGTGGATGAACGTGGCAACAGGCCACAGGAAGGTTTTGGTTTAGGGAAAGTCATAACATGGACAATACTCATATATCCAACCTACATTCATATGGGGAGAAGTTTTATTTTATTATGTACTTAATAGAGTCTGTTTGTTTGACTGATTTTTTTAAGACAGAATCTGGCTATGTAGCCCAGGCTGGCATTGAACTTGCTCTTCCTCTAGGTCTTCCCTTACACACCCCCAGCCGTGCTAACTTTTGAATACTGGCCAACTGGTTTTTGTACTTGACTTTTATGATTTATAAAGACTTTCCTAGCATTCTGTGTAGTATGTATGTGTGAGTGTTTTTCCGTATAGTGTGTGTGTGTGTGTGTGTGTGTGTGTGTGTGTGTGTGTATGTGTGTGATATAGTGGGAAAAAAAAATCAGTCTCAGTTCCTCCTATACACTTACTTAAGAATAACCAACAGATAAAACTTATGAGACTTCAAAAGATGTGTGGATTTCTCCCACCAGCCAGCACCCACCCGGTTCAGAGTGGACGATACCTGGGCATCCTCTACTCTAAGCCAATTCGGACACTCTCTGGAGTCTGGATTCTAGAATGTGTGTGACCCCCACCTCACCCCTCAATAGAAACAGATTCTGGTGCTGGTAAGGACTTACAGTTTAGCTCAGAATGCAAATGCAGAGGAGGGCTTTGTGAATGATCAGTCCCCTGTCTTGGAGTTCAGTTTCCCAACTTCGGGCACCGATTTTTGTTCAGGGCACAGCAGACCTGAGAATGAGCTGATGGATACTTCCTGCACAATGAAACTAAGAGCGACGACGTTTTTCCTGCCCACACTTCACTTTGACGAGGATGGCGGAAGCAAACCACCATGCCCAACTTCAGCTGTATTTTACAGTCTCTTGCACACCCTCCTTTAATCCAGTTTTATCAGATTTCTATAGTCTCCAGGGTAAGAAAATCGGACTGTCATCCTTTTCCATACATCCTTGAAATCCGTGCCCATGTTTGGGATGTTCTTGTGGCCTCAAACACAAATGTATTTGCCTGAGAGAATGAAACATTGTTCTCCTGGATTAGACAATGATGCTAAACTGAGGAAGGCTACGAAAGCCTTCAGGTATCCTGAGCGCAACTCAATTTTCAAAGGGGGGAGGTGGGGCGAGCTCTTGAAAACAATATTCCTGGGAAAATGACATCCGCTTCCTTCCTCCTCAGACCCTCCCAAATAGTAGGGTATGATGAGGCATCGATTGAGAAGTCTGAGTTCTCTTGAGAAAAGAATTTTTAAAAGTTCCAAACTACATGAATTGAAAGTTGCACAGAAAAATTCTTGGAAATCATCATGCTATCTAAAAATAATTGCTAAATGTAGCCACACATTAGCCATTGAGCCTGGAGCCATTACATGCTTTTAAAGTTTTTCTAAAATTACCCCCACCAAAATAATAACAACAACAACACCTGGAAAGCAAGGCCCCTGAGTGAAAACTGGGGGTAGGGGTCATCTTGTTTGTCTCTTCTTTGTGTCGTCTGTCTGTTTTGCTGTGCTGGGGGATGGACCCAGAGCTACCTCTGTGGTACACTAGTGCCATGCTGCAGAGCCACAGCCTCAGTGGAAACCCTTAAATGGTGCCAGTGTGAGCCCAGATGTTCTTTCCAGTGGGGATTTATTTTTATGAAGTTCTCTGGAACACTGAGCCCTCTGGGGCCACTTACAACAGTGAGGAGTATATTTGAAAGGCTGATGAGGTTACTAAACTCAAAACCGGCATATTCATTTATTTAGGGTGGTCCAGCAGTATGGGAAAGAATAACAAAAAGATTCTCTCTCTCTCTCTCTCTCTCTCTCTCTCTCTCTCTCTCTCTCTCTCTCTCTCTCTCTCTCTCTCTCTCTCTCTCTCTCCCAAATCATATATCTGCCTTACAAGTGGTTCTAATTGGGGTGTTATGTGAGTTAACAAGATTCTCCCTTGGGGTATGAATACCCTCTAGGACGGTTTGGTCTACGCAAACCGTGTCTAAGTGGGGCATGGTTCTAATGCAACATTGAGCTCAGAACCATCTAGATTCTTGCTAAGCATTTAGAAGGAGAAAAGAAAATGCCCAACTGATTGGCCTTTTGACATTTACTTCCATTTTGTGCTCACTAATCTCCTTTGGAAAGCTTATTCATAGTCTAGCATCTGAAGCCTATTTTGTGCTTACACAGAGTGTAAGACATTCAGTTACTACTGAGGCAACCGGCCTCACTTTGGATTTTCATCAGGGTTCTTATGTCAGGGTCCTACCTTCTCTCTTAGAGCCCATGTTTCTGCCCAGATATTTTACCTGTTGTTTCTCACATCTCCAGATGAAGGCAGAGGTTCACTTAAATATAGTCATTGATGAATTATTTGAAACTGATTTATATTAAAAAGAAAAGAGAATATGAATGAATGTAATTAGTATTGCCATTGAGAGAAAAGTCACAGTGGTGACATGGAAAAAACAAAATCGTCCATCCTTTACCATTTAAAAATATGCTTGAAGTCTGATTTGCTCTCTGGGATGCCAAATATGTTGGAAGGAGCTGTTTGGATCCTGGCTCAGGATCTTTGGGAACAAAGGAGACTTTGGCAAGACACAGTGTTCCACAGGATTGATGTTAAGTGGAAGCAGGGACCAGACCCCTAACCTCTTTGTTTGAGCGCAGATTTTGAGGTAACATGACCACGCAGGCAAGACTGAGGCAATGAGGCTTCCCGTAGGGTTAGCGTGGGAAGTAAGTGGCCAGGAATGAAAAATCATAGCTGACTTAGTACTCAGATCATCCATCTTTATTTGTTTCATTAACATTTATAGTTTCTCAAGGAGCCACATTTAAAAAAAAACGTTTCTTTTTGTAAATAAACTATTATAAGGGGAGAACAAATAAAAATAATTTTAAGAAACTTGTCTGAGAATAGATCTCAAATCTTTATCAATAGAATTGTCATTCAAGAAGTAAAACAAGTATCTATTTTAAACTGGTAGCTAAGTAGTGCTTGGTAAAATCAGTCTATTTAGTCAAGCAGAAAAATGCAGTATTCTATAATGGCATTTTAAAACTGGTAAATATTTTAAAATCAAAGCTAAACTTACTTAAGGTTATAATTAGATACCTCAAATTTAAGTCAGTTTTTTTTTTAAATTAGAATATCTGCATCATTTTAGTATCTGGTGACCTCAGCTGAAATATTTCACCATTACAACACACGCTGAAACGAGTCACATGACACCGCTCTCCACCATGCTTGGCCCCCTATGTTTTTAAAAGCCATTCCCCAAGTCAGTAATGCAACCAAGGAATTGTATTTGTCTCAAAACAAAGCGCAACACAGCTGGAGAATCTTCTTGTAAGGCTTGAGTAAAGCATTGCTTTCTGACACTACTCACATGTTTCTGTGTTGCCATTTACATGGGGAAAAATAAGATTGGGGGAATTCATCTTCATTGAATCAAGGCTTTTAAAATAATGTTGCAGTATTTGCTTGGTAGGACCACCGCCTTCCATTCCCAGTTCTTTGATGCAAGCTAGCGGCTTCTGGGAAGAGGGGACCGTAGTTGAGAGATTGCCTGTGGGCATGCTTGTATAGCATTTTCTTGATCAGTGATTGATATGAGAAGGCCCTGCCCACTGTGGGTGGGGCCACCCTTGGACAGGTGATCCTGGGTTACACAGGAAAGCAGACTGAGAAAGCCAGTGAACATGGATTCGTCCATAGTCTTTGCTTTGGGCTTCAGGTGTGTGCCTTGAGTTCCTGCCCTGGCTTCCTTCGATGAAGGTCTGTGATCTGTAAGATAAAATCAAGCCTTTCCTCTCCCCAGGTTGCTTTTGGTCATGGTGTTTATCACAGCAATAGACAGTAGATTGGACAAGGGACATAGGAAAGGCCCGATGAAAAAAGTGTGCACACACAGTCCTTTCCTTCGGTCTGGGTAGAGAGAGACCTTCGCTCTGTTTTTACTCTTACAGCCTGAGTATAATAAATCTTTAAATGCTAAGGCAATGTTGATCTGCCCATTTTTGTATTCACGGAGTTCCCAGCCTACGGTGAGCTGAGAAACGCTTGCCACATCCATTGAATGAATTGCCACAAAGTGAATGAATGCAGGAATACAACTTCTAGATTGTGGCTATTCATTCTGAAAACGAAGTAAAAGTTCTCTGAGTTTGCCCGTCATGGTGACCCAGTGTGAATGGTTATTTTCCCCCCACCCGACTGGGCTTGTGGCGGCAGAAGCCTCTCTGCAGCATGTCATTGGATGGTCCCCAGCCTCAGCCAATAGATAAGACATGTCATCAGCTTAACCCAGTAGCTTTCAAAAATAGCATAGTTAAAGTGGACGTGTAGGTGTGTGCTAGAAAGAAACCATTTGCCTGTGGCCTTAAGAATAGGCTGGTAGCTGATGTTCCTACCTGGGAGATCTAAAACGTTGCCTAAGACCCGTTGTGAGCAAGCAAGGGGGTAATCAGAAGTCCCCTTGTCAATGCAACATAGCGTCTTACTTTCTACGGATCCGGTAAACCCTTCTGAAAACCTCAGGGGTGGAGCAAGGTGCTGTGTTCCTTTAAGATCCAGTCAAATCTGTGTGTGTGTGTGTGTGTGTGTGTGTGTGTGTGTGTGTGTGTGTGTGTGTGTGTGTGTGTTTTCAATAGCGCTTTCAGTTTCCCTCAAAATTTCAATGAATATTTGCACAATGAACCAAGTTGTTGTGGGTTTCCTGGTTTGTGTTGGTTTTCCCCCCCAGGGTGGGGGTGGTGATTCGGGCAAGGCATTTTCATCCCTTTGCAGACAAGTCCAGCTGCTGGTAATGCTGAAAATAGCTCAAATGCTCTCAGGCCAGGAGCACCACCCAGCAGCTGAAGTTCCTTGCCTCTCTCATTTGCCTTCTCTCCTAACCCCCAGTCCCCCTTTTCCTCCCTGCAGACGCTTGGAGTGGACTTAATCTTAAACCTCTGGAGGTCAAGACCTTTTAAAAAGGGCTACATAAACAATCTCTACACGGAAAAGACCCCTGACTTGCGCTTCCTCTGTTGGAGCAACTGTGAAGTCCAGCCTCTTCAAGGTAAGGTTTTTGCTCTGGAATGACTTCTTTTCTGGTGTGGTCATGACTGGTGTCTCTAATATACCTTTTTAGTGAACATAGGAGGAAGGCAAGGGAGTCCCAGGTAGACCCTGTGTCCTGGGATGCAGCGGCAGCATCGTGCGTGGTTTTTTTTTTTTTTTTTTTTTTTGGCGAGTGTAATTGTAAACTTTGCCTAAAGCCCTCTGTCCCGGGTGGCTGCCGCACAGACACACTCCTCTTGCTGAGCACTGCCCCAGAGTCCTCATTACAAGTGACTGCCACAGAGGTGAGAGGACTTCTAGACACCATCATTTCCTTGTTTAGACTGCTTTCTTATTTTAACTTTCTAAAGGTATTCTTTAAGCAGGATGCAGCCCACCTGAGGAAAGACAGTGTATTAGTGACTGCCCTTGATAGACAGGGAGGTGGCTATATTACAGTATGTTCCTGTCTTATTCACAGCTGGTGTGGAACGGAACGTGGTTTGGGGGACTGGATTATTATCATCATCATCATCGTTATTGTTGTTGTTGGGTTTTAGTCGTCTAGCGCACTTTGGGGTGACTGATTTTGAGAACCCCTTCTCCAAGCTGAAATTTAGCTAAGCCACTCTCTTATGAGGTAGATTTTCTGACAGGTTTTTTGACAGTACACATTTTTTGGATAGTATTCTGGCTCCCCCTCCCCCCTCCCTTATGCTTGTACTTGACATTTTGCGAAGTACTTTGATCTGTGGACTTTACCCTCAACCACACCATTTACTTTGATTGTGAGTATTTACTATGTTCAGTAAAAAGGCTTTTTCTCCCCGCTTAATGCTTTGATAGCAATTCCTTCAGATAATTTACTGGCTTAGCGTCTTCTGCCGCTATGATTGAGGTTTTATTTCTAAAGGAACCTGCAATTTAAAGAAAAATGTTCTCCTGCAAAGCACTTTCATTACATTGACTGTCTAATACAGTGGTTCTCAATCTTCCTAATGCTGCGACCCTTTAATACAATGCCTCATGTTGTGGGGACCCCAATCATAAAATTATTTTCGTTGCTACTTCATAACTAATTTTGCTACTGTTATGAAATGTAATGTAAACATCTGTGTTTTCCAATGGTCTTAGGCCACCCCTGTGAAAGGGTTGTTCAACACCCCCAGGGGTCGAGACCCACGGTCTGAGAACCACTGTTCTAACAAGTCACAGCTCAGGATATCTAAAACCAAATATCAAAGACAGTTCACAGAACCAATCCTGTCAACTCCTACTGGAGTCTCTTGCTTCCCCCAAATTACCATGTGCCTTGAGACCTAATTGTTGCTTTTGAAAACATGAGCATGGAAATCCTTGGCATTTCAAGATGCTTTTTACCAAAAGAGTTTTGGTTAAAAACAAAAACAGAAAAACATGTATTTCAATGGCATGGTGATCTTTTGAGTAACAAAAAGAATAAGGCAAAAGAAAAAGGCAGAAGAAAGAAAGAAAAGAAGTAAAGTAAAATAAATTAAAAAAGAAAATCTTCAGTAGCCAAAAGTTTTAGTGAAACTTCTTTGATGTATGGGATGAAGAATTTAACAAAACAAAAATTGCTTCTTAAAATGGATGAAATCTTAACACTCTTACTAATCATTAATCACTTTAAAATATTGTCTTGACTTTCAAAACGTCATTGCATTTGCTTCCTGCTCTTTTCTTCTCCCAAAGCATTGGCTATTTTCAAATCTCCCTGTTAGCTACTGTTCTGGGTATCCTTGGTAATATGGTTCCTGTTCTGTTGGAGGCTAGGAGCCTAACCCAGTCAGGAAGAGGCTGTGAAGTCTCAACTGTGACTATACACGGCTGACACAGTCTGTTCTGTGACCCTTGTAAAGAGAAGAAGCCAATAGCCACCAGACAGGACTCAGAGGTGGCATAGGAAGGGAGCATGTTCCAGGAATGTTCCTCCTCAAGTAGAAGCTCATAGAGTTCTCCCCTCCAGCGTGTGGATTATAGTAGGAAAGCCTAGAAAAGGGTCAGCATCATCGCCTTGCTATTTGACTTATTGGAATCTACATTATAAAGAACACATCAATGGTCTTATTTCCGTGAATGGTCAACTTGTGAGTCCCCCCGCTAGTCTGAGCAAGGGCTTCACTGCTTCCAAGGACCTCGAGGATCAGGGATGGTCCCTTTTAGCAGGGGGAAGGCTTGGTGAGCAGTGCCAGGTACAGATGTGTTCCGAGAGCCAGCAGCAGGGCCGTTAGTGCAGATGCAAAATCAAAGACGTCAGGGATAAGGAAGTGTTCGAGATGGGAGACTGTGATCCCATCCTGATGAGCCATTCGGTGTCCTGTTTGCCCCTTCTTCCTCCTGCCCCTCTGTTTTATTTTACTTTGAAGCATTGGGTTGTTCCAATGTGAAACTCAAGGAGAAACCTAGCCGAGGCCACTGAGTTTCACATAGGCTACATAGCGTTCTACCTGGACTTGCTCGAAACTCAGCCCGTGTTTGCCAAAAGTTTCATGAGTGTCAGCAAGCCTCGGCTGGAAACCTAATCCGAAGCCAGGTGACTCCTGGTGACTTAGAGGCTTTGTTGTGTAAGTACAGAAGCTGCCACACAAGGGCACTTCTTATTTCCACGACTTCTACTGCAATTCCATGTGCAGACACAGTTCTTTCTATATATTCTGTGACATTTTAAGGACAAGCGGAAGTCTAACATGAACTTCTGTAACTGTGGTATTTAAGCGCTGGCAAATAGAAGCCTGAGTTTTAAATTCCAGCCCAGTTTGAATCACAGTGGTGTGAACATGCTGGTATAATTCAGCTAAAGGAAGGAAGTCCCAAGAGAGCTATGGAATGTCTTTCTTTGCTTAAATATACCTCTGTGCTTGGGAAGAACAAACAGTAACATTTTGTCCAGGTCTGTCCTCCTGACAGTACGCCTTTTGTTCACTTTCCAAAGGTGCTGTCAAATATAGTGGTGGAAAAATAATAAACTTCCCCCAGATATGTTTTCCCTGCCTGCTCAGTTGATACACTCCTAGGGAACATTTCGAGTATTGAAACGATTGCTACTGTTGCCTTGTAATGTAAACTGAGAATAAAGGGGTAGTCATGAAGCCAGCTTCTCAGAAAGGTGTGGCCGCCCAGCGCGGCTGTGTATGTGAACAGTCAAATGGGATGTGGTTGTTAAAGTGTGGTGTGTGTGTGTGTGTGTGTGTGTGTGTGTGTGTGTGTGTACATGTGTGTATGGAGGGAGGAGAGAGGAAAATGGGTTTTCAACTTTTGTGCAGCAAATCTGTGGCCTTAGAAACAAAAGTGATCAAGCCCCAGATCTGAAAACATTCCTTTGTTGATCATATTAATTTTGTTGGCTGCATGCCAAAATATTTTTGGTATTATTTCCTCTCATTAAAAGCAACAAGCGTTAGGATTCCAGACATACTAAATAATCCCCAACAGAAATAGGACCACTTTTGGAGAGTCACATACTTGTATGGTTCAGTCTCAGAAAAATCATCATGATTGAGGCCATCCTAAGATGCAAAGTCACCCAGAAAACTAAGATTCAACTTGACATTTTCTTAATTGGACAGTGTGTGATGCCATCTGAAGACATTTCAGAGAAGTAAATTGGTGACCGCAATAAAGATTTGGTTAGACTAAACTTACTGACGTTTATGAATACAGACTCCTGATCAAATTAAATTCCAGAAGATTTCTTTTTGGAAACTTTAAAGTCAGTTTTAAATTCAACAAATCATACTTTTATTGAGGATAAAGTTTATATCTTGCTGTATCACTGTTGTTTGATTTGACACTGTAGAAAGCATAAAACATTATAAGATAACAACAGCAAAACTTAGGTTAATATATGTAGGTTTAGCCCTGGCTTTACTATTCTTGATATGAGATTTATGGGCATATAAGAATTTGCATAGTCTTGAATTAGCAAAATGAGAAGAAAGTGCTCAAATCCAAGTCCTAGAGGAAATAACATGAAACAATCCATAGTATCCTACAAAGAAGAATATTATTAAATGCACCCTGGCACAGGAATTTAATCTTTTAGGCAGGTCTGTCATCCATAATATTCATAAGAAAAGAGCAAAGATACCATACCAAAAATAAATGCCAAGCTTATGTATATGCACACGTTTCTCTAGATCATTAAACAGTGTTTTCACAAATGTCTTCAGCTGTCATTTAAGAATGCAAATATCTCTGAATCGAAAATCATTTTGTGCTTAATTTGCTACCAGAAATAAATGAGCCATTTCATACTTATATATTTCCTAAGGATATATTACAAAAGCCTAAATAACGTAATAAAAAACATTTTTCTTCTTAAGCAGAAAATAAAAAACAATAATGTGGTTCAGATCAGGTCAAGATCAAAGAGTCCCTCCCAATAGACCAAAGAGGATTATTTGCACAGCACAGATAATGCACTCATCTTCAGAAAAGTCATCAATTTAAACCAAATACGAATATTTGAAATAGGAAAAAATGCAGGGGCTAAGCATGTAACTCATTAATGATAGAGCATCTGCCAATTATGTGTGTTTCCCTGAGTTGAGGTTGCTCTTCAGGACCATCGCAGGAGGAGGAAGGGAAAGAGGAGGAAATAAAAACCACTTTAATCATTATAATACGCACAGCCCACAGTCATTCTAGAGTCTGCCCGTCTCTTTGCCTTTTACACTGATGTGCACATTCCTTTTTGAAATACAGGGATTACTGTAAGGGTACAAGAGGCCTTCTCATTGCCACTCTCATTCCTGGGCTTTCTCCTAAGGAATCATGGAATGAGGGATGGAAATGAACCTCTGAATCAGCCCTATACTCACTGGGAAGTGGTGGCCAACTGGTCTACCACCTATGGTTACAGAGAGAAAGGACCAGATTGCAGGAGAAACTAGACTGCCCTCTCCCAGGAACTTGACAGAGAATTCTCCTGAGTCCCCAGGTCCCATTATATTTTTTTCTTTCTCCTAAGATCTTCTCTTATATTTTCCTCTGCCTTTGTTTAGGAGAAGCAGAGATCTCTCTTATAAATTCGCCATTCTTGAGCTGCTAATGGAGAGAAGAGGTTCAGACAGCAAACTCTGTGTTTCAAGATCCACACACATTACAGAATTAGCCCACAACCTCTGACCTGGGAGATGATGGGTATTTGGGTATCATAGGAGATTTGTGCTTTATAACTACTGTTGATGGATTCACACTAAAATGCAAATAGACTGAGCAAGATTTCCTTTTATACTTTTTATTTTTTTATTAAGAAAGTTTCTATTCATTTTACATATCAACCAGATTCCCTTGTCCTCCTTCTTCCTACCCCCCAGCCTTCCCCCCAACCCACCCCCCATTCCCACCTCCTCCAAGGCAAGGTCTCCCATGGGGAGTCAATGACATCATGAGGTTTGCAGGCAAATGGATGGAACTAGAAAATAACATCCTGAGTGAGGTAACCCAGACTCAGAAGGACAAACATGGTATGTACCCACTCATAAGTAGATACTACATGTAAAGTAGAGGATAACCATACTGCAACCCACAGTTCCAGGGAGGCTATCTAGTAAGGAGGATCCTAGGAAGGATGCATAGATCACCCAGCAATGGAGAAATGGATGAGATCTACATGAGCAAACTGGAGGTGGGGGAGTAATGGAGGGCAAGGGACAGGGAAATGAAAACTTAGGGGAGCAAGAGGTTCGAGCTGGGAGAATAAGGAAAGATACCATGATAAATGAAAGCACCACTTATATTTTTTAAACCAAACATTTTAGAACAACTTTATACTTATAGAAGAACTATGAAGACAAGTGTTATGTTCCATGCTTATTAGTACAACTTACATTAAATGGTATCCCACTATAATTAATAAAGCTCATTGATGATGATATTATTTTAACCAAAGCCCATGCTTTCTCCTTCTTTGTACCCAATAACCCTCCTCTGTCCTGGGATCCTGTCCAGACTATCATATTACATGTAGCCATTTCTCCTTAGCCTCCTCTTTGCTATGGCAGTTTCTTTCCTTGTTTTTGAGAGCTGTGACAGTTTGGGGAATACCTGTCAGGTATTTTGTCCTGTTGAAACTTCTCATGTGTTTTTCTCATAACTAAACTGGGCTCACTGGCTTAGGAGAGGGAAACCTCGGAGCAAGGGTTCTTCTCATCAGCTCACCTGGATACATGCTGTCAGCAGGGTATAGGGCTGCTAACAGTGTCCTTGATCACATGGCTGAGGCAGCTCTCAGGAGGTTTCTTTTCCTATAAAAGCACCTTCTGTCCCCTTTCTATGTTTAAGTTAAGTACTGTTTAAGTTTTTAATCACATTGTGGTGATAAAATACACGATAGAAACATCTTCTGGGAGGAAAAGTTTAACTTGGCTCACAGTTCCAGTGGCTATGGTCTGTCACATGGACAAGGCAAGGCAGCTCCCTGGTGGGGTCATTTGGCCATTGTTGCTCACACAGTGACCAGACCAGCTAGCAAAGAGCCAGAGGAGATAAAACCTTCAAAGGCTCACCCTTTGTGGCCTATGTTATTGTATAGACTCTAGTTCCCAAAGGCTGACTTTCTTCTACAAGGAATATTTGAAACTACTAATTTAAATCTACTCATTTATTCATGCCATCATAAACAAGTGGACATCTGTTTTATACTTTGAGTTATGCGATGCTCAATATTGAGATCTGAGTATTAATGGGTGAGATCAGAAATCACCAAACAGACAAGCTTCTGGTCATGTTTGTGAAAGACTGCCTAGGTTAGGTTAAATGAAGTGTGAAAATTCACCCTAAATGTGGGCAGCACTATTCCATGGGTTGGGACCCCAAACTACATAAGAAGGAGAAACCTAGAATTCATCACTTTCTGCTTCCTGCCTAAGGATGCAATGTGACCCTCCATCTCCTTTCTCCCTCTATGTCTTTCCCGCCATGTTGGACTGTATCACTTCTGTTCCCATAAGTTACTTTTGTCACAGGATTGAGATAGTAACTCACGCAGTTCACAGTTAATCCATGGATATATTACTTTTTCTTCTTTCACATTATTCCAATTTGCGCCTCGGCTTTGTCGATTGATGTGGATGTCTCTTTGATATACTCCTATCATTTAAAGGTTTTACTCTGGTACCACAAAATACTCCATATTCATTTGGTGTGTTCCCTGATCCACAAACCAGCTATTTCCTCAAAGATCTCTGGTTACTTTTATTGAAGGAGAGTGTTGGTGAAACCCAGAACATTCATTTTAGTTTTTGTGGGAAACATTTACAAATTATAAGCAGTTTTAACTTTTATATTACATAAGAAGGAAAATGTAGGCAAAAATGCAAGGAGTCCAGAAAAGGCATGAATATGCCTATTCTATCAAGAACCAAGGTTTATGATTAGGCCAGCTGAAACAACCTGTCAGTACAGCGAAGAGAAGTGTGTTAATAGCTCAATGCAGTTTATATTTAAAGTTCTACTCTTATGAAAAGACAATTTAGCATTAGAAAGGATAGAATGGAAAAACGCATGCCTACCTCATGCTGTCGTTCATTTGCACCTGAACTCTGACAATGGCTGAATTGACTTAATAGGGAGGTCGGCGTACATTTGAAAACAGTGTTTGAGGGCCTAGGGGGATGGCTCATTAAGGAAGTGTGAGGACCTGAGTTCAGATCCCCAGTACCTACATAAGTGGGCAAGGCAGCCTGCCTGTAATCCCAATGCTCTGGAGGCAGAGAAACGGTACCTAGCATGAGTTGGCTGCCTCCATTAGATGACTCACCAGTCTCCAGTTCAACAAGAGGCCATTTCTCAATATATAAGGTGGAAGGCAATGCAGGAAGACGCATGATGAAAACCTCTGACTTGCACACACATGCTCACATGCAAAGACATATGTGACCACAAACATGAACACATATGCACACCCTCATATCACATATACACATGTTCAATGGGGTGGTGGTGGTAGAGCATACATTTTTAAAGCACTGCACTTTGGTTATTTTTAACTAGTGAAAATGCTGCTCCAAACCCAACTTCTTAATTGTTCTTGACAGGCATTTGGCTCAGTGGCACCTTACTCATTCAAATTTGCAAGCCCGAGAATTTCAGTGACTTAAAGTTTAGTCACAATTGGTACTCTGTTGATTTGGTTTTGTTTGAATTGACTTTCAGATGTTTAATTTTAAAAACCCCCAACAATGTTGGAAAAGCCCTATGAGCTCAGTGAGCATGGAATCAAAGAGTTTCCAAATATAGACTTTTCACTTTTTAAATTTAATTTTATGTACTATAGTTGTGTGTGTGTGATGAGGAGGGAGTGCATGCATGCATATGTGCGCGCGCATACACGTGCATGCACATGTGTGGACACACACACAGGCACATGTGTGGACACACACACACAGGCACATGTGTGGACACACACACAGGCACATGTGTGGACACACACACACACATACACACACACACACACACACACACACACACAGGCACATGTGTGCACACACACAGGTGGTCCCATGGGTGGCATGTGTGTAGAGGACAGAAGACAAGACACGTTTCAGGAGTCCGTTCTCTCCTCCTACTTTACTGAGGCAGAGTCTCAAGGTGGTAAAAATTGCTGATGGGGCTGGTGCCTGCCTGCTCAAGGAAGGCTTCCTTTCTGAAGTAGGAAATGGCCCTTGCCCCAAGGCACAGGAATGTAACACACCTATGTTAATGAGAAGCAAATAGCATTCGACATATCGCCTCCCCATCATAGAGTCGGAGGAAGAGAACTAATAGTGTTTCTGACATAAAATTAAATTGTCGGCATTTTGTTTTTTATAAATTATGATTGTTTTTGTTCAAGACAAAATAAGTCCTAAGCTTTGAAGGAATAAAGTTCCTAGGCTTAATATGTACATCACCAAAATAATGTGGCTTATAAGAAACTAAAAACAATGAAAATAATAAAATGAGCAACATTTTGTGAAAAGAAGAATGAAAGTTACTTTTAAAAGCTTGGGGTTTGTTTATTTAGTGTGTGTGTGTGTGTGTGTGTGTGTGTGTGTGTAGGCAGGCAGGCCTGTGCATAGAGGTCAGAGATCAACCACAAATAGCATTGCTGAGGAGCCATCCACATTATTTTTGAGACAGAGTCTCTCTCTCTAGGACCTGGGCCTCCAGATATGGCTAAGACTGGCTGGTAAGCCAGTGGTGGGGCTCTTCCTGTCCCCACCTCCCTCCATGACGGGCTTTTGACATCGGGGCTGGGGTCCAGCTCAGGTCCTTGCGTCCATGCAGTGAGCTCTTTACTAATGGAGCTCTTTCCAGCTCATTAAAAACATTTTTTTGGTTGTTGTTTTATTTTATGATAGCTAGTTATGTGTAAAATATGTTACCATTTATGCTGGCTTTGATTTACACCATGAATATATTTAATTTGATGAGTTTTGTTGAAAATTGGCACTCACTCTCTTTGTCTTATGTGACAAGCTCTAGCACCAGATGAGCCTGAAACAAAGTGATAATTGTCTTGCTGAGGTGAGAACACTTGAGTGTTGTGAAATATTTACCCTCCTTATAGAATTTTATCTATTTCTGTTATAGAAATTCAAAAGAAGGCTACCAGTCATTTATATCTACACAATACACAATAATTCCATGTATTCACAAATATCCTTTTTCTAATCAGTATTCTGAATGAATAAGGACACATGTGTCATAAGACGCATTTCACAGCAGACCTTTTCATAATGTTAGTGAATATTAAAATTGAGCACATTTAACACTCAACTGCACTTATCATCTTAAGAATGGCTTTATTTAGAAATTTATTAATAACATACTCTTAATAGTGACCACAGATAACTACTTTAATGTCTTAAGCAATTTTATATTCCTTGAATGAAATACTATCACAAGATTTTTTTTTGGTATCACTTCAGCTGTTTATTTATTTTTAGTCCTTTTACTATTTGATGATGATCATACAGAGTTGGTGATTTCAAACTTTATACTATGGCTATAGAAAGATTCAAAACATATGGAAAAATTAATAGAACCTAGTACAGCCTTTTTAAGATTAAAATCTATCCATGAGACATAGGAAAGAATTACTATAATTTGAAAAGTTGTATCTATTAGAAAACTACATCAAAATAGCATAAAGAAATATGGATTGTCAAATAACAAATTTACATAGTGGATGCCTTTGAGGAGAGAAAGGAGATTACAGTTACAGAGGTATATGCTAAGCTTTAATTAAATTAATAGTATCTCATGTCTTAAGATCAATATAGATATTGGCATATTTGTTTTGTCATTCATTTTATATATTTAATATTTGAATAAAAACGTGAAAAAGATCTTCTCCCTGAAGTTACATTTCTTAAGTTTGAGATATATCCTAAATGCAGAACAAATTCGAAGGATATCTCTTAGGTGAGAGTTAATATCATTTCTTCTTCTGCTTAAAGCATCCCAAATGTTCTGAACCTTTACAAAGACAAAATGACAAGCAGATGCATGACGTTTGGCTTGTATTTCTATACTTTTCCCTTGGGTGTCACTTTGGTCATGGTGTTTCACTGCAGCAATAGTAACCCTAACTCCACGGAGGGCCTTGTTTTCTTGATGTCCTCCCTTCCCTCTGGCTGGGACAGCTTTTTGCCTCCTCTTCTGAGGAATTCCCTGAGCCCTGAGGGCAAGGATTTAATGGAGACATGCCATTTAGGGATGAGTGGTCCAAGGTCTCTCTCTCTCTCTCTCTGCATAAAATGTGGCTGTGGGTCTCTGTATTTGTTCCTATCTGCTGGAGGAGGAAGCTTCCCTGATGATGGCTGAGCCAGGCACTGATCTATGAGTATAGCAGAATGTCATTAGAAGTCATTTTATTGATACTTCTTTTTTTTTTTTTTTTTTAATTTTAGAACAGCGGTATTTGGTTTTACCCTAGATCCCTAGCTATCTAGTATCAGGTTCTTGATCACCAGTGTCAGGTCTCAGGAAGTGGCCCTTCAATCAAATCAAATACTGGTGGGTTAATCCTGCAAACTTTGTGTCTCCATTGCACTAATATACCTTGCAGGCAGGACACCATTGTAGATCAAAGGGTTGTGGCTGGGTTGGGGTTTATGTTTCTCCTTGGGTAGCATGCACAGTACCTTCGTGTAGCAAAGACACTGGTACATAGGCATGAAATTCTATGTAGTCATCAGCTCAACTTCATGTTCAAAGGGTTGTGCAGGTGTTGTCTTCAGCAATGGGGCCTTGCTGTCAGTTTGTGGAGAGCAACCTCTATGGCCTTGGCAGCAGCCAGTGTTGTTTGGGGATTCACATGATACCCCTTTGGGTAAAATTCAATTAGATATAACCCACTTCCAGTACTGGAAGCTTCATTTGGTGGCAAGAGATGACCATCTGTGGCTCTGTGTGCCCCATTATTTGACAATTTCATGTAGATTGCCTGTGCTAACGATGTTCTGTTTGGAAAGTCTTTTCCCGTACCACTCACTACTCCCCACATTTCATCTATGAGGTCAGTGTATCGGGTTTCATTTTGAGGTCTTTGATCCATTGGGAGTTGATTTTTGCAGGATGATAAGTATGGATCTATTTGGATTCTTCTACATTGCAGCCATTTTTATTTTAACAGCACCATTTTTTGAAGGTACTTGGTTGTTGTTTTTTCCCTCAGTGTACATTCCCTGCTCCTTCATAATTCAAAGAAAAAAAATAAGGTGTCCATGGGTGTGTGGATTTAGGTCTGCGTCTTCAATTTGATTCCATTGATTGATGTGTCTATTCTTGTGCCAATACCATGCTGTTTTTATTACTGTAGTTCTGTAATACAATCTGAAATTGGGAATGGTGATACCCTAGCAGTTCTTTTATTATTCAAGATTATTTTAGCTATCCTAAGGTTTTTGTGTTTCTATATGAAACCGAATGTTGTCCTTTCAAGATCTAAGAACTGTGCTGGAATTTGATGGGGATTACATCGAATCTGTAGATTGCTTTTGTAGGATGGCCATTTTTACTATGTTAATTCTACCAATCGATGAGCATGGGAGATCTTTCCATCTTCGGATAGCTTCTTTAATTTCTTTCTTCAATGACTTGAAGTTTTTATCATATAAGTCTTTTACTTGCTTCGGTAAAGCTACCCCCAAGATATTTTATATTATCTGTGGCTATTGTGAAGGGTATTGTTTCCCTGATTTCTACCTCAGGCCATTTGTCATTTGTATATAGGAGGGTTAGTGATTTCTGTGAGTTAATCTTGCATCCAGCTACTTTGCTGCAAGTGTTTATCAGATATAGGAGTGTCCCACTGGGATTTATGGAGTCAGTTATGTATATTATCATATGCAAATAAAGATATTTTACTTTTAAGAAATAGAAGGAAGGTCAGAGTGATTCTGTATCTGCTATTGTTCAAGTGTCTTTAATTCAAAATAATATACCAGAGGGTAATACTTTGAGTTGGCATGATCTTAATTCCCTCATAGGCAATGCTCATGAAATTTATTTAAAGCATTTTTCATTTTATTTTTATTTTTTGAGACAGGGTTTCTCTCTGTAGCCCCAGACTGTCCTGGAACTGATTTGTAGACCAGGCTACCTTTGAACTCAAAGATCCTGCCTCTGCCTCCCAAGTACTGGGATTAAAGGCTTGCACCATCATACGGAGCCTTAAAAGTATTTTTAAAATAATCAACAAATACATGAAAAATCACAGTTCTAATTAAAATGGAAAGTAACTTTGAATTTTTTATGTCATTATTATTAATGCTGCAAAACCAAGCACTGCATACTAAAATAATAATATTTGTGAGTGAGTGTGAGGGAGGGACTTTTGGATTGCTGACATTAGAAACTGGCGAGTGCCCGCACCTCATCCAAATCTCTTCTCTCCAGCTTTCTGTGCCGCTGGAGCTCCTGATTTTCCTTCAGGTCCGATTACAGCATCTGAATTCCACTTTCAGGAGTCTTTCTCTCTGCCTAACCTTACAATCGCTTCCGTGAGTTCTGTCCCTTTTGCCTAAGTCCCTGTAACCGTCCCAGAGTCCACCTCCTTCCTCCATGGTGATCTCCAACTTTACACCTCTCTCTCTTCCTGATCTGTCTCATAGGATCCAGACTCACACTTCCAAGTAGTTCTTGTATGAATGCCTGCTGAATACCTCAAACTCCACACTTTTAGAATGTATCCTCTTTTACCTACTCCCTCCTCCTCCTCACCCAAGGGTATGTCATGCTACTGAGATCACCCAGTTACATGGGACTGGAATCTTAGACAAGTGTGAAAAGTTCTCCCCACTCCTCCTACCTCCCTACTCATGGATTACTCGGTATTCCCCTTGCCCTAGTTACAAGACTCTTGCAACACTCTTGGCTGGGATTTCTTAGGAGTATCCTGACTTCTCTTCGCATCTTTTCTCGCCTCCAAGCAGCCTAAAGGCTTGCCGTTGCCAGTATCCTGTCAAAAGCAGGTGAGCTTTGCATATAGAGTTCCATCTACCAAATTCTCCTGTTTTGTAGCCCCGCCCCCAAGCCCTATCAAGCCATGAAGATAAGTTCAGTGCATCATGTTTAGGAATAAATAGCCCCATGCTTTCTAAGGAAACAGGCAGAGCTGGCCACATTTCCCAGCTCATTCATAAGGAAAGGGTGTGGTTCCCTGGGATGCGCTTGGAGCACAGACCCAATGCCGGCCTGCTGCTTACCTCAGCGAAGCCTTTTCCCCCCAGCCTCTCCTACCAAACCATTGCTTTGTTGGCAATTCCTGAGTGCTACTGTAGTGGCTGAAGGACAAGTTCTAAATTAGAGCACCTTTGTTTGATAAAGTGAATCCATTAAAGCCACAAGCTCCGTGTGATTCATATAGAGTAGTCAACGTTCCCACAGAATGCTAAGAAACAAATCGCTGAAGCACCTCGCGCACCTCCTGACTCTCATTTCATTCAATGAGAATGTTGCTTAAAGCACCAAAAGCAGTTATGGGTGGACACTTACAACACTGCTTAGTTTTACTAGTAAACTTTTCGTTTCCATCCTTTATGTTTCATGTAAAAAAAAAAAAAAATCACTGTTTGTGTGGGCACATGTGCTCACTCACGTAGAGGCCAGAGGCCAACCTGCCTTGTCCTTCCTCGGGAAATATCGACCTTGTTTCTTGAGACAGGGTCTCTCATTGCCTGGAACTCATTTATTAGAAAAGCTAGATAGCCACTATGCTCCAGGGAGCTGTTTATCTATGTCTGCCAGTGCTGGGATTAAAAGTGTGTGCCAGCTGGGTGGCAGTGGCATGCACGCCTTTAATCCCAGCACTCGGGAGGCAGAGCCAGGTGGATCTCTGTGAGTTCGAGGCCAGCCTGGGCTACAGAGTGGGTTTCAGGAAAGGCACCAAAGCTACACAGAAAAACTCTATCTAAAAAAAACAAAACAAAACAAAAAGTGTGTGCCACCATGCCCAGATATTTTACATGGGTTCCGAGGATCCGACTCAAATCTTCATGTTTGTTCAAGCAAGCACTCGATGGACTATGGTATCTCCCTAGGACTGCAAGAGAATTCTTGTCTCACTGTCTCTGTCACTCACTTTGTCTCTATCATTTCTCTCTCTCTCTCTCTCTCTCTCCCTTTCTCTCCTCTCTCTCTCCCTCTCTCTTCTCTCTCTCTCTTTGTATTAATATTGTATTGGTGTTATATCTGCTAACTTTTTACTGTGTAATCAAAAGCAGCTATGATTTGGAATGAAATGTTTCCACTTTTCAAGCACAATGACAAATTATTCAGAATAAGATCAACAATCATTCTGCCCCTGATACTCCCTTGCACATTCCTGAGATTGACAAGTGAGCTGACTTATTTTTAATGCCACTGTTTTCAACTAAAAATGGCTGCATGCAGCTAGAGGGGGATTTTCTGCACTGCACATTCTACCTTGCTGGATCCTCTCATGAACTCTTAGATGGCAGGTAGCTGAAACCGCTCATGTCATTTCTTTTCCAGCATTCAATATTATGACCTTCCTGAAGACCCATTCCACAGATAAAGGATGCCTACAGGAATTTTGTTAACTTTTTGAGTATTCCTTCCTCATGTTTGGCCAAATCACGGACAGTAATTTTAAAAAGCCATTTTCAATTCCTCGGAAACTAAATATAATATAATTCACAATGCTGTCAATAGGAGAGTTGAATGCAAATAATAGAATTACAGTGGTGGTTTCCTACCTACTTCTGTCCAAAATAACATTTGACCTCTGAATATTTATTGCAGTAAATAACTTCTAGAGTAGCCATCTAAAACACATCCAGATCTTGATGGATGAGTCCATTTTCCACGTATTTGTAAATTACAGTGGAGAAAACCCACTATTGGCCTCCAGGAAACCCATTTACACCAGAGACTGAAGTCTTCTGTGCTCTAATCATTCATCAAGAGGTGTTTTTAGGTGAACTGCTGAACCAATGTTCGCCCTACCCACTGCCATTAATGTGCACACCATGAAGTCAGTCATCCAGCACAGGCCTTGCACACCACCACCTCCCTCTACTGCACACACAAAGTTTATTTTGTTCCTGCGTGTGCCAAACGAAACACCTTACCCCCTTACATATAAACACGGGACATAAGAGCCTGCCTGTGAATGGAATTGTGAGAATTAGAGGAAAAAAAGAAAGAGAGCTCAGTTCTTAGAGGCTGATAATATGAGTGGCACTGACTGTATGGAGCAGAAATAGCTGTGTTCAATCCTACATCATGTCTTTAAGAAAGAAGCTCTTATCTCCCAGTCAGGCTTTTGACGTAGCATGGATATACTTCACTTCTAAACTTAGCAATACTGATGCCCTTGTTATTTGTGACAGGGCACAGTCGTTCCCTCCTGCACATCCAAACTTGAGAACTGTCCAAGTCTAAGCAGCACTTGAGAACTTGGGACATATCAAAGAACTACTCCAATAGAAAGGCATCTTTCCTGTAGTTTCTGAATGCCAAGTAACAGTATCAATGAGAAGGAACATGAACATAAGGCTCTAGAGGTCACCATGTGTAATCACTGAGAATGGAATTCGACACTCCATTATATGCTTTTGCACACACACACACACACACACACACACACACACACACACACACACACAACTGGAAAATATTTGGTCTATCTTCTTCCCATCAGTGAATAGCTTATCTCATTTCTGAAGATAATTATGAATCAACAACATCATCAACATGGTGTTATAGTAAAAATCTCATTTACAAGGAACTTTGAGTTATCTAAATGTCTTAGGTCACAAGAGAAGCCACTGACGTGAAAGAGGAAAAAAAATGACCTGGATAATACCTTCAAACATATGTTAATAAATCGGACCTTCCTAAAAAGCAGATTACTGGGTTTTCCCTGCAAAGAACTGGGAGAAAAAGAAATTAAGCCCAATGGGATGTCAAACCTATACAGTAAACAAAATTCTGCAGGCTGATCCTGTAAAGGTATGCCGTGTTCCAACTGTAGACACCAGGACACAATGCTTGATTTGGGATAGCTCAAAGAGGCATAATTTTAGTGTGTGGACTGATGGGCCTGCTTTCTGTCCAAATAATAAGCTACTTAAAATCAGGCTCCTCAACCTGAAGAATGAAATTTCCTAAAGCATTTTGTTCATAACTTTGAAAAGTTTGTACGATTAAAAGCCCAGGTGATATAAATGGCTAGCGTCTAGCTATGGGAAGGAGAATATTTTAACGTGGCTAAAAATAATCTTTACATTTTATAGAGGCGCGTGTCCTAACGTGAGTAGTGTGAGTAATGGTTGTAACAGCAGGAACAAGATACGTACATGCTGGAGAGGCACCTGCTTGAGCACCCTCTCTCTAAGAAACTGGGAATGAAGAGTTCCAGGGATTTCTTGTCTATTCTACCAACTAGTGATCCAGATAATCTGCACACTATTAAAATCCGTGGGTGTCTTCACTGGTTTCCTATCAAACTGCCTGGATTCTATGGCTCCTTCACAACATTTGTAAAAATCTAGAGGATTTTTTAGTTTTGGTTTTGGTTTTGTATCTTAACTGATGTAAATTTATTTCAGACCTTTTCTGACACTCTCAGTTAAATCCCTTCAGTCAGTGTAGTTGGGTGTGCAATCGAGGAAAAAATTAGGGCATGGGAAGATGGATCAGTGTGTAAAGTGGTGTCTGGGCAAGCCTGAGGACCTGAGTTCAAATCCTCAGGACTGACTTAAAAGCTGAATATGATCAACCAGGACTATAACCTGAGCACTGGTGGACAGAGACAGGAGGATCTCAGGGACTCGCTGGCTAGCCCTTCTATCCCAGATGATGAGCTCTAGATTCTGTGAGAGACCCTGCCTTGAAAACTACAGTGGAGAATATGACAAAGGAAGCTATCCAGAGGCAACCTCTAACTTCTCCATGCACACACACATATAGGGACACACACCCTACACACATGCGCTACACACATACACCAATAAATAAATGAATAAACGTGAGATAAACACGCATCAGAATTTATTCCTCTGAGATATAAATAGAGAGATGTTTCCTTCAAAAGGAGAGGCCTTAAGAGAGTGAGAAAATGAAGATTCCCTTAGTTCTAACACCAAATGATTAGAAAGTTAAAGTGAGAACTTTGGCGGCTGTAATCTGGGTAAGGTTGACAATTGCATTTGGGCTTTTGAAACTCACCGCTATTTCCAAGCTCAATACCATTTACACTATGATTCCTACCATCTGCTGCAAATGATGCCCAGCATTATTAAGGTCCTGGTATTTTTATCATATTTTAAGTAGTATATTTTGTGGCTAGAAAGGTGTCTTTATGGCTAAATTCTCACATTTGTGCATACCTTAGGGACCTTGTATTTTTACTCTTCAGATCATTTATAAAGCAGTAGTTCTCACCCTGTGGGTCATATCGCCACAGGGGTCTCATATCAAATATCCTGCACATCAGACATTTGCATTATGATTCATAACAGTGATAAAATTATAGCTATAAAGTAGCAATAAAAAGAATTTTATGATGGGGGGGTCACCACATCATGAGGCACTATATTAAAGGGTTGCATCATTAGGAAGGGTGAGAACCAGTGGTTTAAAGGAACATACGAGGACAATGGAATCCATAGCCTCATACCAGGTTATAGTGACTCTCCTCCATGTGAAAATGAAGATGGGTTACAGAATCAGATCTCATCCATAACTGTAAGGGGAAGCAAGGATGTCAGTCACCATGTGAAACAAAGACCATGATTTCTGGGAAGAGCCGGAAGGGCATCTAGTCAGAACATCTGATTGACTGCCTCTATGGTCAGCTTATGGGAATAGAAGGGTGATCATCTTGCCACACAGCCAAGCCACAACTGCATTTCAGATCAACATTCTGTTGAAGGGGAGAACTGAGTGTCGATTCTACAGCTGTTAAGTATACAGACAAATGACCTTTTTTTTTTCTCCTTGTGATTTAATTGCCAGAGATGATGCTGTGCATTTCAATGAAGCCCCTTTCCTCTCCTCCTGGGCATACAGCCAGGTCACATTCACCCACATCCATACTCTCTCTGCTAGTGAGAGTGGTCCATTCCCCTATCAATCTGCCTCCCAATACCTATATCCCCCATATTTCCCCTCTCTGCCCCTCTGCCCATTGGGTTTAGCTAGTGTGATAGACTCTGAGCACCTATGGAATGTTAGAGCAATGTGTGAAGGAAGCCCTATTCCAAATGACTGCCAGGGACAGAGGCCTCTATTATCCAACTGACTTGTATTGGCTGTTTGATTTTTCTGGTGTTCAGCTATGAAGATTTGGAAGTTGGATAACTTTACACAGTTGGTAAAACTATAGAATTACATGATTATAATATAAATTGTGGATGTGTTGTGGAGGATTTTAAATACACATGAAGTTATATTTTCCACAGATAAATTTTTAAAAGATAAATGAGTAACATTGAGTTCAAACTGTTAAGCCATGGTGCTCTGACTTTGAGAAAATTAGGAGAAAAAAAAATCAGAGAATTGAGCTTTCCTACTTCATTTGGAAGCATTTTAGTTACATGTCTGCAGTTTCTACTTTTGCTGAATATTTCTTCCTCTGAGGAGGCTGTTGTCCTAGTGAAACTAAAGGCAGAGTAGAATTGTTACTTTTTAAAAATTAGGCAATTCTTACAAATGATCTTGAAGAATAGCCATGAATCCCTGTAGTCAAATTTCTAGTCAGTATCCCAGTTAGAATCTGTAAATTATGTTTTGTAGGAAATACATTTTAAACCCGAACTTCCCAAGGACATAAAAATAAGCAAAGAAAATGAAAATGTCTGACTCAGTGCAAAATATGTTGCACTGATACTATTTGGAATCTTCCCAGTGGGCTTTTTAACCACATCTGCCTTTTATGAGACTCCCAGACAACTCTCCATCATTGCTAATTGACTCCCAGAAAGAACGATGTGAGCAGTCACATTAAAATGACTACAATCCAAAACTCAATCTCCCCAGACTTTTTCTTTTCATATTTATGGGTCAGTGTCCTAAAAAAAAATACCATGGCAAATACAGAATGATAACTCATCCATTATGTCTAATTAGGATCAAAGATTCATTATGCACCAGTAATTGCAATGAGTGTACTTCCTAGGATGGAAATTGTTTGTGGCTAATGTGCTGTAGGAACCCATGCAATACTTGTAGCTACGTCAAGTGACTCCAAGGAAAGTTCCCCCCTTGAGGAATGTCTTTCATCTCGGTAGCTGCTTTGTAAGTTTGCCTGAAGCTCCCTCTATAGTCCTAAATGTGGCGTATTGGTGCCAATTTAAATATCAAGTATTACGACCACAAAACAAGCAATATTTTCTTGTCTGATACACATCCATTAGGTACCTAAAAAAGAACACACATTCTTCAGGCTACACATTTTGTCAGGGCTAAATGGGTCAGCATTTATTAACAGTTTGAAAAGACAAATATAAAATGGAACCAGAGCCAGACTTAATTAAATTTACTTCCTTTAGTCTTATTTTAAGGTCTTTTTCTACTCACAGTATCTAGGTTTTTGCTGGAAAGGATTGTACTCAGCTTACCACTGCCTTCTACTACCATGATTTTGAAGGATGTCCCCTTTTTATTAAGAAGCCTGGTGACACTGACTATAGTCTTTAAAAAAACCTACTGTATTACATAGATAGATAAAAAGAATTCTAACTACAATAATATTGTTACTTAATTTCATTTTTAATAAGTGTGCAATGTTAGCATGCACCAACTAGACAATCCTGTTTTGCAGCTAGATAAGATGATTTATCCTTAAACTCTTGCTGTTTCCACAGGGATCCTCTGGACTAAGTTTCTTATCCTTGGCGTTGTTAGCCTTTTGATCGAATGATTATTTGTTGTCGTGGATTCTCTGGCACGCTGTTGGATATTTAGTAGCATCCGGTCCTTTATAAGATGCCAGCTAACACCTCTCCATAGCTCAGTAATTGCAATTAAAACTGTCTCCGGATGTCACTTGTCCCCCTGGAAAGCAAAGTTACCATGGTTGATCCTTAGTATTCATAAACTTCACCTTAATGCAAAGCTGCTTTTGCCTTATAGTAGATGTTAATGCCAGTAGAAACCTTTTCTCCACTGTTCTTTGGTGGGGTTATCTCCATTATTGTTTTTTTCCTGTGCTATATAGTGTGTGATGGTTAGAATTAATTGTCAACTTGACAGGATCTGGAAACACCTCAGACAATTTTCCAGGTACAACTATGAAAGACACTTAAAGCTGGATTGGCCTCTGGTTTCACCCATGAGATGTTATCTTAATTGAATTCGTCGGAGTTGGAAGACCCACCAGAAAGAAGGTAGTGCCATTCTCCACCCCGGCTTGGGTTCTAAGAAAAAAGGGAACTGAGCACTAGCGTTTATCATCTCTGTTCCCTGGCTGTGGATGCAATGTGAGCAGCTGCCTCAAGCTCCCGGACAGCGTGACTTCTCGGCCATGAGGAACTGTGCCATAGATGATAAGCCCCCCTCCCCAAATCTTTCTTAACTTGCTTTTATCACAGCAGCAGGAAAAGCAGCCAGGACACGGCCCCTGGCATCTTTCTTTAATCTCTTTTCCTAGTTCTCTCCTCTCAAAAACGCCTATCTCCTTCCATTTGTTTGTACGTGTTCATGTCCATATTTCGTCCCTGTTGTAGTCCATATTTCTCTACTTTATTCAGAGCGGTTTAGAATCTGGGACCAGTTAGGCAGCTGCCTGATGCCTGCCTTCCTCCTTTAACATGAGAGCCACTCCTCAGCCAGTTGGTTTTAGTGTATGTATGAGCAAGATGCAACGTTGACACGTGTAAATGATGCGCTTTAGGTCCATCGTTTTCCTTTAATGGACTAGACATACTCTCAGAGCAGTTAAGGGGGAAAAAAAAACCTTGTCTGAATCAGCATGCCTCGTGTAAGTGGAGCAAGAATTCTAACCTCAGTTAGGAGGACATTCCAGGAACCAACATCAGTCCTCCTCAACATAATGTCTCCCTGCAGTGTGCTGATGAGACCAGAGGGTGCTATTTCTACATATCCTTATAAGCAGTCACGACCAAGGCTAACTACTTCCCCAGTGGGTCCACTTCCTAACCAGCTCAGCACAAGTGTTTATAGACAAAAATTGAAGCCACAGCACCCAGCAGGTGAGCAACAGTCCCTTAAGATTAATTTCTATTAGTTTTGTTTGTAGGAATCTTAAAAGGGATACAGCTAGTGAGCATGCATTTTTTTCCCCTCTCCACCTTTGCATTGAGGCCATGACCTCCATTTCTATATTCGCTCGTTTGTCAGCAGGAACAGCTAAAACTCTTCCATGAATCTGTAGACTCGTCTGCAGCCTTCTGCTATCATCCCCCTGCATCACCAATTGCACCTCCTCATACATGAATGCAGGCTCTGAACTAATGGATCTCTAGTCTTTCCTTTCATACAGTGCCCCTGGCATCATAGCCCATGTACTGTCGTCAGGTTACACAATTTAATGCGCTGATCTCTGTAATTCTGAGCCAAACTGGGCAAGAATCAGAGGTCTGTGTAGTGGATTAATTGGTTTCCCCGTCCTATTGGGATTTCAGATGAAAAGTTAGCTAGCTTTCTTTTCTTCTTTCTTCACCGCCCCCCCTTTTCTTCTCTTCTGGTCTCTTTTCTTTTTCTTAATGCAATGTGAGGCCTCCTCATCTTTTCCCCTAAGGATGACTCTCCATGGGATATCAGGAAGGCAGGAAGGTCAAGGCAATTAAATCTTCCCTGCCTTCTGTGCCGATGCCAAAGGTAGCTCAGAACAGGCCTGATCCTGGGGTTGCTCTTAGCGACAGCTTCAGAGCTTCCTCAGGCTGTGGAGCTGTGGCATTCCCAGGCCCCAGCTGTCTTTATGGTGAGTCTCTTTTCAGGTCCCCTGGACCAGTTTTTCTATCTAGGAAGACTAGGTAATCGTCCCAGGCAGCACCTTCGGCAGGTAAGCCAACTGCAATGGTTCCTCCTGCCGACTATGGAATTCGGTGTTCTCTTTGATGAAACACATTTATGAAAGGGATCTTGTTCAGACTCCCTTAAAGATGTATTTTAAAATAAAGCCAGAGCGTTGGTGCCCAGAGCCAAGTTCAAAACACATAACTGTCATCATGTCACTGCAGAAGAGCATCCCACTGGGTTCTTCTGTGTTTGCCCACCGGTTCTCCTCTGAGAATATTGTAGGTGTGGATCTCATTCTCTTCCAGTCCACGCTGCTCCTGCTTGCAGTAGGGCTCAGAACTTCCGGCTCCAGAAGGAGCCCGGAGAAATCTCATAGTCATCAGAGGTAGCTCTACTTCACCAGTTTAGCTATTACTTTTCACCACGGATTACCAAAATCTCACTTTATGAGAGAATTGTTTTGAGATGATTAAGCACTTTACTTTATGTATGAGTAACATCTCATTAATAACGAAAGACAGATACAAAATCCATTGCAAACCTCCTCTTCCCAGAAGTGTTAGGTTCCTTAGAATTGGCCCTGGGGCCTGTCTGAAGAGCCTAGCTCAGCTGCAGAGATATCTTTCCTTATATATACAGGGACCTTTGGGTGATCCTTAAGGGTTTTAGAGTCATGCTACCCAGCCCGCCATATTCCATATTCCATAATAGATTCCAACATGGAAATATAAGAGTAAGAGAAAGTAAACGCTGAAAATATTTTCAAGAACATACTGCATAAACCAAAGTCAGCATGATTAATGAGTTTTTCTGGTGAATATAGGAGGAACCAGAAATGTAGCTAGTTATTCCCCAAAACTCCACTCAGCACACACTGAGGCCCTGAATGGCATTTCCCTTCATTAAAACTTGGCACTAACTAATGAGGCCAAGGTCACATGTCCTGATAGTCTCTGATTAGATGCTGATTTCCTAGTTCAAGTGAGAGCAGTCCTTCCTACCTTAGAGCAAGCCACTGAAAACTTACAAAGTGTGCCTTAAGTAAGAACAGTCTTACCACAGCTTAGACAGAACCAGGATCTTCCAGGGGCAGAGCAAATGGGTGTCACAGGACAAGGAGACACCATTACCTGACCTCTGGGGTCTGACTCATCTATCGTGGGTATGGTGGACTCCAGCAAAGCACAGATCATCCTAGCAACCCCAGCTGCCTGTGAGAGAATGTAACAAAAATGTCCTTTCTTCTGGGTCAGTGGTTCTCAACCCGTGGGTTGCGATTCCTTGGAGGTCAAACAGCCTTTTCACAGGGGTTGCCTAAGACCATCAGAAAACACAGATATTTACATTACAATTCATAACAGTAGCAATGAAAAGAACTTTGTGATTGGCAGTCATCACAACATGAGGAAGTGTTGTTAAAGGGTTACAGCATTAGGAAGGTTGAGGATCACTGTCTTTGGGCATTCCTACTGACAGAGTCTAGTTAACCTGATCACACCACTCATAAACTAGGGTCCTCTAGTCCATTCCAATCAGATCACAGCCTGTTTCTAAATTCAGCTCTCTGAATCTGCAATAAAGTTGCGTTTTATGCTCAGAGCTTAAATTCGACATTATCTTCTTTTGCTTACACAATAGAGGTCTATTTCTCAAAGTTCTGGCAGCCAGAAAGAAATCCAAGAGGCTGTTCAAGATCAAGGTGTCAGCAGATCGTTTTCCCGGCAGCATCTCCTCTTGTCTTGGGTCTGTCCCCTGGACAGTTGCTTTCTCACCCACTGTATGAGGACAGTCTTTTATCTGCGTCCTTGCATCTGTGATGTCTTTTTTGTGTGTCCACATTTTTTTTCTTATAAGGATTCTAGGTACACTGGATGAAGGCCTACCTCAATGGCCTAATTTTAACTGAAGCATCTTTCTAAAGGCCTAGCTCCAAATATAGTCACATTCTGAGGTATTTGAGAGTCAAGGCTTCACCATAGAACATGTACGTGTGTGTGTGTGTGTGTGTGTGTGTGTGTGTGTACACATCTGTGGATGTATGGGTATGTATTTGTGTATGTGCATGTAGAGACCAGAGGCTGACATTAGGTGTCTTCCTCCGTTTCTCTCTATATCATATTTTAAGACAGGGTCTCTCGGTGAACGTGGAGTTCACTGGTTTAGGTATACTGGCAAGCCAGGAGGCCCCAGGGATCTACCTGTCTCAAACTTATCAGGTCTGGGATTATAGGAGTATTGACATCACCTAGCTTTTTTTTTTTCTTTCCAATTCCTGGATGTTTTTATTCTGAAGACCAAATCCCTAGCATGCATGAAGCAAACAATTTTACCACTAAACTATAACCTGAGCCTTTATCATGTCAAATTTTAATAGTCAGTTTATAGCTTAGTGATGATTTCCAAAGACAATAGTCAAAATATTATAGAGAATCAAACTGTGTTGCAAAGAAAAGTAGAGAAAATTCTATTAGGAAATAATGATGATGATGACAATGATAAGGATGATGACGGTGGTGGTGGTGGTGGCCTTGGGGCTATATATACCAATTCACAAAGCACTAGTAATAAAGAGATTGTAACTATGATTATATTAAGAAACCAAAAAGGCAATCTGTAAGACTAGCTTTTTATTTTTATAGGTTATTGGGGATTGAATTCAGGGCCACATGCTTATATGGCAAACACTTTATCTGCTTAACCATCTCCCCAACCCTCACCACGGGAATTTTGAGAGGACATATTTTAATGACTAATATAGGTTGTTGACAGAATGGAAGTGATACTGTCTTAGAACTCCTAAACCTCATACTGAGATCACACCCTTCATATTTCTAACCATTCATCAAGCTCATCATGGTCACCTTAGCCTTTCAGAGCTTGTCCCGGCCACTAGCTCCAGGCTCCATTCCCACCGGTATACTCTAATCAGATCAAAGTGACTATGGAGAGGAGGAGAAATTTATCACACTGTGAAAAACAGCCCTGAAAGCACGCTTCATGGTGGTGTTGGAGCACTCTCAGACATAAGCAAATGTATTTGAATTATCTCACTAGGCATTCATCTCTCTATAACCCTTCAAGCTACTTAAGTGTAGAGAAAACACGGCCTGCCATAAATCTCACAGAAATGGAGCCCTGATGAAAAGCTACTTGCCGTTTCCCTCTCCGTGTCTGTCAGCTTGTTATTCCTTCTCTGATTTCCCTCAGGCTTCCTTTTCCATAGTTTACAGTGGAGAGAGATGTAGTTAAGGTTTTGCCGATGCATGGAAAGATCAAAAGTAGGACAGGAAGACATATTTCTGAGAGTTGGATCTCCCCCAACTTTTTGAGAAGACTGAAATGTGGTGGGAAAGGTCATGGCCAAAAGATAGTGACCATGGAGACCAGTAGGACAGGCCTTCCTCAAGGCATTCTTCAAGCAGCTTGAGTTGAAGTCTTCATATTGGCCTAAAAGGTAAAATATTACAGGAAAACCAAAGAGAGAATGTTATTTGTTACTATTGTTTAGTTTTTATGTATAAGAATAATATCTAACTGTTCTCAAGTATTAAGCTAAGTGTCCAATAAGACATGCCCATTGGGGCTGAAGAGATGGCTCAGCAGTTAAGAGCACTGGCTGTTCTTCCAGAGGTCCTGAGTTCAATTCCCAGCAACCACATGGTGGCTCACAACTATCTGTAATGAGATCTGGTGCCCTCTTCTGGCCTGCAGGCATACATGCTGTATACATAATAAATAAATAAATCTTAAAAAAAAAAAAAAATAGGCTGGGCGGTGGTGGCGCACGCCTTTAATCCCAGCACTCGGGAGGCAGAGCCAGGCGGATCTCTGTGAGTTCAAGGCCAGCCTGGGCTACCAAGTGAGTTCCAGGAAAGGCGCAAAGCTACACAGAGAAACCCTGTCTCGAAAAACCAAAAAAAAAAAAAAAAGAAAAGAAAAAAAGACATGCCCATTAAGTATAGTATGGCTACTCACTAAGCAGATCTGGAATATCTTTCCATTTTCAAGTCTGAACGGTATGACTTGAGGACGAAGGTTCCATGAGGAAGGTGCCTACCATGTTCCTTTGTCTTCTTTTTGTTCATCAATGTTGGTTTAGAAGATGACTAACACTACTACAGAAGTGAACTGTGTATTTTTCAAGACATCTGTCTAAAAATGTACGCAAATCAAAACATAGGGCCACTCAGGGCCCCTCTTTGCTTTAGGGATGGTCTTTCTGGTTAGACTTGCATTCCTATCTGTCCAGGTTCGGGATGGTACTGACAGCACCTGTTTGGCCATCTATGGAGCAGCTGCTTCATCCATCCTTCATGTCTGGTTCCCACGTCAACTACTCATGAGTGGTCGTGAGGAAATACTCCCTATATGCCCACTCATCTCCAGACAACATGAACCTGGTACTCTATGCCCTCAGCTGGGCTACAAGTGTCTGCCCATTTCTTCTCCATTTCCTTATTGATGGATGGCTAACGAGAGTCTTCTTGGGGCTAGCTTAACACCTAAACTGTCTCTCCATTGGGAGCTCTCCTTCCTAAATGCTGCCAGTGGTTCAGAAGAAAACCGCCCTTCACAGTGCAGGGAAGTCTTTATGTTCAGCACCGATTTTAGAGGTATTTAATGGGCCATTTATCATGACCTTAGCCTTGTTGTGTCATTTTGTTTTCACCTGTAACCGATCCATCCTGCCAGTGTGTCGGATATTATTGAATTTGTAATTCAATGTGTTCGTTCCGGGATTCTGACAGTTCAAAATCATCTCAGTAGAGCAGGCTTGCTGCCAGTACCACTTGTTTGTGTAAGTTCCAAGGTGACACTACTTCTTTGATTGATTTGGGCTAACGAAAATGATGACTCAAGCAATGATAATTGATCAATTCTCACCTATCTCAATCAAACCCGCAGGTTAGGCTTAGTAATACAGAATAGAAAATACCCAGTGATTCATTTCCATCCCAACCATACACTGTGGACTGATAATCTACTGATTTAATGAAACAAATCCAGGGTCCAAACCTACCAGTTACTTTAAGGAATCTGGGAAAAGCCACATTAGGCTTACTGTGGTTCCAAGTTCTCCTGTGAAGGCCGTAACTTATGGTTGTGGGAAACACCGTTTGAAACTACCATCCTTCATGTGATCACAGTATAATGGTATTATTATAACAGCATCCAACCACATGAACTTTTAGGAAGGAAAAGTGGAGAAAGCCTAACAAAACTAAGGGGAAAGGGAGGGAGAGTCCACATCTCAAAGCTTGCATTGTCCAACATGCATGGACACCTGATCCCTGCCTAGCATAAAATCCGTGGGGTGTGGAAGACAGCTATGGAAAGTAATACAGTAGGTTGATATGATTAGGAAACTACAAACAGAGTTATAGCATACTGTGATAATATATAATGGAGGCAATAAATCATCACATATAATTTTTATAGATATGGTTTCATATTCATCACCAGAGAAGACCATGGAACAAATAACTACAAAACCTTAGCAATATGCTAAAGGATTATCTGGTTCCATCCTACTGGGCAGCCATTGTGAAGCAAGTTGGGAAATCTTTGTAAAACCAAAGTTTGATCCCAAGTTGAGCTACTAACAATGAAATGGGTATGTGAAAGAGAGAGGTGAATGAAAACATCCTATAATTCCTAGCATGGCCAAATATAGTGATAGCAAGTGAGTTACTAGCAACAAGTTTTCTCTAAGCTACAAGTTGCAAAACTAGCCTGCTTCCCCGGGATGCTATGAAACACTAAGAAATGAGGCTGGAGCTTCGAGATGACACTGTACCTAATAAAGAGTAACACAGCGGGCCTCCATCCTGCTGTCTTTCTGAGCTTAAGATCTGAAGTTCAGATCTAGGTTGCTCTGGTTAGATGGATGTAAACAAGATGTCTCTCCAGGAAATGGAGCCAGTACCAGCCAGGGCCAAAAGGCTCAAAGCTATAAGCTGCTGTGAGTGTGAGCTTCACCTGTTCAAGGGGTGCCAGCTGATGTTGGGGGCTGTGCAGCTGTGCAGGGTGGGTGGACAGGTTTGCCCTCTATATTCCTGGATATGTAACACCTCATAGATGAGTTTGGGCCAACGCTTGGGAGACACTCCGAGCCTACCTGGTGTCAGTCATGCTTGGGAAATAATTCCTCTCCCCTGGATTCCATTTATTTTTCTCTCCTTTTGAGGATAGCAGCTTCTGGGTTTTGTGGGGATGTGAGAATGGTGTTCACACCCATGCATGCCCATATGGAGGACAGAAGTAGTTTCAGCTGATATTTTCTATCACTCTCTACTTTATTTATTGAGACAGGATGTTTCAGTGAACCTGGACCTTCCACCCTGGCTGGACTGGAAGGCCACCATGCCCTGGTAACTCTCCTGTCTCTGCCTCATGTCTCTTGGATCACAGGCACATTCTTCCACACTGGCTTTTTATGTAGATGCTGGGCATTCGAACAGAGGTCTTCATATTTGCAAACACTGTCATTGCCTCAGCCCCGGCCTTATTTATTATTTCAGCTTAATCCAGTTAAAACTTTGGCTGAGCACTTATTTTTATGGCTATGACAATAACTAATAGCTCTGGAGAATTTTCCACATCTGAGGCACTATGATGTGTAGGTTTGATGGATTATATAATTTGAGCCCAAAAGTAAACTGTAATGGAATTTCAACTCCATGTATGGAATTTCAACTCCTTTTTGCCTGGAAATTAGTTAAGGATTCAATGAATACTAAAAGGATGAATGGTCAGTGAATGAATGAAAGAACAACTTACAAAATCAACACTTTCGTTATTTTTACTTTGTGCTATGCCAAGTTAAGCAGCCCATGAATAGTCACAGGAGAGTTCTAAGCCAGGTCATATGTACAGTCATGCTGATGGTGTGTTGTTTTGCTTTACTTGTTTTTGTTTGATTGTCTGGTTGGTTGGTTGGTTGGTTGGTTGGTTGGTTGGTTGGTTGATTGGCTGGTTTTTATTTCCTGCCTACCTTAGAAACTGAGTAGTCATACAATGTTAGCTGACCAGCTTGAAAAGTTAGATCCTTAGTGTTACTTAAACTCTATACCAAAAAATGTTTGACACAGGACTAGACCCCAGAGGGCTGGACATTTGTTTTCACCAAAAATTAATGGGAAAAACAAGCCACTGGGACAAGTTAACTGGGAATAAAGAAGCTGAGAAACCAAGGAAGGCAAGTTGAGAAAATCAGGACAAGTCTCTGATTCAGGAAAGACTAAAGGCAGCCCAGACACAAGGGGTCTGAACAGCAAGACGTAAGACAAAAATGGATACAGACCAGGATCAGGCAGTGCACAGGGTGGGGAGAAGGAGATGCATATCTTAATGACTACCAGGAAGGCCAAGCTTGGTTTGCTCCTGTCAGCTGGCCAGGGTATGATTTGTCATCAAAAGAGATAGTGAAAACAGACATACACTTGCAGTCTACTTCCTGCTGTGTCCAGAGAAGACCACAACAAGCTCAGGAGCAGAAAGAGAGGTGAGGAACAAGGCTGGTCTCGGGCACGGCTTCTATGTAAAGTGGAAGAGGCACGGAGGAGCAAAAGAGCCTTCCCGACAGAATGTTCAAGATTTCAAGTGCTGTTTTGAGTCTGTGTGTGTGTGTGTGTGTGTGTGTGTGTGTGTGTGTGTGTGTGTGTCTGTGTGTGTGTGTCTGTGTGTGTGTGTGTGTCTGTGTGTGTCTGTGTGTGTGTGTGTGTGTCTGTGTGTGTGTGTGTGTGTGTCTGTGTGTGTCTGTGTCTGTGTGTCTGTGTGTCTGTGAGAATAAAATTGCATCATGTGCCTCCATGTACATGTAAAGGCTACAAATCAATACTTGGTTGATTTGCTCCTCAATTGCTCCTTCACATTATTTTTGAGGCAGGATCTCTCACTGAACCGGGAACTCAGCAATTAGAGTTGCTGGCTGGTGAGCCCTAGGGGATCCTCCTGTGTCTGCCCGCCGCCCAACCCCCCTGCCCCGGCAGGAATTACAGGTGCCTCACAGACAAGGCTGGCTTTGTACACAGGTGCTGAGAATCTGAACTTAAGTCCTCGTGCTACATGCCACGTACTGTACCAAGTAAATCCACATCCCTGGCCCTTCAGCTGATTCTTGATGACTTTGTGTCATATTTTGCATACTTATGATCATAGACATTGTTATATTTAGGCAAGGATCAGACCACAGTTCTCAGCTTTTCAGCTTTGACACATTTTTCTATCCATCTTTGGGCTCGGAGGATAAACCAAAACATTGGTCCATGCACTTGTTTCTGCTCCCAGCCGCTGTTACACACTCAGGCCTTCCAGCACCCCTCCTTGCTGCAGCATAGACTGGGTGACTTCCCAGTCTTCAGTCCACTGCTTCCTAGCTTTCTTCATGCCACAGTCACAGGAAACTCTGGTGTTGAAAATTACCCTTTGGCAAAAAGCAATGAAGCAAACCCAAACAGCCATCAAGAGCCCAGCTTGCCCACCCCACAGTGACATTCCACAGGCTCACATTTCTGTGCCAGAGGCATTGTAGCAGGCACGCATATGTTCAGCTTCCTGCCATTTATGAGAACGGAACCAGGCATTGCCCCGTGCCCACAATGATGAATGCCCTGACAGCATGTGTACACG
This sequence comes from Peromyscus maniculatus bairdii, assembly GCF_049852395.1. NCBI lineage: Eukaryota > Metazoa > Chordata > Mammalia > Rodentia > Cricetidae > Peromyscus > Peromyscus maniculatus. The sequence continues at coordinate 27,929,093 of NC_134868.1, read as the reverse complement.
GGTGTGCAGCCACTTGTCAGCCTAAGACAAGCCCCCGTTTGATGACTAGACAGGACCACCGCTTCTTTCTGCTCTCTTTCCACACAAGACTGCCCTCCTTCAGAGGACTTGTGTTTCTGTCCGGAGCTCTGTGTTTCCATCATCTATTTTTTATAGCGTCGACACTAACCCAATGGCAGCAAATGAAGGGTATTGTTTCGGACATGGTGCATCATGATGCTGATTTTGCTAGTCCTAGGAGGCACCTCGGCTGCATTGGGTTTTATCATTTTTGTCATGGGAGACCTGGTTCAACAGAACGTAAGTGTTTTCGGGTGCTTGATGTTTCCGTAATGTAAAGGCTTCGTTTCCTGTGGGGGGGGGGGAGGCGAATGTCAAGGTAACATGAGAGATGGATGCTAAGGATGTTGGTGGGATTCCTGGCACGATGGCAATATAGTGAAGACAAGTAAAATAATGTGTCACACCCTCTTGTTTCTCAATAGGTGGGTAGGTTTTTTTCAGAGATGTTGGTTTGCCTGAAGGAGCCGTGTGATATTTCAAAAACATGTGATCTCAGAAATGTTTGTACATTCTCATCTCTATGAACTCTCTAAATACAGTTTTAGGCTTAAAGGGGAGAGGGATTAAGGACCTTCAAAATGTGACATTTTGAAGGAGCCATTTGTAAGGAACTAGCACCTCTCCCCCACCCTCACATATCCTTCCACACACCAACAGAACACTAGTGACTAAATTAACCTGCTAACTGGTGAGAACATTATATACCAACGTAGAAGTCCTTTTGCCCACCATGGGCTTGCTGATAGTGGCTAATCATCAATACAGCAAGTGTTAAACTTTAAGTCTGTAGCATATCCCATCCATCATAGCTTTAGGAGAGAGAACACATTGGGTTTACTTCTCTATGAATAGTTAGTGCATTTCAGATGTATAAATATTACTGCTTTTTTTTTTCAAGCGTCTTTCCATTTTGCCCTCTTTCCAACTTTCAAGACTCCTGACTCAGCTGTTCGACTTTGCAAATGTAATTACCACACTGAGCTGGTAGAAGAGGAAATACTTGAGCAACCCATGCACATTGCTGCTATCTTTCCAGGGCTCTGTGCTTTACCTCAAAGCAGAATCAATAGGACGCCAGAGGAGGAAAGAAAACAGGTTAGCTTTAGGCAGCTTCATGAACTTTCTATTAAACTTGACAGCTAATTTGCAAGTTCACGCTTTAAAAAAAAAAAAAAAAAAGGCTAGGCTTCTTGAAACCCTGGCAGCTGAATCCTCCCAACTATGCAAATAGAAAATGGAGCCCAGAGAATAACCTTGCGTTAGGGTGATAGCCAAGGCATTATTATGGTCAAAGACAGAAATTAATTCTCATTTAATGCTTTCTAGTAAAAGGAGACTAAAAGAAAAAGTAGGCAGCATTATGAAACATGCCAGAAATTTCCATTGAGAGTCTCATATGGAATTTAAAACCTTTCATTTCATCAGAATTCACAACATCATCCCAAGCAAGGATGCCTTCTTAGACCCACTGACGGGATGTTTCAAATGCTTTTTCTATATAAAGATGTGTTTAATCTGATAGAGCAAGTGACATTTTTATAACCCAGAAAAGAATTATTTATTCTTGGAAGAGAAAAAAATCTTGGACATGTGGCCAGATATGGGGAAAATATATTTAGGGGGTGACATTTTTTGGCATGAAATAGAAAGGAAAGAGTTTTTTATGAAACACTTGGCAAAGCAGAATCTTAAAACTATTTCTAAACTTGTCCATTTGCAAAACCTCCTAGTCTGTTTTGCCTTCTCTGCTATGGGAGAAGGAAAATCCCTTGGCTGGGATGGGCTGAGCCCCATTACTGTGCTTCTCCCGATAGGAATTGGTTAAATTAGCTAAACTCCTGTTGGAATGTCTAGCCTGTCATCAGCTCTGCATAAAAATGAAACACATGGCATTCTAAGAGGGAACCACAAACAGCCAATTCTCAGAAAATATTTGAATAACCCTTGAAGGTTAGCAGCACAATCATTCAGAGAGAGAGAGAGAGAGAGAGAGAGAGAGAGAGAGAGAGAGAGAGAGAGAGAGAGAGAGAGAGAGAGAGAGAGAGGGGATGCTTTGAATTTTCCTTCTAGATCCAGAATAGGACAGACTCATATACCCTTCTGATCTGGGCACATTTCTTCAGAAGGTATGATGCCCTCATGGGGAGCCTCAGTGGCCTGGGCTTGGGGCTCATGGTGCTGGGAAAAAATGAATTCTGTGTATTTTAGCAAAATTACCGTTATATGAGGGCACTAGCCAAGGCATTATTATTAAGAACATAAGACAGTAGGCCAAAGAATATAAGTATAGCCTGACCTTAAATGCGAATAGTGTGTTCTTCCAGGTCAGCAAAGTATTTACTTGTTGAATGCTGTGCCTAACCAGCCCTGCCTGAGTAAATAAATGACAAGCACAGGTAGCTGTTGATCAAGGGGACAACATGGAAATCACGAGAAGGCTGTCAGTTTGCCACCTTGCTCTGTTATTTTATTTGTCCCATGCTTCTTTTCTCCCCTGGCAGTACGGTCCTTAAAGCCATGCTCAGTGGTGATCACTCAGGACTCAGTACGCTTGTTCTGACTGGTAAACAACTAACTGTACTTGTGTCTCCTTCTCGGTCAACACCGTCTATTTCTGTATGCCGAGAGGAGCCCGGGCAGGCTTGTTTACTGAGCGGAGACAGCCGCGCTGATAAAATGTCTTCTGTTTTCCTTAGGGCTGAGCGTGAGTCTAGTATTCCAAAGGTGGACAGGGCTTCCTTTTAGAGCAATGTTGTTCTGTCGGTGGGAAAAGCCCTTCGCTTCCTCACATGCGTTCCGGCTGTGTAAAATGTTAATCCCCACCAAGGTGTGAGTTAGATCCTCACCAATGTGAGGCCACGTACACACAGCCTTTGTCCATACGTCAGAATCAACACTGCTGCGCCCATCCTTCTAGAATATTGAGATTTGGACTAGACCTTTGTAAAGTTTTGTGGGGTGTGTGTGTGTGTGTGTGTGTGTGTGTGTGTGTGTGTGTGTCAGAGTCCCTTCTTTTCCCCATTTCCGATTTGAATTTAATGTCTTTGAACTGTCCCTCTATCACTAGCCTAGCTCTTTTTAAACAGCTCAGGCAACCCAGGGAAGCCGAAGTCACACATGCTTGACGTTGATTGAGGAAAGAGGTGGCCCAGAGCTCGTGGTGGGCCACTTGCCTCCACCATCTCCCTCTCCCCACCAGTTTTGGGGAGAGGTCAAGGGTCAGACCTAGGTCAGTGTGGTTCTTTCCTTGGCAACCATTTCAAATTCAAAGCCTGAAACCTGAAGGCGATGGAAATTCTAAGTTCAGTTGCCAGTTAGAACAATCACTGGAAAATCTACCTCCCTTCTCGACAGTGAGAGGTGTTGCTTTTAAAGCACAAGCCATAATTAGAGACAGGGGGAAACTGTGGACATGCGTCAAGGCCGAATCCTTACCTTGGGTATCACTCCAAGTGCCAATCGGCATCGCTAAGGCGTTTGAACCATGCTTCACCCGACCTGCTAACCTGGAATTTTAAAATGTTAGCTTCACAGCGAGACAAAGGGAAAAAGTGTCCCAATGAGCATGCTCGTATTGGGTGAGGAGAGTCATGTTTGCCTGTTGAAAAACATTTCTTTTTACCCTGAGATGGACTATCAGCTTTTGATTTTCCAAGCCCCTGCTGAAGATGCAGTGTTGTGCAGGTGACGTCTTTTGACACCCTAGTGGATTTGCAGAAACTAAGAAGCAAACACAAAAAAGTTAGCCTTAGGCAAAGTCCTGGCAGGGCCTGGTGCTATCAGGTGGGTATATTAAGATGGCTCTGGGCTGAAGACCCCCAAGAATAACTACGGAAAACCGGTGGGGTTGGTGTCATTCACATACCTGTAGCTAAGCAAGCATTGACCCCATTTAGAAAGGGTATTTTGTTTGGATCCTCTTTTCTGTACACGTATGAAAACATAATGTCATCATTCACATGGATGGCACTGTTTTTTTAATTTATTTTTATTTCGCGTTCATTGTTGTTTTGCCTCCATGTATGTCTGTGCGAGGGTGTCCAAAGCCCTAGAACTGGAGTTACAGGCAGTTGTGAGCTGCCATGTGGGTGCTGGGGATTGAACCTGGGTCCTCTGGAAGAGCAACCAATGCTCTCAATCACTGAGTCATCTCCCCGGCCCCAGATGACATTGATTTTTAACCCTTCCTTAACACCCCCACCCCAATTTCTTCTCCCACTTTCCCTTGAGTCTTACATTCTCTGGTGAGGAACCTACAACTCCCCAGACTCTCACGATTGGCTTCTGCGATGCTCTCAAGCCTCACATGACAGCAGTGCCTCTCAAATGAGAACACCTATTTCTGACCTGCAGCGTACTATTGCCTTAGGTGCAAGCTTGCTTTGTTGTTAAATAAAAGACTATACTTGCACCACAACATCTTCATCACTAATCCTTTTTGGAGGATGCTAAGACTTTAAAATTTATCGAAATTAGGTCTTTACTGTCTTCACATCCAAGCTCTCAAGAAGCAATGTTGACAAAAAAGTACTTAAGACTATTACAGCAGGTCCATTTTACGGCAATAAGAATGACTCCATATCTGAGCCCTCATTTCAAAGGTAGGCTGCAATGCGGGAGACCCACGCCACCGCTGAGGCCTGAGGAACTTGGCATCTGGCCATGGCTCTATTTCCAATTTATAAATGGGGGGTGGGGGATGGCAGGCCCCATCTTGTCTGGTATTGTAAGCATAACCTGGCTTAATGTGAGAGCTTGGGAAAGAGCTTTGTGGCATAGCAATTTTGGTAAGTGCTAGCAGCAGGGAAGACTATAACCGTCTGATGGTGAACCCAGCAACACCAGATTGTATTAAAATGTTAAAGTCTAAATATTTTCCAGGGTTGTCCATTCATCGTTACTGCTAAACAACTTTTGCTTCACCGAGGCACACACGCAGGGCTTTAGATGTGTTAGTGGGCTGTTTTTGTCTATTCTGTGGTTAAGGCACAAAAGTGCATACAATCACGGACGTACACACTGTGGACTATTTCTGTGACACAGTGTAGGGATTAACAAACATCTAATACAGAAGCAGATGCAGTTTGGGTGAGATTAATCCTCCAATGCTATTTGCAAACAGGTAGTTTAAGGAGAATTAGAGACTGCAGGGGATTCGGCGCAGGGCTGCATGTGCATGTCTGAGTGTGCCGTTCGCCCTTTCCCCTCGTCACAGTGGTTCCCTCTAGGAAAGAAATGCTCTCTTCCCAATTTGCAGAGGCCACAAATAGCATTCTGCCCGGAAGGGAGAGATAATTTATTATGACTCATCTGAAGCAAGTGTCCTAGGATGTCAGAAATGAAGTATTCATTGCTGCAAGGGGAGTGATCTCTAGAAACACACATTGCTTCTTACCATGAAATCAGAGCCATCCCGTGAACCGGGCTGATGCTGAGCATGGGAGACCACAGAAAAGTTCCCTTTAGCTCCAAAATACTCACACCATTTCCTATGACTGTAGCTTCCTACTTTGTCTCAAATTTCTGCTGCAAGATTAAACTTGGTATTTAGAAATCCTAGACACTTGTTTAAAATATTGTATGATTTACCTGAAAGGAGAGAATGTTCCTCCTCTGTTAACACATCCAAGAGCCTTACACAGTCATTGCAGAGACTCATCCATCCCTAAAAGGTGAATGCATAGTGATAAAGGAAAGGCATTTTTTGACGACAGGGAGCAAAAGTAACCCTTCAGCTTTAGCAGGGAGTGGGAGACAAAAGTGTGGTAGCCCCCAGTGGTGTACGCAGGGAGAGCTCTTTGGGAAGGCTTATTTCATAATGTAAACAAATAATTGCCTCCCTCTATGGATCTGTATCCCTCTCCTTGCCTACACATATTTAGAATAGACTAGAAAAGCTCAGAGGATTTGAGGATGCAGGTGTGGAGTGTGGAGTGTGTGAACCTGCTACCATACTCCATGGTTCCATTTTATTAAAATACTGATCAGTGTCCACATAAATCTTTGTAAGAAGAATTTTATCTTAAATGAGGACCAAGAAGAGAGGAAATGAATCAGCAAAACATGTCAGGGTCTAGGACAGTCAACATTGCTTCGTAAGCATCAAATGTGACCCAGAATAAAGAGCTCTAGTTTACTAATTTCATATGATTGTTGAGTACAAACTAATTGTGATATGTAATGTACTCACAATAATAAATGTGTTTACAGTGTTTCCTTTCAACTTTTTTTTTAATCTTTTGGGGAAGTGAACATCAAGCTTTGTTAAGAATAAAACCTACCCTGATAAAGATAGGTTTTGCCTGGTTAGATCTTGCTTCTATTTTGGTGATTTTGCAATTGTCGAGCAGACCCCACCCACCTATTCATTGTAACATTTCTCTTCTAGAGCCAGAATAGGACAGACTCATATACCATTCTGATCTGGGTGCATTTCTTCAGAAGGTATGCTGCCCTCATGGGGAACTTCGGTTGGCCTGGGTTTGGGGCTCCTGGTGCTGGGAAGAAATTAAATGCATGTATTTTAACAACAACAACAAAAAGATATCTCAGTGAAGTTAAGGACCTAAGACAGTGGCCCTAAGAATATAAGTATACCCTGACCTCCCCTTGACCTTTACCTCTGTTATCCCCAGAAGGATGTCTACCTTGGGTTTTGCACAGACACCTGTGTTTAAGCTGATTCAGAAGAAGCTCCTAGGGGACCTCAGAGGAAGGGGGGCCAGGGCAGGATCTCAAGGGAACTTCCTTTTTGCTTAGTGATTGTTTTGTTTATTTAGGAGTGCTAGGGATGGAACCCAGGACCTTGTACATGCTCGGTAAGCACTCTGCCACTGACTCACATCCCAAGCAGATGTGATGAAATATTCTTGAGTAAGTCTCAGGAACACTGAAAGAGTAACTGAACTCTACCCTTGTCCTAAAAATACCTTCCTTCTCACATAGACACCAATGAATACAAAGGCAGCACCATCAGGAATGTCCATTCCAGCTTCCTATCCACTCCAGGCAGTGTAGGGTTAAGTTGTCAAATTACAGATTGGAGGATATTTATGAAACATGGCATATCATGCCCTGCCTGAGATCTACTTCAAGTGATAAGACTTTCATTAAAAGGCCATTTGAATTTCTAGGACTAACTTCCTTCTGACTTCACAATGGGGTCTTCACAAATCTACCCTCATACACACCCCAGCAGTGTTGATTTCCTTAATTTTCAACAACCCCTTGGGTCAAATTGGTTAAATTTGGTTGGTCGCTAATGACAACCTTGGATTGCTAATGACAAAAGGACTCAAGTCTATATACTTCAGCCATCGAATTAGTTTTCTAAGGCTGTTGAAACAAAAATCAATTTGTAACTCTATTATTCCCCAGTTGCCTAGAACAAAAGTCTAGAGCTCCGAAATCAATGAGTTAGAAGAGCCATGTTGACTCTAAGACTGTTGTGGGGGAATCCTCCTTTGCCTCTTCCAAAGATCTGGTGGCTTCTAGCAATTCCTGGCATCCCAGGGCTGTAGTGACAAGATCATAGTCTCAGGGTCTGTGGTCACACAAGTCCTCCTCCATCATGACTGTCTCGACATCAACCTCAACATCTCTCTCCCTCAACCCCCTGAGAAACAGTCATTGCATTTAGGTACCCTGTTCAATTAACTTTGTAACTCCAAACATGCTCCTTCTAAATAAAGCCACCTTCATGGATACCAAGTGTTATAGATACTGACGTCAACATATCTTCTGGGAAGACACAACTCACCCAACAACAGCCACTATTAGACATGGAGTCATCTCCAAGCAGGAAACAGCTTTAAAGCATCTATTACAGGTTTAAAGCTTACCCTTCATCTCGCAAACTCAACACTCACTTTCTTCCACACCCATACAGCTAATCCATTCTGCAAGATTCAGTGAAAGACTTGGGCATCTAGTCCTTGCTATTTCTGAGCAAAGCTAGCATACAGAGAACTGGAGGACTAACCATCCCTGATTATCACCCAGGCACTTTGGTCTCAGACAGCACATGAACTCCTAAAGAATATATGAATAGCTACATAGGTTCACAACTCACTTTTTTCTTGGTGCTATGAATTTTCTTGTGAAAATATCACTTTATTTTTAATTCTTTCTGTTATACTTCAATACCCTTCCTATTCACATTCTGTATTTGAGATAATCTTCCAAGATAATGGAGTTTTCTACATCTTCACATGCCACTTGATTACTCTGACCTTGGAGAGCCAGGAAACACCCTGGAATTATTTGCTCTCAGGCAAAACCATTTAGAAGGTCATCAGTCTCCACTGAACTTTCCATCTTTTCTGATGGTTTATTTTGTATAGGAAATATGTTACTTCCTCCATTGTAAGTCACATTTTTTTTTGGATGCACAACATGCTTTTCAAGAAAGATTACTAAAAATTATGTAAAAAAGAAAGGTCACATATCAGGGCACAGGCAGAAGATTGTAGAATTTGTTTTCCATTATCGCAGTCAATAATAATCTGTGTGATGTTCTTAGTCTTCTGCAGTATGAAAATATGGATGGGTGGATGGGTGGGTAAGTGGATGGATGGATGGATAAATGATAGATAGATAGATAGATAGATAGATAGATAGATAGATAGACGGATAGATAGATGGATAGATGTAAATAAACAGAAAAATAGACTTCCTAATCTTTGATTATTGTAACAGTTTTTCTGTGTAAGGACAAAGAGAATCTCATTGAAAAATAAATACCAAGAGGCTTAATTAAGCATGACACAGAAAATGTATTTTATAAATATTTTGCTAAGCCAATAAGAGAGGAAGTGATTAGTGAGGTGGCTGTTTTGCCTTCTGCTGCTTTCGGAGCCCGTTGAAATTCCTATTGGCATTAACCATCTGACATGTTTTCCATGTGGAGAAATGTTCTATTCTAAGTTCCAAATCTCCCTCCATTTTCAGTGGGCAGGGTTAGAGTCCCTGTATTTGAATCACCAGGATGGCATTGTATACTCCAGGGAACTCTGAATAGCATTGAGATTAGAGGTTAAAATTAACCATGTGAGTTCTCCAAACTCCTCTTTAAGCCATTTGCAGTGTGTGGATGCTTGGCCATGAGAGCATCCTATGAATAGATAGAACCATAAGTTGCTTGTGTCGTAATAGAAGAAGATTCACCTACTTAGTGGTCTCCATAGGAATGATCAGTAAATATATCCATTGACTGATTTTAAATTAACATGTCATTTTGTCAGGAAGAATAAAATTGGGTAGAACTTTGATCTGAGCTCGAAATGCAAGGAGTCTCTTTCCAGATCTATGATAGTTAACATCCCACCATCTCTTCCAAAGGCACAGCTCCAATAACCTGATTTCCTCCCACTAGGCCCATCTCCGACATTCCTGTTCACTTAGAAATATACAGGCCAGGTGCCTGCTGCCCAGCTCGAAAAGCAGGGATGCATACCAAGCAAAGCCTGGATCTATACAGCCCCACTACCTCTAGCGTAGGATGTAAGTTGAGCTATTTCAATTTTTCATCTCTGAGATGGCCAATGTAAAGCAACCTTTGCAGTATGGGTCCTATGCCAGTGCCTGCAGCAGTCAGAGGGACCTCTGACATTTTAGTCTCGGAAGGACATTTTCTGAAGGTTGTCACTAGTCCCAGAAGGACTGAAAAGACATTTTCTGAAGGTTGTGTCGTTAGTGACAGAAATAACCAAGTCACTGGAATTCTCTAACACCTTCCTGGATGTAAGTGCTGCTCACATTTTGCAAAATCATAACTACTATTGAAGCATATGACTTAATCCATCTTCTCTCTCATCCTGATAGTGTCTTGGTTACTCAAATTTCCGTCATTATGACAAAATATCTGGGTTAGTCAACTTCCAAGGGTCAATTTTAGTCTACGGCTATTCAGCCCTGCTGTTGTCTTTGGGCCTGTATTGAAGCAGAGCATCATGGTATGGAACATGGGGTAGAAGAAGAGACCAAGAAGCAAGGTGAAACGGGAGCAGCGAGGTGGCCCACTGTCCTGTCCGAGGGCACACTCCCAATGACTTAGCTTCCTCCCACTTGGCTCCCCCTTCAACCTCTTCTCAGTAGCACCACAGGACAATGACCAAGTTTTCATCCCGTAGGCCCTTGGGAAATGTTTAAAGGCCAAACCATAAAGTGTTCATTTGAGTGGACAGGGATGTATTTCAAAACAGATAAAAGGAAGGTGGCTTATGGCATTGGTTGACAGTGGTAGCGCCACATCCTCACAGGGAGCCCTCCAGTCCCCCAATTCAGGGCTCTGCCCTGTGAGCGACAGCAAAGAAGAGCTGTTCTTTAATATAAACTATATGCGAAAGAAATTAATATTTAAATTTTTCAGCTCACCATCTGGGTGACAAAAATGTATATTTGGGGATATTTTTCCTTTTGACAAAATTCATGTTGATGTTCTTAAAAATCAGATTATATTCTCTCTATTAGTTTGCATATTAGACTTATGATCCATTGTTTGACTATTTTTCAATAGCATTAAAGTATTCTTTTATAATAAAAGTCCATTAGTGACAGAGGAAATTAGCCACTAAATATATAAATTAAAACACCCCAAGGATGAACCACTGAGATCTGATATCTTCTAATGTTAAAGGAATCAGAAATGCTTAACATTGAGTGTGCTATATCTCTCCCAGCTCCCTGAAGAAAAATTATGTAAGTTGTACTGTACATGAAATGCTGGTGTCCCAAACCACCACCACCCCCCTCCACCACCAACACAGAGTGGATCGTGATCATTCTAAATCTGAACAGAACCATCTGGAATATGAGTCATTAGACTCAGTAAAAAGAAAAAGTGAGAAAGTCATAAAGCACTCTCCCAGGAAACTGAAGATCTGCACCATTCCCTGTGTTCGCAGACCGGAAACAGGGGCTCTTGACACTGAGACCTCTTCTCCCAAAGCTGCAGACCTGTGACCATTTGTCAGGATGACAAGGGCCGTCCTCCTCCTCAAACCGATTCAAGGCAGGCGAGGGAGGTTCCTCTCTTATTCAGAAGATTAAATGTAGAAGAAATTTCAGAAGGAACTACTATAAGAGGCCACACAAAGCGGTGCTGTGCAGGAGGGGAGATTTTTCTTAGATCTGAGGAGAAGGTCAAAGGAAAAGCTACATCTCCCCACAGCCCCTAACCCTTTCACCACAGCAGAGTCCAAGCTGGGTCTTACACAAGAGACAAATGCCCTACCACTGAGCAAATCCCGCAGATTTTTTCCCACTGTTTTGAGACAGGGCCTTTATAATTTACCTGGGCTAGCCTTGAGCTCAGTCTGCAGTCTGAGCTGGCTTTGAACTTGAAATTCTTCTGCCTTGACCTGGGATTATAGGCATATAGCACTCACCCCAGCTTCCTGTCCTTTGTCAACTCTGTAGACTTAACTGTTTAGTATGTGTTCACTGAACAAAGTTTTATTTATTTAATACTTGCATACTTTACTATGTAAGAAAAGAAAAGAAAATGGAATAAACAGTTTCTATAGCTCTCTCTCTCTCTCTCTCTCTCTCTCTCTCTCTCTCTCTCTCTCTCTCTCTCTCTCTCTCTCTCTCTCTCTCCATATATGGAGGCCAGAGATTAAGACAAAACTGTCATCCCCACAAATGGCGTCATCCACCTCCTCTGAGACAGGATTTCTTTTTGACTTGGGGCTCATCAACTAGTTAGACTGACTGACCAGTACATCACAGGGTTCCCCCTGCCCCTGCCTCCCTGGCACCAGGATTATCACACACACCATCACTCCTGACATTTTTATATGGGTGAGTGCTTGGGTGCTGACCTTGGTTCTCTGTGCTTTCACATCAAGCGCTGTTCTCACTGAGCTATCTGCCCAGTCCTTTGTTTTAAGGGCTTTTGTTTTGTTTGGGGCATGCTTTTTGTTTATTTGCTTGCTTGTTTTTTTTTTTTTTATGCTTTGCAGCTCAGGCTGGCCTCAAACTTCTCCCATTTCCTTCTTGAGTGTTGGGATTATAGGCCTGAACCACCAAGTCCAGTTTTCATTCATGGATTTCTTACCATACTCTATTACACACATCATCTAATCCTCACAGCACCTAAAGGCAAGTAAGTGTCCCATCTTGTTTTACAGTGTAGGCAGGAAATATGGGAAGGCCCAACGCTAGTAGGTGACTCTTCTGAGAAAGCACTGGTGATGCTCCTGATTAGTGACTGGCACCATTCAGTGCTGGAGATGCCATCAGGGACCTGATCATCACGACTGATTCCTCACAAGGCAGATAGACACACCACTGGGATTCATCTCTAGTCTGTCTTTTTCCAAAGCACTGAAACAACGCAACTTAATGCTCTTCTTGATTAACTGTTTAAGACACCTACGAGGTCTCCTAAGGGCCTGGTAAATGTTGTGCATCTTCATTTACTCTCTTCCTGATCTTAGAATCACCATGGTTAAGTTTATGGTTAGGAATGGCTCTCTGATACTTCAGTTTGTGAGGATCTGGTCAATAAAGGAGACGTTTAGTTAACCAGATTTAAACACAGCTTTGTTCTCTGAACAATACTAATCTTCCTAACCCTTACATTTTCATAGTTGAGACAGTAAGAAGTATCTATCAGTGTACATCTAGATCCACTTATACTTCCAGCATCACATATGATGGCAGATGCAAACCTAGCCAAATAATGCTCCAGACGATTCCCATCCACAAACGTTTTGGCAGGGGACAGGCAGGCTGTTTGTTGGTTTGGTTTGGTTTTGACAAGCTTAGAGCTCCTCTCTGAGTGACAGGAGGGTACAAACGTTTACCCAGGTGACAAAGGTAGGAATCAAGCTGCCCAGGTTGTCTCAACAAATGCAGTGACTTCCTGTGGGAATCACAGTCACAGGCTCCTATAAACCCTCAGATCTTTGTAAGAAAAGACAGAACCTTAAACCCACTCTTAGTCTGGCTATGTAGATACAAAAACAAGTACTGTACTTTGTGGGATTTTTTTTAATTGAACAGTCTAGTAATCTCTGCAGAAGTTAGTTTGTCTGAGTTTACTAAAAGTCAATTAATTACAAGATGTTGAGCATGGGAATTGTCTTTCTCACATCCAGTCCTAAATACAAGGCCTTGTACTGGCTGGGTTTGTGTGCCAACTTGACACAAGGTAGATCCATCAGAGAGGAAGGAGCCTCATTTGAGGAAATGCCTCCATGAGATTTAGTTAGTCATCAGTTAGTGATCAGTGAGGGAGGAGGGCCCAGCCCATGGTGGGTGGTGCCATCCCTGGGCTGGTGGTCCTGGGCTCTATAAGAAAGCAGGCTGAGCCAGCCACAGGAAATAAGCCAGTAAGCGGCACCCCTCCATGGCCTCTGCATCAGCTCCTGACTCTAGTTTCCTGCTCTGTTTGAGTTCCTGTCCTGGACTTCCTGCAGTGGTGAACAGCAATGCTTATGATTGGCCAAATAAATCCTTTCCTCCCCAACTCGCTTTACTGTCCTGGTGTTTTGTCACAGCTATAGAAACCCTAAGTAAGACAAGACCATACTGTAAGGACCAGCTAATCTTTAAATCAATTGTATTCCCAGGACTGAGTCATTTAGGAAAGTATCTCCTCCACCCACAGCAGAGTCGCAGACCAATCTAGCCACTAACTCAAAATGGCGATCAAGGCTTGTTTTCTAGAGTCTAGCTACTTTTCCCGGATCAGCTGTTTATCTTGCTTTATGTTAAAATGTGGAGTGAGCATCATTTTTTAATCATAAAATTAGCAAACCAGGGGTCATTTTAGGATACCATATTTTGTTATATCATAATGATTTAATTACCTTGATGAAGAAGGCTTACTTCCTAATGAAGACACTGTTTAAAGAACTTGTTGAATAAATTCAGTCTTTTCAAGCATTTTCTTCTCTGTCATGTACCCAAGATCTGATAAAAGGCTTGATTTGGTAATTTAGCTATAAAATAGTTAATTTTTTCTTAATTTATTTTTTTGATTAAGGAATTTTTTACTCATTTTACATACTAACCACAGATCCCCCTCTCTTCCCTCCTCCTGACCCTCCAGCCTTCCCCCCAACCTCCTCCCCATTCCCTCCTCCAACAAGGTAAGGCCTCCCATGGGGAGTCAGCAGAGCCTGGTACAAGACCAGATAAACAATTTAAATAGACCTATAACCCCTAAGGAAATAGAAACAGTCATTAAAAGTCTCCCAACCAAAAAAAAGCCCAGGACCAGATGGTTTCAGTGCAGAATTCTACCAGAAATTCAGAGAACTAATACCAATTTTTCCTTAATTTTAAAATAAGAAAGAATTGACCTAACCAAGTAAAATTTGCTCATTATAAATGCAAAAGTACCATAAAATATAACATATCAATTTGCTAAAATTCTTCTATGTCTACTTCTGTGTATTATTACCATTATGACAAGATACTACTGAAGTATGTTGACTCTGCATGACTTGGCTAGCTGTTGTGACTCCATAAACATTTGGACTTCCTTAATATTCTACCCACTTTTTGGAAAGGATGAGAATGGGTTATGCTGAAGGTACTTAGATCACATCCATGCCGACTGAAGTGACTCATTCAGTAACCATGGAAACAGTGCCCAGCAGTGAGAAGAGATGAGCATGTGTGTGTTCTTTTGATGCTGTTACTTCTGTGGAGATAATCTGTTCGGGATTCCTGATCTGTCCCAGCGCGTTCAGGTCTCCTCTCCCTCAACACTTTCGTTGAGTCTCTGCAATCGCCAGAGTAAATTTAAAACAAGGCAACGGAGGCTGCACCCTCAGGACCCTATGTTCTTTCCAGAAATGAGTCTCATATTTAAAGATGCATGCTCAAATGTCCTAAAAGCAGACTCTCCTCCCAGATACATTTCTCTCCCTTCTATTTCTGCAGTCCTGGTCTAGGGCCAGGCTTCCATTCTCTATTTATGTCATTCTGTTTTTTTCCTGTGTCTCTTTTCATAAGGGTTTAATATATTACTACTTAAAGAGGAAAATATTTTAAAAAAACAAGTAAATAAGCACTCTACCTTATTATACATTGAAGCTGCATCACATATATGTATGTATATATGTATGCATAATATCTTAACTGTGGTTTCAAAGCTGCATGTATTCTAATGTAGCAGCACAAATTTCATATCAAGCAAACTTTACAGATTATGTATCTATGGAGCATGGAGTTTCTAAAAAGGAGCCCATGAAAACTTTGGGTAATTTTAAATTTAAAGTCAAATTATAATATTCTATTCCTTCATTAGTAAATATATAAAATACTGGATAACAAAAAAAACTAAATAAAACATGGCCACCCTTAAGAAAACACATGCATCATAAAGACAAGATGAAGTGATAAACAAGGCTTGCCTCATAATGAAAACACATTTATTTAAAGGAGCATGTTGAAATGAAGTCAGTCTCTTCAGGCAAGGCGCTGTAAAGTTGAATGGGAAGGAGGGCATTGGGAGCTGCTTTACCATGTGCTTCTAAGAATGTTTATTATTTTAAGAATCATTAGGAGAAATCCCAATGAGAAAAACAAAATCTGACAAAAGATGAGCCAGTCACACCAGTTTGTCAGTCAGTCACGTGTTCCCCAACACGGACTTCCCCGATAAACCTGACTGCCCTTAGACCCAGGGCAGTGTCTGGCCCAGGGTAGGCACCCAGTCAGGGTGCGGTGTTTAGATCCTAATGGAGGTTAAAATGAAATATGATCTTAAAAGGCAGAAAAGTGTCCTGAAGAGCCCAGTGTGAGAAGGGAAATAAAGGACAAGGGACTGAAAATTTACCAGAAATTATTGTGACAGGAGGGAAGGA
Source organism: Peromyscus maniculatus bairdii (assembly GCF_049852395.1). Taxonomy (NCBI): domain Eukaryota; kingdom Metazoa; phylum Chordata; class Mammalia; order Rodentia; family Cricetidae; genus Peromyscus; species Peromyscus maniculatus. Next base: position 27,913,206 of record NC_134868.1, on the reverse strand, counting down.
GGCAGGAAGGGAAAGAGGGAGGGAAGACAACCCAAAGGTTATTATGTTAAGATGTTAAGGATAAAAGTAAGAGTCCTGAAGGCCACAGCAGCAGTAGCATGACATGTACAATGGCAGTCACAACTAATCTTCATGATAAACGCCTGTGAGCAAGCACAGAGTTAACAGCTGGATTAATACCCTCTTAGGCATCGTGCCAACGCTGTTCTTCCCGAGTCTATGTGTGAAGATAATCGAGACTTGAGGGATTAACTTGTGGAGCTGGAGAGATGGCACAGTGGTTAAGAGCACTGACTGTTCTTTCCCAAGGACCCAGGTTCAATTCCCAGCACCCACATGGCAGCTCACAACTGTCTATAAATGTAGTTCCAGGGAATCTGACATTCTCACACCAATACATATTAATTAATTAATTAATTAATTAAATTAAATTATTAAGAGAGAGAGAGAAAGAGGAGATTAACTTGCTCAAGGATGTTCTGTAATCCCTACTCCCTGCCCAGAGGTGGGGGGGGGGGGATGGTCCATCAGAGAACATGTATATTTCCCTCTGCCATAGAGTTCCAACTGGAGGTGCTAGAAAGCCACAGTTAGAAGCTTTGTCTAGTGCAGCCTCCCAATTAATACAAATAAGTGGCCTAATTATCCATCACCACTGGTAACAACTAGAGACTAGAATATCGGCAGGATGGTGCCCTGTGCTTCTCACTGCCGGATTGTAGCGGATGAGCATGGTTCATAACTATTAACATATAAAGGGCTGCAGTTCAGTGTAAATATTAACAAGAGAAATGCTCAAAATTAGATCCGAGTCTTTTTATAGAACTCCTCAAAGATTCACAGCAATTGCCTGGGGGGAAATGCTTTGGGTTAAAATATACACTGGCAGCACGTTCTTGTATGTGATGATTCTTAATGCACTGAGCATGTCGGGATATTCAAGGTGCTGAGCCAGAAGCAGTGAGAATTAAATGGTGAGAAAAACATCCTTAGTCTCATAAAAACAGAGGAGAAGAGAGATGACAAGCATCCCGTCTCTGTTGAATGAGTATGTTTCCGAGAACAGAGAAATAAGGAGTAATTGATCTATGGGGAGGGGACTGAGTGAGAGCGCATGTCAGGAATTTCAGGAGGCTGAGGCAGGCAAATTTAGAGTTCAAGGCCTGCCTGGGCTACATGACCCTGGAAAGAAAGTGGGACAGAAAAAAGGGAAGAAAGATGTATACGATTTAGGAAAATCAAATTTATATGTCTGATCAAAATTATCTGTCTAAATTTGGGGAACCAAAATGGAGTTCATAATAACATTCAAAAAGAGCAGACAGACAGCCAAACTGGAGGGAAGCAGACATCATTGATACTGCAAATAGACAGAGAGTTGGCAATGTGGGAGAACTTGCTAGAAGCTTATTCCTTGGAGAAGAGTCTGCAGAAGAGAGTCAGAATAGCACAAGGTGGCTAGGTTTTAAGAAGAATGCTCTGGTCACAGGATAAAGGACTATAAAGAGGGATAGGGAAGTCAAATTAGAGGCATCTGTTAGAGTTCTTAAAGGCAAGCCATCAAGCTGACCACTCACAGGCTCACCAGGACCATGTTCAGATAGCCAGCTCAACAAATACCACGACACTCTGGGAAGTAATTAATACCAAATAGCTGGCTTCACCCTGGGGCTGCAAAGACAGTTAGCTATTTTTTCCTTTTGTCTTGTTTCACCCCGAGGGGACATACCCCACATTCAGTGAAATATATAAATTTGTCTCCACACATCATAAGTTATAAAGCTATGGCACCCTCTCTCCAAAAACACCTAGCGCCATCTAAAGAGCCCAGACCCAAGGAAAGGAGAGGCAATACCAAGAGCTCAGGGTCTTTCCAATGCTTAGCTTCCACTTGCAAGCTGAATACATGAAAAGCTAATTGCTGGACACCCTGGGGCCTTCCCAGCTGTCCAGCTATAATGAATGGGGATGGACAGTGAATATCTTAGCATCTGATAGATAATAATATCTGATTGGCATTAGCAAGCAGATTCTGACGACACTGGAAATCATTGTCATTTAAATTTTAGATGCATATCAAGGAAAGTTTAAAGTAAGGAAACTGATGGGAAATGTGTAGCTGTGGTGCCACCGAAGTCTGTGGTTTATATACTGCAGCTGCTTCCCCATTTCCAACCTAGGGCCTGGGCACTCAGTGAAACAATGTGAACGTCTTACCCTGCGACCTATGAAATCTGTTTATTTTTCCTTGACCCTTCAAAGACAGTTGAACTAGAAAGATACACGCTGAAAAAGAAATTCTCAAGCGATGAACTTTAATATTTACATTGTGGGCAAGGCATGCTCTATGTGTTAAGTCCTGCAAATTCTATGTGTTGAACTATGGGAAATTATTCTAAGGAAGCAAATGGAGTTGGGCGAAGAGCAGTGCTTGAAGCTGTGGGTGTCTCCTCTTCCTGGTTATTTGAATGTGTTTGCATTCATAAGTTTTTTTCTCTTTCTCTTTACTTCCTTTAATATTTCCTCAGAATCCTCATAGGGCTAGACTGTTCACACTCAATTAAAAACATAGCCAGTGATGAGGACACAGTGCAAACCTGTAATCCCACCACTCAGGAGATGGAAGCAGCAGATCATAAGTTCCATCTTGGGCTGTTATATAGTGAGTTTGAAACCAGCCTGGGCCATGTTGTTAGACCTTGTCTGAATGAATGAATGAATGAATGAATGAATGAATGAATGAATGAATGCGATATTTTTCTTCCACTGTGATAATATAAACTCAAATCTTAGCTATTTCAACTATTGAAATTATACTGAACCTCAGAACACCAGTTAATTTTAATTTTCCTGAGCATATTAGGTACTGGTACTGTTTGAGGAACGTGAAAGGAATGTTGAGAAACCTCTGCGCTTCTGGCGAGCAGACACTCAATATTAACAGCATCATCCATGCTCAGCTTTCAGTTAAAGGGAAAGGAACTGGTTCCAGGTAGTTTAGTGATGGAGGAAGAAGACCCTTGGGGGTAGCTCCAACCTCACTCTTTCAGGAAGCTTCCTCGGAATCCCATCCTAGAACCCTGAAGGGTCCCTTTCTGATTATTTCTTAGCACCTATCATATGCCAGAGGCAGACTCATTGTAGAATTCTGCAAAACCCAAAGGGTTTTCACGCCTCTAAAAAATACCCCCAAAAGGCAATACAGCAGCTGCTTCACGTTAAATTTGTTCAGAATGAATTGCAGAAACTGTCTTCCAAATAATACCACTTTAAAATTCAGTGCCCATATGAATTTAACAGGAATGTAATTTCATATAGCTAAGTAGTACTAAAGGCTAGGTTTAGGATCCAAAGAATTACAAACAGTTCTTCATTTGTTTGTTTGAAGTAAAATAAATGTAGACGGTAACTCATACGTTCACACAGCCCCGATCCTTACATTCAGATAAGTAGAGAAACTTCACCCCCACTCCCTCCCCACAATGATCCTAGCCGCTTTATCACCTTGTGGCCAGGGTACTGAATAGTCAATTTTTTCACTTATATTTGTGGATTGTTCTGAAGTACTATCTGTTCTAAACTCTCTCACACACTCCACAGCCATTTCAGTGGTGTTCACGTGTACATGACTTGGAGGTTCAAATTATTGTTTGAGCAAGGATCTAAGGATATCAAAACAAAACAACAAAAACACGTATGGTTTTTTTTCCTATATTTCACTACACACTGGTAGCACAAAATAGCTTTGAGGGTGGGGGTGGGGAGATGCACTCTCACATGATAATTTTGCTGAATTATTTGGAAGTTGAGCAACCCAGGACCTAATTACAAGGGACAAAGGCCTATAATTCTAAGAAGGCCAAGTTGTCTGGCAGAGAGCAGTTCCTCAAGTGATTTACTTAGTCTCCTGAAACAACTTGTGTTTTCTTCTTGGCCATACAGAAAGGTCTGGGTATTTTCTTCTACTTTACAGTGAAACATTCAGTTTCATTGTGGTTATGGCCTAGGGTTTTCGGCTGGTTACAACAAAGTAAAATGTTTTCTCTACTGTGTTTGGTTTCCAACCCCTTACATTTTTTTTTTCACATCTGATCAAAGTTTCAGCCGAAAATGTCCAAAAGGAAAATGTAAGAGACTTCCACTGCCTGCTCCAAAAAGTTTCTTATCTAGGCTTCAAATACTTCCTGCCACTTGCTGTGGTGTTCTTATAGGAAGATGAGACCAAGACCCATCTGGTCACCATGGTTATCTTGTCCTCAGAGAGACAACAAATCAAACATTCCTGTCTATCCCGGCTAAAGAGGATGAGGAATAAAAGATTGAGCATGTCTTCCCTGTGATCCCTTTGGGCTCACTGTGAGGCCTTGTCCCATACTGTCTTCTCAACACTGCACCGAATGATTAGGAAACTTTGGATCATTGTGTGTCTTTGTGTGTCAAGTCGTGTGTCTCTAGTCATGTGAGCCATGTCAGCCACGTGGCCAGAATCTAAACTTTCAAAGCACAGATCTCATACTCCCTCTCTTCAAGGAATGGATTAAGACATAGGTCTTCTCGAGGAATCTGTAGTCTGTATGATGAATGGGTTAAAGCAAGTAAAGGACGGTGGGAAGGGGTGGAATGTACCATGACCTGGGACCGTGGTCAAGATAGGAATTATATTCGCAAACCTGTTAAATGATAGCTCCGCCAGAAGTATGTTGAAGTGAACATTTCAGTCAACCGGTGACTGCTTAAAGCAGTAGTTCCCAACCTGTAGGGTCACGGCCCCCCACAGAGGTCATATATCAGCTATTCAGCATCTCAGATATTTACATTATGATCCATAACAGTAGCAAAATTACAGTTGTGAAGCAGCAATGAAATAATTTTCTGATTGAGGATCACCACAGCATGAGGAACTGTATTAAAGGGCCATAGCGTTAGAAAGGCTGAGAACCACTGGTTTAAAGGAAAATAAAATTCAGTATAAAATTGGGGATGTTTTCCTTAGAATGAGGCGTAAGTATAAACTTAATGGGAGGGTTAGGGTTTTCTAGAGTCCACCTGTGGTACCACACATTTCTTGTGGGTAAAAGCTCAGCTGCTTTTGGGTGCCCAAAGCAACGGTGGTATTAACAAGAGAAAGCTTTGTTGCCCACTGTGTGAGGGTAGAAAGTGGTAGTGTAGGGTAGTGTGGCAGCACTGTGTGGCTTTCCTAGGTGATGTAAAGAAACAGCTTGCCACCCCATGCAGAAAGGGTGCTGACAGACTGAAGAAATCGTGCCATCCAAGTCCTTCTGGGGAACCAATGAGTTCACTGGGGTGAGGACCTGAAGCAGCAAAAAGTCTCATCCTTGACAATGTGTATCCCTTATATAATCTCAAGGAAAGGAGGGGCCTCCAGAAGGCTTTGGAAGATTCTGAATGTACTGGGCCACTCTCTACATCCATGCAGGAGTGTTACTAGGCCTGACCTCATGAGGCTTTCAGGCAGCTCATCATAGCTGCTCTGTCTTTAAGACAGTGATGATTGTGTCTGGCCCTGAGTGAATAGCTACACCGCAAACAGCTGTACAGTTAACCGGACTTGGCACATTCAACTTTTTTGTTGTTGTTGTTTTTCAAGACAGGGTTTCTCTGTGAAGCAGTGCTGGCTGTCCTGGAACTTACTCTGTAGACCAGGCTGGCCTTGAACTCACAGAGATCCACATGCCTCTGGGCATGTACCACCACCACCAGGCTTCAACTTTTTATCTCTGCCTGTTTTTTAGCTCCCTCCCTTTCCCTCAGGCTCCCACTTGGGACCCAAAGAGATACATACCCAAACAGAACAAAGCAAAAGAGGCTAGCATGGTCCTTCCTCTAAAGACCATAGCCTCTTGAATTAAAAAAAAAAAAAAAAAAAAAAAAAAGGCCCACATGATTTCCTCTTAGGTCCACTGGCTAAAATTTGGTCACAGAACCTGAGAACTGTAACTGAACCCTGGGTAAAGCCATGTGTCTGGCTAAGATGTCTATAAATATGGTAAGAGTGGAAGGTTTGGGCATCTGAGGATGTTGGCTCTCCCTGCTGCATTAACCTAACTATATTTGAAAAATGAATTTGTGTGGCAAATTACTAGGGCTTTGTTTCCAAACGTAGATTAGGAACACATGTCGGGCCATTTCAACAATTGAAGAAGGATTTCTCACCTTGTCGAGCGCTACTCATTTACAACTAAATCTAACACCTTCTGCTAAGCTAGTCATAGCCAAATTAAGCTTGCCACCAAGATATGGAGACAAATGTGCTTGTAGTGTGGCACTCTATCGCTCTGCCTTCATTTGGTTTATTTACAATTAAAAAGTAGGTTGAGGGATGGAGTTGGAGAAAGTGATCCGGATAACTGTTACTCTATATGCCACGAAACTGATACCCAAATGATGCTGGAGAGAGATGGGGAGAGAGAGAGAGAGAGAGAGAGAGAGAGAGAGAGAGAGAGAGAGAGAGAGAGAGAGAGAGAGAGAGGTCTGAATTGCCTTAGTGTAGAGTACCCTAACCTGAGTTCATTGAATAATTAATTGTAGTGTATGCTTTATGCTGATTTGAGACTCACGGGAGAAATAACCCTGACAAGCTTGTTTACTTCATTCTTCCTGGAGCATTCTTGACCTAGTTCAGAACCACAACTCCTACCTGCTGCCCCCCCCCCCCCCTCGGCTAGCTGCTGTTCCCCTGAACTGAATGACTGACTTCAGCATCATGGCCTACATTTCTTGACACAGCAGACAATAGGCAAGGCAAATTTCTGAAAACCAGAGCCGATTTAAGAATCTTGCTGTCCCAGGGAATCTGGCAATCCATTTGTAGGGAGTAGGACTCCTTTGCAGAACTAAGTAAATCATGCAGCTGCTTCTGCTCTGTAACAGGGTTTACACCTTGTAAGTCAGTTTAGAGCCGAACTGGGAAGGGGTGCATAGTTCACAACTGGCCTGTGAACTTACACAAAGGAGAGCATGGGACAATTATCAATGGTTGGCTGCCATTGTGCAAACGAGGAAAGTCCCCAAAGGTAGAAAGTGACCTGCAGGCACCCACCTAATTAAGCACTGGGATCTGGAAGCCCCCCCTCCCCTGCTCACACATGTTCCCTTTCTGGTCTTGACACTCAAGAGAGCATAAGACATTTAGATGGAGCCAACAGAACCTGGTGCACACACTCAGTAAGTGCCCGACATGAGGAGCATGTGTGTAGATGCGGCAAGTGTGTAATTGTCCAGTGGTAACCAGCACTGAACAAAATGAACAGTAGAGCAGTTTTCAATTGTCCCTTTGAGTCCTCAGACTTTCCCCACGTCAGTTAACCTACCCTGTTTATCCAACCATGTGAAGCCACAGGCTTTTGTTTGTTTGTTTGTTTATTTTTTGTTTTTCGAGACAGGGTTTCTCTGTGTAGCTTTGCGCCTCTCCTGGAGCTCACTTGGTAGTCCAGGCTGGCCTCGAACTCACAGAGATCCGCCTGGCTCTGCCTCCCAAGTGCTGGGATTAAAGGCGTGCGCCACCACCGCCCGGCGCCACAGGCTTTTTCATTACTTGAAGTTGCAGATGGTGGGTCCTCATACCTGGATACTGTGGTGTTGCCCTCAGCCTACAACAGAACAATGCTGACAGTCACAGAGGGAAACAGCAGCTTGTGTCTTTTTGACTGTTTTATGCCGGGTTCCTTTCTGTTGCATGCATGATTGCATTCCGTCCTCCCCTTGACCCTGTCCTGTTTGCGGCGATGGAAACCGACAATAGAGTATATAAGTAACTCAATCTGTGTCTGCCAGCTAGTAAGTAGTTGTCACCACTGTCACTGTGCTGTATTGGCTACCCGAAAATAGATGATGTCTCTCATAAGTATACCTACAGGAAGCAGTGAAATGAGCTTGGGTATTTTCCCTCTCCTACTTCCCTGTTTGTATTTCTCAGTTTGTGGCACAAGATCTCTTTTGATGTAAAATTGCATGCATATATATATATATGCATACATATATGCATATATATATGCATTTATGTGGTAAAGACCCTTACCTTATATCATCTCATAACCACACGTAATACTATTATTTCAAGAAATGAGTAAATGAATAATTCATAAAGCAAAGAATACTGTTGGACGCTGGACCACTGCTGGAGAACAATGCCCTTGCTCTGACACCAGAGACAATCTTGGCTCTCTTCGTCTCCTCCCTTTGTTCAAAACAGTCTGACTTTTAATATCTTACTGGAAGTAACAGGAAAACAGTACGTTAAGTGATCGCTGTGGGTTTTTTTAATTTTATTTTGGCATTTTGACAATGAGTGGTTATGCCCTGTAATCAAAAGAAAACATGAACTGGCCATCTCCTAGCAACTCATTAAAGATTACTCGCAGGGAATAATTTATGGGTCAGAGTGTACGTGCATGTAACCTTCAAGTTGAAAGCCAACAAATCCCACACTCGCTCATTAACATCTTTCAAAATCCTACAAATACATGAGCCTATCTTGAATGAGACAGCGGAGCCAATGAGCACAAAATGTCCCCAATGGGCAATTTTGTATAAAACGTCAAAGAATGGACCTTTTTTTTTTTCTGTTGTTGAAAATCTAATTACAATTTGAAGTCACTAGTAATCATTCTGCCCTCCTACTGCTGCCTTTGCTGAAGTCTCTTCCACCTCTTTCATGGAAGGAGACATCTGTCACACACAGGCGGACTGTGTCACAGCAACCTGGTCTTCTCTGACGTGTTCTCCCAGTGGGCACCTTCCCTGCCTGTGAAGTCTGGTGTACTGAGGAGATCAGTCAATCAACCCAGCCCCTCCTCACTCCGAGGAAGCTGCTGCTCTCGGAGCCTTAATGAGCCAAAGGAAGGTGCAATCAACACAGATTTTATTCGGCCATCTGTGCAGCAAAGAAACAAATATGGCTTTGGGATAATTCATTCCATCTCTCCGATCCGTGATTTAGTCAACTCTCTTTAAAACTGAGAAGACTGACTGGGGAATTCATGTGACTGATGACCAAGGCAAAGGGGGATTCCATATTTGAAATAATCTAACTACAACTCACACACTTGAACACTAAGATGTGTTCACTGTTTGCTAGCAGAAGAGGTAACAGTGGGGGACTGTGTGTCGGTTGCATGTCTAAGTGCTCTATGTGTTTAAACCCATTGACTGGGAATCAGCACCATTGTCAGCCCTATTTCTAGACGAGGAAACTCAATCTGAGTCAGGGCCAGGACTTTCTGAAATTACCCATCTGCAAATGGTAGAAGGGCTTTAACAAAGCTGATTAATTGGGTTCCACGTTCAAAGCGGTTGCTTATAATCTGGATCCATGGTGGGGGCAGTGTGGTCCCCTACTCCAATTGCTGTTTGGAAACCAAAGGCAGTCAAATGTTGCCATTCCTAAAAATAGCTCAAGTCTGGATCATGAGCATTTGTTCTGAAATGCTTTTTCTGAGCTGTCTTCTCATGACAGAATGTACACCTATTTCTACTTACCATGAGAGGGGCAAAACTCTTTGGTTGTGGGTCCCTTACTATGTAGCTCTCAGTCTAATCAGGCTAAAGAAATGTGACTAACTTCAAGCTTGCTCAGGGCTCTCCAGGGTCAGCATCCTGGACCCATGAACAGGAAGGGCCACTATCATTTAAAGTTATGCTGTTACATACTCCGCTGAAACGTATGGAGCAATTAATGTGCATTATTACCAATCTACTTAGTATTTTTCAGTCTTTACTAATATTGTCTTTATGCCATTTATACTCAAGGGAACCATGAATGAAGCCATCATTTATACATAGTCCTAAAGGATTTAGGCTCAGCCTACATTTTCAGCCAATTATATTTCAAATCACTCAGTTAAAAATTTTCTATGTACTACATAAAATATTCTTAAGTCTGTTTTTTCCTTAAGGTATTCCTAAAATGTAACAGGGTTCCTCACTGTCCTGATAAGTCAGAGTCTATTAAAATAGTAAATTTTATTAATGTTTATCCTGATTTTAAGCTTTCAGTAACATTTTCTTTGGTCCCAATTACTGTAGGTTACACTTAATTTATTTCTTTAAAATGAAACAGTTTTTATTTTGTGTCATTTTATTATTTTTAAATTTTTATTATTTTTGAGAATTCCATATGTATATGCAATAAAATATAATCTTATCCACCCCCCATTTTCCCTTCCAATCCCTTCATACCCTTTCAACTACATGTCTTTTTTTTCTTTTTGGTAACCCACTAAGTCCAGTTGGGTGTGTGTGTGTGTGTGTGTGTGTGTGTGTGTGTGTGTGTGTGGCCATCCACTAGAGTATGGAAAGTCTACCACTTACCATATACTCAATAAATAATGATTCTCCTGGGCTTTAGAGATGACTCTGTGGTTAAGAGCCCTTGTTCTTGCAGAAGACCCAGGTTCAATTCTCAACACCCACATGGTAGCTCACAACCATCTGTAACTGCAGTTCCAGGAGATATAATGCCCTCCTCTGGCCTCTATTGGCACATAATGCACATACATAGATGCAGGGGAAATACTCACATAGAAATAAATAAATGAATGACCCCACCCCCACCACCACCACCTTCAATTATTGCCAGTCCCTCTTCAGTAGAGCGTAGAGCCTGCAGGCCTGATTCTGTGCAGTTCTCGCACAGATAACCATAGCTGCCATGAGTTGATGACCGTCATAGCCAGAAGACAGCATATCACAGAACTCCTCCCCATTCTCCGGTTCTTACCTTGTGTCTCCTGTGATGTTCCTTGAGCCTTGGTGCTGGGGGAATTAATATAGAATACTTTTGGGGGCTGAGCACCAAGTCTCCGATCCTCAGCACTTTGTAGTGTTCTGCACCTTTCCAGTGACTGCTCTTAACGGCCACAAAAGAATCTTCTCCTACCAAGGTGGAGAGCAGCCCAGGTCTATGGGTATAAATGTAAACATATCGAAGGCAATTTGACAGCATGGCCATTTAACAAATAACAATAGCACGTCCCGCTCTAGGGCCTGTGACCTCTTCCGTCAAGGGTTTTCTTTTTTTTATTTTATAATTTAATTTAATTTTACATATCAGCCACGGATTTCCCTGTCCTCCTTCCTCCCCCTCCCACCCTCCCCCTAACCCACCCCCCATTCCCATCTCCTCCAGGGCAAGGACTCCCCTGGGGATGCAACTCAGCCTGGTAGATTCAGTCAAGGCAGGTCCAGTCCCCTCCTCTCTTCCCCCAGGCTGAGCAAACTGTCCCTGAATAGGCCCCAGGCTCCAAACAGCCAGCTCATGCACTAAGGACAGGTCCCAGTCCCACTGCCTAGAGGACCCTAAGAAAGACACAGGGATCACCCAATGACAGAGAAATGGATGAGATCTACGTGAGCAAACTGGAAGGGGGGCAGTAATGAAGGGCAAGGGTCGAGGGAATGAGAGCTGAGAGCTTAGGGGAGCTGGAGATCCCAGCTGGATCAAGAACAGAGAGGGAGAACAAGGAAAGAGAGACCATGATAAATGAAGACCCCATGGGAACAGGAAAAAGTAAAGTGCTAGAGAGGTCCCCAGAAATCCACAAAGATACCTCTACAATAGACTACTGGCAATGGTCAAGAGAAAGCCTGAACTGACCTACTCTGGTGATCCGGATGGCCAAACACCCTAACTGTCCTGCTAGAAACCTCATTCAATGACTCATCCAATGAAGTGGATGCAGAGATTCATGACCAGGCCCCAGGTGGAGCTCCTGGAGCCCAATAGGCGAGAGAGAGGAGGGATTGTATGAGCGAGAGTTGTTGAGACCATGATTGAAAAAAGCACAGGGACAAATAGCCAAACTAGTGGAAACACATGAACTATGAGCCAATAGCTGAGGAGCCCCCAACTGGATCAGGCCCTCTGGATAAGTGAGACAGTGTATTAGCTTGAACTGTTTGGGAGGCCCCCTCCCACCCCCCTCCCACCCCCCCCACCCCCCGCCCGGGGCAGTGGGACCAGTCAAGGGTTTTCAACCAGGATTACAGTATCAGGAGTGAAATTCCCCCCTGTGGAGTGGATCTCTCATCCAATTAGAAAGCTGTTAGCTACCCACAACAGTAAGGCCACCTCTGCCTTTTCTCTGGCAGGCCCTTGTTATAAGCCTTTTCCCCAATTTGTTATGTTTTTCTTAAAATTCAAGGGTAGTTTTTAGAAAGAAAGGCTACAGATTGCAGGAGACAAATTTAAAGTTGAAACAAAGGGAATTATTTCCAAGTTATTCTTTTTCTGTTTAGATAATCCTATCTTGTGGTTATTGTATCAAAATAAATAATAAAACATTTGCTATTAGTCTTAACATCAGCTCTGGTGTTTTAGAAAAAGTACATAACCAAATACCTCTAAAATTTATCATGATTAAGTAAATCTTTTTACTTGCAAATATTGACATACATTGACTAGAGAACTTGGATATGTCTTTACAGCTTTCATAAGACATTCTACTATGATTGATTTACCTTTAACAAAATGATTTATAAGGCCTTAATCTGTATTCTCACAACACAATTCCTTATCTTTTCATAGAATCAACTGTTGTAAAGATGTGTTAAGATAAACTCTAAAAATATTATTTGAGGTATTCAGGTAGAAAGATTTATTGCATTTTTGCTATCGTAAAACATGTTTTTGTGAGAATTTTAGGTAACCAGTTCTGGGTGCTGATGAGGTGTGAAAAGCCTAAAGCAAATTAACATACAGATGGAACTGCATTAATGTATTCATGAAGTTCAAGTATGATCTTGATACAGATCAAGTATTAGAGTCAGTGGGTCTAGTGAGAGCATGGTGACGCATTTTGAAGTTTTCCGCAAGGGACTGCTCAGAAATAGCATGAGTTCCAACCTGCTGACCTTGTCCATTATTAGAAACCTTCATTTTGAAAGAAATCGTAGAAAGTCTGCTAAAATGTAAACGTGTTGTTTTAATAAGTTAATACCTCATCACTTGTAATTTTAACAAAACCCCAAGGAAATCAGATGTAAGATCTAAACTCATCTACATAGCCAATTAATGAATAACAGTTGCATCCTGGAAAGCCAATGCCTCATCACACGTAAAGATAAAGTGATGGCTGTTTACATCTCACAGAATTCAAAGTGAAGGTCACAAAGGGAGGTAGGTGGTGGTTTCAGAGTTCACTGATTTGCTCCAATATTGACTAGATTCATGCTCACGATCAGAATCTAATGCTAAATAAATCGTTAGTGCCTAAGTTCACCAAGGTAATAGTGGTGTTCACTGTCAACATGTGGCAAAATTAATTCATGCTGCCACACTGTAATGACAGAGAGGTCACTAATGACAGTGCCATTTCTATGAGATGGGATTTCTTTTAGCCCGGGCTATCCCTGAATTCACTATATAATCAAGGATGATTGTGAATTTTTGATCTCCCTACCTCTGCCTCCCAAGTGCTGGGATTACAGGCTTGTATCACGATGCCCAGCTGATGCTGACAGTTTGGGTTCTATTATGGAACACAGGTTTGTTCTACTCTTCTTTTGCTTCTCTGGCTCACATCTCCACCACAGTAATATTTCCATAGTTACCCAAGTGCTAAAAATGACTATCTCCTTGAACTTCCTAAAAGGAAGAGAAATCTTGACTTTAGCGCCTCACCATATTCATTCTTTCCGCGTCCTGCCCTGTGTGGGGCCATTCCCAGAATGAGGGCTGTTCCTCCCTGTAGGTTCCACCCCATGACTGAATTTCCTGCCTCTGAATCACCTTCTCCTGTTGAAGGGCCCTGCTGTGATGATGAAAAACAAGATATTAAGCAAATGTGGAAGGTGCAAGGCAGTAAGACAGGCGCTGCAGGAAAACTTCCAAAGGAGAATGGAAGTCAAGAGGAAGGCAGTGTATATGGGGTAGTCAGAAGTAGCCTCTCTGATAAGGTGATGCGGTTGTTTGAATGAGACATGTCCCCCATAGTCTCCAGTGTTTGAACACTTGGTCTCCAGTCGGTGGCACCATTTATGGAGGCTTAAGAAGTGCAGTCTCCTTGGAGGAAGGATGTCATTGGTTTTGGACTTTGAGAGCTGAAAGCCTTGTCTACTTCCAGTGTGTTCTCTCTGCTTACTTGGTGCTTACGGTTTGAAGGTGTGAGCTCTCAAGCTTGCTGCTATATGTCCCCATTATAATGGAATTTCATTCCTCTGGGACCAACAGCCCAAATAAACCCTTCCTTCTGTAGCTTGCCGTGGTTATGGTGTTTTATCACAGCAGTAGAAAAGTAACTAAGGCAGGCATCATGTGAGCAATAAGCTTAAGGACGACAGGACAAAGCTAGGGATAGATAGAAGTACCCTAGACAGAAAGAATACTCCTGTCACAGTAGTGGACTTGGTGTGTGCAATGAAGTGTTTGAGATTCTGGAACTGACTGGGCAAGGAGGCAGAGTGGTAACCGTGAGCATCCCAGACAAGGAGGCCCCTTTCGGCCAGAGAAGAGAGATGGGACCGTGAGTTGGGGGTGTTTGAACAGAATGAATGCTCTCTATCAGAGGTTATAGTCATCACTCTGAACATTCCAGTGTCTGAATACAGCAGATTCAGGTACATGCAGAGGAAGGAAAGTAGCCATGAAGCACTAAAACAGGCAAGACAGAGCCAAGGTACAGGGTACTCACAGAGAAGTGGATATTGTGTGCTTGGCTTCTGGATATGTTTTGAAGGCAGATATTGTAAAATCTGATCACAAATGAACATGGTAAAGGCAATTATGAGTTAAATATTGTGTCAATGCTTTGAGGCTGGAAAGCAGTAAAAATTTTGGGAGCACATTCTAGGATAGTGTTCTCTCATTGAGCCATGTTCCCAGCATTGCCAATACCCCTTTTCTCCTTTTTTTAAAAGATAGGTCTCATTGAAGGCCCAGGATGGTCTTAAACTCACTCTGTAGCTAGACTTAAACTTGGAACATTCCCACCTCTGCCTCCTTAACACTAGTATTTCAAGTCTGTATCACTAGATCTGGCAATAGTGAGACTTTTGCAGAGAGATAGCAGGGTGGGCCCAAGCTCTGGGGAATGTGCCTATGGGAAATGCACAAATGGCTTCATAAATAGGCAGCTGTTACTTCAAGCCTGACATTTTGAGGGTAAGAACTTAGGAATGGTCCAACAGCTATAATTTAAGTTAAATATTAGCCTTTCTTTTTAAATCCACATATCTTACTCTGAGACTGATTCTAGTGTGATTGCCTAAATCCCAGCTGTGTTGAGAGTCTCCACCAAGAGAGATAGAGAAGACATGGTAATGGGGCAGAAATAATGAGAGAAATGCTGAGGGGTGAAAACAGAGAAGAAGGTGGTTGAACCCCAAGATGCTTTTCCTCCCTGCTCTACATGTGTAGGTACTTTGACTCAGAACTCACTAGGGTGATGCAATGTAACCAGAATCCATATGTCCGTGTGTGTGTGTGTGTGTGTGTGTGTGTGTGAATGTATATATGAGTGTATGTATGTCTGTGCCTATATATAACATACATATGTATATTATATGTAAAGTCCATATATGTGTCTATACGTAACATTATATATAAATAATATAGATTATATATATTATGTATACATATATCATGTATACATGTATATATGGCTGGCTGGTTTTATATGTCAACTTGACAAAAGCTAGTGTCATCAGAAAAGAAGGAGCCTCAGTTGAGGAAATGCCTCCATGAGACCCAACTGTAAGGCATTTTCTCATTTAGTGATCAATGGGGGAGGGCCCAGCCCATGGTGGGTGGTGCCATCCCTGGGCTGGTGGTCCTGGATTCTATAAGATGGGCTGAGCAAGCCACAGGAAACAAACCAGTAAGCAGCATCCCTTCATGGCCTCTGCATCAGCTCCTGCTTCCAGGATCCTGCCCTGTTTTGAGTTCCTGTCTTGACTTCCTTCAGTGATGAACAGCAATGCTGAAGTATAAGCCTAATAAACCCTTTCCTCCCCAACTTGCCTTTTGGTCATGGTGTTTTTGGCGAAGCAGCAACAGAAACCCTAATTAAGACATAGATAATATATATGATTATAATATGTATGCATATATAATATGCTCTGATTATAATATATACTTACATATATATAAAATATGCTGTGATAAAGTACCTGAAAAAAAATAAATTTAAGGGAGGTAGGGTTTTTGACTCACAATTTGAAAACACAGCCCTCGTGATGGGGAAGCCATGGCTGCAGGAGCCTGAAGGAACTGGTCATACTGAATATGAATTCAGAAGGTAGGCAACAATGAATGCTTGTGCTGAGCTCATCTTCTATTTACTTAGTCCAGGACCCCTTCCCACAGAATGGTGGCATGCACATTCAGGGTAGGTGTATCCATCTCAATGATCTCAATCTAAAATTTCCCTCAAAGATATACCCGGAAGTTTATTTTCATGATGATTATAAATGCTATCAAGTTTAAACCATCATATAACTTGATCTGAAATATTAGCTCAACCTTTGAATTTTCACACATGACCCTCATTGAACTTGAAACACTAAATATCTCCAAGAAAAGTCAAGGCCTAGTAAACAATCATTGTTTTGTTAATTGTAGAACCCATTAAATTAGTTTCAAGATTATGCTGGAATATCTAATTAGCTTTACATGTATTCATTTGCAACTTAAGAACAGAGTTTAAGAACTCAGTTTTGGGTCTGAGAAAACATACCATTATTTGCCCAAAGAGCCAGATTCCTCTAAACACCACCAGGCAACATCACCTATTTCACCGCGTCTCTGTTGGATCATGTCATCAGGTATGGGCAGTAGACTGATTACCATTGGTAGACTCCACCAGCACACAACTCATATGTATGACATGAGGCTCTAACCATATGGGACCAAGTGTGTAACTCATATAGGAGGAAAGGTAAACGAAAATCTCCTTCAGTGGTAGACTGTGGTATCCATAATACAAATACAGGCATCACATGGGAGGGGGCAAATTAAATGATAATGTAGAGGAAACACAATTCATTTTGAAACCTCAGATAAATGTAGATCTGTTTTGTTGGGGTTTTTTGTTTTGTTTTTTGTTTTTGTTTTTGTTTTTTAAGAGCATGTGCTTTGGAGACATTCAACTGCTAAGAGAGCAATTCCCTTTTGCTTACCTTGTTACAGTTGCATAATGAAGTTCGAATGCTTGAACTGACATTTGTAAAGCAAGGAAATTGAGTTTGAAGGGGAGAGACAAGGTTTGGAGACATCAAAGAGACCAAAGAGAACAGGAATGAAAGGTCTATGTTTAGAGAAGTGTACACCAATTTTTCTATGACATTATTTTAAACGTAGGAAGGTGTGTGTGTGTGTGTGTGTGTGTGTGTGTGTGTGTGTGTGTGTGTGTGTGTACATGTTTATAATTTACTTATATGCTACTTTCATTAACCACTAATAAAAATGCATTCTAAAAGTAACAGAGTACATTACATATAACACATGGGAAATTAGAAAAAGGAAGCCCGCAAACATCATCCTTACTCTAATACTGAAGGTTAGCCCTTCTTTTAAATCTGTCATTTCATTTCAGGAAAACATAAACCACTTTATTATAAGTTTTTAAGTTTAGTTTCCTTGTATTGAATAATAAAATGTTGAAGGTATATCTAGTTTATAAGGACTGAATCAAAATTTTTGACAAATAAGAGAGACTTAACTTTATATAAAATCATCTCTGGCTTATATTTTAAGTGTCCATATATATTTAAAATCTGTATGGATATGTACAGAGGTATATAAATATACCACACATATATAGGTATAGAAATAAACATTTGTGAACCAGAAGTAATATTCAAAACTCATGTCTTAGGACCTAAAACACTATAAAAGTTAGTGATAAACATAACTTTAAATAGTCTTCAAAACAGTTTGAATCATGGAATGATGCTCACTGTTAACATGTCATTTTTTGTGGTGTCTTTTTTCTTTGCCTTAAAGATTTGAAGGTCACCAAAGCCACATGCTTCTTCCTTGTCCTTTTCCTTAACCTGACCAGAAAAAGTACTAGAAAGGAAGAAAGACAGATATGTGCATAACACAGCACAGAAAGAATGGGTGAGATAGATAATTCCAGGAAATGCTCAAAATAGCTAAATTAGTCTTATGCCAAATATACATGAAGTAATGTACTTTTTATAATGTTGGTTCAGCTGAATAAAATGATTTCATCTTTGAGTGTTCCGGTGATTATAACTGAAATGTGACTCACTTCCATGAGGGCTCCTCTCCCTCCTCTTTGGACAAAGTGGTCAGAATCAAGATAAATAAAAATGTTAACAGCCGTAATGTTCGTTGATAGGGCGGGTCTTCACTTTGTAAGGCCAGGGCTATGTGCCTCTTGACTTTGTGTTTATGTGCATCTATGACAGTGTAGTTTGATGGAATTTTATTATGGGACACCATGTAGTATTAGATCCAAACTTAGGGAAAGTCGTGTTCATATGTTTCCTTCTGTTCCATGCATTTTTGAGGATGCTGTGGGAAAGACATAGGAGAGTTCTTAGGGCTACTCAAGGGCTCACTCTGTGCTCTTAGCAGTGGACCATAGAAGGAGCCTAAGCTACTTAAGCACTTCAAGTGCAATGAAGAGAGACCTCAAACACCCTAAGGACATGAGGAAAATCATCTGTTCCCACTGTTAGGCAGCATGGCACCTCCTCCCATGTACAACCAGAAGATCATCTATTAGAGGTTCCTTATTCTCAAGGGATAGCACCCAATAGTATTGGCCTCCAAGTCACCATGAATTGATTATTGGCTCCCATCTGCTCCACCCCATATGCTAAACTATGCTTAATCAGTGTTTCACTTAGGTAAAATCAAAAGGACTAAAAATGCTTATCTCTTCCTACCCAAGCTCTAGAGTTTAGACCAAATGAATCACAGGACTTCAGTAGAAGGATATATTCTTTCCAGAGTAAAAATGTCTTTTACTTCTGAAGACACACATGGCAGAGAGGTAGTGCCCCATCGGGGAGAACCCCAAGTTTTAGTTTATACAGGGTCTGAAATAAAACAAGCTTTTGCAATGTTTGGCTGATAATTAAATGCAGAATGAATGATGCCATACTCTGAGATGGGAGATGCAGGGAAAATGGAGCCAAACCTGAGGAGAAGGGAATTTCTTAAACCCAGAGCAGCATGAGAAATGCATATGAGTCGCATTTGAATTGGAGCTTAGATACAGCAATCTAGAAACTGGGCTAACCCAGGCCTGGCTTTGCATCCGAGGAGACAGAAAGTTAGCTGCTTTGGCAGAGTACTACTGCAAGTGCTTAAATTATACAGAAACCTTTAAAAAAAAACCATTGGCTGCATATAAATTGATATTTTATGTGCATACTATTTTATGTAGTCATTAAAATAAGACCCAGGGGACCCATTGGAGCATTATCTCCTGGGCTTGGTGTTCATCTATGATTTTGGAGGAAAATAAATTTTCTTTATAAACATTCCACACTTCATACTCCTCATGCTCTCCCCAGTTCAGATCATCTCTTATCAGTATTTTCTTGATGATACATGTGTCATAGGGCGGCATTAAAATAGAGCCGAGTATATTAAATCATAACTTGTGTTAAGTAACCAGTTTGATTCCGTTTTTTTGTTTTTTGGGGTTTTTTGTTTGTTTGTTTGTTTGTTTGTTTGTTTTGTTTTTGTTTTTTGGGGGGTTTTTTTGTTTTTTGGTTTTTTTGGGTTTTTTTGTTTGTTTGTTTGGGTGTTTTTTTTGTTTTGTTTTGGGTGTTTTTTTTTTGTTTTTTTTTTTTTTGGTTTTTCGAGACAGGGTTTCTCTGTGTTTCTTTGCGCCTTTCCTGGAACTCACTTGGTAGCCCAGGCTGGCCTCGAACTCACAGAGATCCGCCTGGCTCTGCCTCCTGAGTGCTGGGA
Source organism: Peromyscus maniculatus bairdii (assembly GCF_049852395.1). Taxonomy (NCBI): domain Eukaryota; kingdom Metazoa; phylum Chordata; class Mammalia; order Rodentia; family Cricetidae; genus Peromyscus; species Peromyscus maniculatus. The sequence goes on along the minus strand of NC_134868.1, from coordinate 27,893,297 downwards.
TTAAAGGCGTGCACCACCACCGCCCAGCTGTTGTTGTTGTTGTTGTTGTTTTTATAGAGGGCAACAAGCTGACACTTTTGTGTCACAGACGTTAGTAATTGTTCCCAAAGCCCAGCACAGCAGTCCACCCACACGACAAAATAGCTTCAAATGCCACTGGGCTCCCCGTGCCGTTGTGATTTAGAAAGTGATGACATGAACGACTCTACCAGTTAGAAAATGTGATGAAAGTATTGGCCGGGAATACAGTGTGCTTCGATGTTCTAGCCCCGGTTCCTCAAAACCAGCAGACTCTGCTCTTTAACCAGGAGCTGTGCAAAGAATGTGGCATTTGGAATGGCGAACTGTGCTGTGATTTGTTAGTTTCAAAGGACTTCTCTGCTGTCAACGCTAACAGAATACGAAGAAAATTAATAATTCTTGTCACTCCCAATATCCCTCCTGCTTTTACAAGCTTATGATAATTTATGGGCTGAAGTTTGTTCTTTTTTTTAAAGTGGAGATTTCTGAAATGGATGTTATCTTAGACACAAATTCTCAAATAGAGCTCCCCAGTGGAAAGACACGAGACAATATGGAAAGACGTGGGATAGACCTTATTTCTGGAGTCCAGTTGGCAGCTGAGAGAACAGCCCAATTGCTGTAGGCTTCCATTAATACATATCCCCTCTAACCCTGGTCATATCAAAAATATGAATCTTTTAATGATCTTCTTCTTCTTGTGAATTCTAATATGTGAATGAATCATTAAAAGTGGCTTCCAGTTGGATTGTGTTTGGGAAATGCAACCAGAGCAATAAGCTTAGTGGTCTGCATATAAACCTTCGATGGATATTTGTTGACTACATACCTTCTTGGATTTAGTATATTCCAGGTGATAAAAAAAAAATCCTATGATTCTGTGTTTTAAAACAAGTCTTTCTTCGTATGAATTAAAATTTGTGTATGCTTAAATTTCTAGATTTTGTTAGTATGTGGATGTGTATGAAGGGGATGTAAATAAAAAGAGAATGATTTGGGGAACAGCAGGAGATGAAGGAGTGTATGTGTCACGAAAGCAGAATCAAGGCTGTTGAGGAAGTGAAAGGAGGCCCAAAGTGGATATGAGAGACCGGAAAAGGTGGTAGGGGATGTTCATAGGAACAATAACAATATAATATATATGTCTGAAAATGTCCCAATGAGACTCATTTCTTTGTGTTCTAATGAAGGAATTAATTTAAAAAGTCAGACACACACATGTAGTTGTTTTTTGTTTGGTTTGGGGAGTTTTTCTCTGGCCCACATTAACAGAACACCCACTTTAGTGATAAGATTAAAAGAAGTTATATTAAGAGCATGTGCCTGAAAGCTACCTAAAACTTGAGTTGTTGGAGTCTGTCCCTGTGTCTGTGTGTGTGTGTGTGTGTTTGCGCGCGCGTGCGCATTAGTTTATGTGTGTGTGCATGTATGTGCATGTGCATGCATATGTATTTGTGAAGTTGCTGCTTCTGTAAGAAAGAATTAACTTTTGAGGCTGCCCATATTTTTACTTCCTTCCCAGTAAGTGACATTACTGACCCTCAGCCATAACCAAGAAGTGTAGACCGCCAACATGTTAATGGTAATAAAATAAATTAGAAATTAACTAGGTATTACTGAAAGGTGATTGCTCTCCTCAGACATGCTGGGATAAAATTAATACAAGCATGCACAATCCTGACAGATTCTGGATTTCCATTACTCACTGCTATGACAAAATGAGGAAACACTTGTATTTTCATTAGAAAAAGAAATGAAGAAATTGGTGATTAGCAAGTTATCACAAATTTCTAGACAGACACCCTTTCAATCTATGAACATGGAACACAGTAGTACAATATACAATAGTCTCTGGATGCTGTGGTAGATGAACCCATGCTTCAGTAGCTTTCCTCTGAAGATACAACCAGGTTGTTACAGATGGAAAGAGTTCATGGCCTCATGCATTTAGGAAGTTAAGAAGAGGGCTTTCTGGCCTTTCTAAGAGTCATAAACATCAAGGATTTAAAGAAATAGTTGAGAGTTTTTGTAGATACAGGAGGCAGGGAGGACAAATGTCTAATAAAGATGAGACCAAATAAGACCTAGTTGTATAAATTAAAATATGCCAAACATCTTATTCGAACTTTCTAACCATTACTATTTAACAACTGTGTCAAGTAAGTGTGGAGTTCTATGAATTTTTGTTCAAGTGAGTTTCACTGTTCTCCAGCACACAACTTAAGGGAAAATTTGTATGTTTTCCTTGCCTATTTTTGGTAGACTGAGTGATAGGCAGCTTGGCTTTAAATAGTGGTAAGGTATGAAGGACTATATTAGGTATAAACAGTGAAGCATGCTGGGAACTCATGAGCTGGCTAAGGACTAGAAGTTAGATTGTTTGGGTTGGCATTTTTCTGTACAAAAGAGCAACAAATGTAAAATCTCATTTTGTTTTGGTACACAGAAATCTTAAAGCACTTGGTTCTAGCATGTACCTATCTGCGTTCTTTCACGAGAAGATTGATAACTAGACTTCTAAGAACCCGGCATTAAGGAACAGAACAGTCAACATTTGGATGTTGTATTTCTTAAACACAAGGACATCCCTTAGGAAACACTGAAGTTTCTAGTTGTGATTGTTATCTGTACAGCTGTTTGTCAGTACAGACTGCAAACTTGTGTTATTTGAGATCATTAACCCAAAGGACAACCAGCATGAGTTATCTGAAAATAAAAAGACAATCAGAGTGCCTGCCAATAATATTTCTCACAGCTGCTAATACTTGACTGACAGCTCATCATAGTGTTTCTACCATGTTGCCGGTGGCCTCACCAACTCCCCACCAGAGTTATCTAAAGACCACCAAAGCCTTAGACTTGCTTTCCTACCAGGATGTCATGTGCATAAATAAAGAAAATGCTTGTCAACCTGATTCCAGTGGGCCCAGCATCCCAGCACAGTAGAATCATGAGCTTGATTTTTAAAAATAAAATTCACAGTTGATTTATCCATTGACTTAAGTGCATTTTAAAACAGTTGTGTTATACTAATCCCACAGTCCATTAAATCTCCTCAGCTTATTTCATGTCAGTTTTGAGAAGGCAGTCTTTTCCATCAAATCATATTAGCTTTAGCCACCTTGAAGGATTTCCTCTTTACATGGGCTAAAAAGTAACGCTGTCACAATTCTTTGTCTTCTCTCATGTGGATACCCTCTGCAGAACTAACAAGTATGTCCTTTTGTTCTCTCTTCAAAAGAAGGTAAAGTCACACAGTCAGAAAAAAAGGAACTCCTTAAAAATGAGTGTTTCTTCACCTCTTATTCCTTCTGAACACTGGGCACATAGGGATGTCATACAAGAATCTTGGTGGAGTCCTTGCTAAGTTCTAGAGAATCATCCTTGCACTCCAAAAAGAGTAGTGTCACCTATGTGATTATAGTACCACATTTCTGATGTTAGAGATAAGTAACTTTGACAATGAAAATATAAGACATCTGTCTTTATTGCACATTTCCATAGAGCCAAAGGAATGCTACACTAAACAGTCCGACAAAATATCAGAAATATATTTTAATAATTATCATGTATCTTCACACAGTTTTTTTTCCCTCTGCTTTTGACCCATTGTTTTCCTCCTTAGGATTTCTACAACAAGCCAACTTACCAAATGTGAAATGTATACAAAGGAACTGACAATAGTTTGTGGTGGTAATCTAATTGTACTGAAATGTGATTTTGATTGTATGTTAATAAATAAAGTTGCCCGGGGGTCAGAGCTATTAGAGCCATAGCAAGAGTGTGGCGGTGGTGGCACACGCCTTTAATCCCATAGATCTCTGTGTGTTCAGGGATACAGCCAGCATTGGAGACATATGCCTTTAAGACCTAGGGGGCTGTACATTCAGACAGTGACGAGGCAGTCACGTGTTTGGGTTTACAACCAATGAGAAGGCAGAACAAAATACTATAAATAGACGAACAGACAGGAAATAGGTCTCTTTCGGGAAGCTGGGACACCGCAGACGGAAGGGTGAGATTTTAGCTCTGAGCTCTGACCTCTCGGCAACTTTATTTATTAACATACAATCAAAATCACATTTCAGAAAAAAGGGGAAGTCCTGTGGATATCATTCTATATAAATAAAACACTGATGGCCAGTGACCAGGCAGTGACCAGGCAGGAAGTAGGTTGCCAGGCAGGAAGTAGGTGGGACAAGGAGAGAGGAGAATTCTGGGAAGTGGAAGGCTGAGGGGAGAGACACTGCAAGCCACCACCAGGAGAAGCAGCATGTGAAGACTCTGGTAAGCCACCAGCCACGTGGCAAGGTATAGATTTATAGAAATGGGTTAATTTAAGATAAAAGAACAGTTAGCAAGAAGCCTGCCACGGCCATACAGTTTATAAGTGATATAAGCGTCTAAGTGATTATTTTATACGTGGATTGTGGGACTGCGGGGCTTGATGGAACCTGGAGAGAAGCCCTCCAGCAACAAAAGTTTCATTCTGGATAAACTTAAAAAGAAATACACCATTGACACATGAAGACTAATCGACCAGGTTAATTTCATACTACCCCTTCATGGAAATTCAAATTCCGGGTGACAGATGGGGTTTCTCCACTGCATCTCTGAGACATTTATAAGATTACTAGAACTGCTCAATCAACCCTGTCATTGCCAAGTTATCTCAATGTTTTCTCAGGTGTTCATCAAACAGGTGTATTAAACCAGAAGAAATGTGACTGTGTCTTTAACAGTCAATTAGCAACACGTGGGATTATTTTACAGTCATAATTTGGTAACATGCCATGGAGGTACTTTAGAAGACACATACCTTTTACATTTCTGGGGTTTTCATAGAAAAAGCAGCAATAGCCATGGGCCTGGATTTAGAAAATCAAAATAATGCTTTCCATCTGGATTTGCACAGTACCTGGGAGAAAAGAGTTTGTGACAAGCAGCCATGATTCCCTCTTCGTCTTGGAAGAATAAGCCTGTGGTTCTGTTAACAGTTTCCATTTTATTCATCAACCAGTTTTGTTTTCCATCACACATCCTCATAGTTTGTTCTTTCTCTTACCCTTCATAACCCAATATTTAATTAACACTATGCTGTGAGGCTTAAGGAGGGCTTGATCTTGATTTCAAGCTTTGCTTCAGGATTCCTTGAAGAAGGAAGCATGTTCTTTATTAAGACTCCAGAGAGCTGAGCTGCCTCTCAAGTGTCAGCTTGTTGCTCTGTCATCTTGGAAAAAAACTTTTTATATATATATCCTCATATATCAATCCTCAGAAATCTGTTTTCTTACAGGGCTGGAATTTAGAAAACAAAATATATATCAAACCATAAATCTCTGTTCCTACTAAAGCATGTAATGTTTGTCTCAATGTATGTCCTAAAGTATAAAATATGGAAAACTAAACCAGCAAATGGAATACTTTTTAATGTCAGAGTGTTATCAATATATAAAAACTAGAACAGAAAATATAAAGCTTTATTGTAGAGGGAAATTCTACCAAGTACACAATTTTAAAAGCTAGTTATTGTTAAAGATCAAAAATGTTCCCCAAGATAGGGATAGGTACTTCTGGGATAGTGACAGGGAGAGAAGCTAGTCTTGTGAGGATGCTAGAACACTTCCATTTGTCTCACAGTCCATTGTGTTACATTTTATGAGCATCTCTTTCCTGCAGCCATCTTCCAGGATTCTAAACCATCAACAGCCATGGCAAAGACATTTTAAAGGCTCATCATCGCCACCTTCTAGTATCACTCTCTTCGGCTTTCGCAGTCTTGACTGTGGTTATACTAAGTGGGTAGTGGTCACTCCAAATGTTTCCTGAAGTTTGTCTTATCACATTCCCGGCAGTGTTTGAAAAAAAAAAATGTCCTAAATAAATGAAAGATCTGTTGAGAGTTGTCCTCCCAACCTGCCTGGACTGAGTCCACCAGGTTGATCGCAGTCCTTGGGGGAGGATTTGCCCTGGAGGAGGTGGGAATGGGGGGTGGGCTGGGGGTAAAGGGAGGGGGTGGGAGGAGGGAGAATAGGGGAACCTGTGGCTGATATGTAGAACTGAATGGTATTGTAAAATAAAATAAATAAAATTTAAAAAAAAAAAAAACTAAAAGCTTAAAAAAAAAAAAAAGAGTTGTCCTCCCAGAGAGCAGAAATCCTCCTCAGTTCCAGTATTCTGTTAAATTGGGGTGGGGTAATTGGGGGATGGGAGAATGTGTACAGATTAACTAATAAACCATAGAGCTTGCCTCAATCTGGAGTGATGCAATAACTCCCTTTACATCTGTCAGAAAATTCTAGGTTATCTTCTTTTTTGTCATCTTGTTGTTGTGTGTGTGAGAGACAGAGAGAAAGAGAGAGACATACAGGGTTTCTCTGGGTTGTCCTGACTGTCCTGGAACTCACTCTGTAGATTAGGGTGCCCTCAGGTTCACAGTGATCTGCCTCCTGAGTGCTAGGATTAAAGGCGAGCACCACTACCACTGGTTTAGGTTATTTTCTTATAACATAGTCAAAGATAAAGGCCTGCTTTAACATAAGGGATGATGTATGCTGTTCATGCTAAGTGGGGGAAAAGGTAGATTTGATTTGCTGCAGCTGTTGAAGATGATCAATAGCATAGTATACATTGTATTGGTGATTCAAGGTAGATGTAATTTGAACCCAGTCATTCTTGCCACCATGTCTTCTCTGTATTTCAATGTTTTCTGTGACCAATAATCCAGTACCACAGAACGGGAAAGTTGTAAAGAACAGGGCTTATTTTAACTTTTCTTTTAGGTGTAAGGGAGACATCTTAGAACATCATATGGCAAGGGACTAAGAGTCGGGGTATTGTCTGTGATGCTTCGGATTTGTTTCCCTCTCCTTTGGAAGCCACCAGGATTCAGTTGTGCGGGCTCCATCCTAATGACCTTACCTAATTCTAATCACTTTGAAAGGACCCCACCTCTAAACACCATCATAAAGGTTACTAGCCTTTTAATAACTGACAATGGAGATTAACTCTCACATATGAAGCTCTAGGAGGCACCAACTATTTTTTAACCACAGCACCTTCCTTCCAATACTATTTGATTCACTGTCACTATGTTAGGGGACTATTCTAATTGACTGTCTATAATCTTTTTTGTGCCTGACTCACCAGATTCTCTTTGGGGATCTTCATTTTTATGAAGAATCCATTTGATTTATGTTGCGTAATCCCATGTGATTTTCCTAGTACCGCACTGTTAAATCGAACAAATGGCTATCTTAATGAAAAACAAAATGTGCAATTCAAACACCGAGAGGCATAGTTTAATTATCTGCAAGGATTGTAAGCATACACGACACTGGAAAAGTAGGATGCTAAAGTAATATTTCATGTGACCATGCACAAGAAATTTAACATTCATTTAGAGTATTTTGCAGACTTCATGTTTGTGTAGGGTTATGTACTTATATAAAGGCATGTGTGCACATGTGCATACTGATGTGTTATTCACATGTGTCTGTGAAGGCCAAATATTAATGTTGATGTCTTCTTCAGTTACTCTCTGCCTTAATTTTTTGGGACAGGTTCTCACCGAATCTAGATTTCACTAGTGGGCAAGGCTGACTAGCCAGAGAGGCACAGCATTCTGCTATGGTGTAATTGCATCCAGCTTTGGTGCCAGGGAATCCACACTCAGGTCATCAAGCTTAGGCAACAAAGAGTTTACCAACAGAGCCATCTCCTCAACCCCTATTGCTGACTTTGAAGCATTGAGGAAATACCAGCCTTACCTGTCTACCACTGACTTCTGTCTTCAGTATGGCTTTAGGGAAAATGTGTGTTTTGGAAAATCCATAACTGTTTTGAGTAGTTCACATGGTAACATCCCCAAAAGAACAATTACAGAGGTCCTTCAACCCATGATTTTTTTCAGAGTTTTTCCCCAGATACCAGGCAATTTAATATGATTTAAAAGAATGATATATGTTCTTATAACAATCATTAGTAAGTAGCTCCTTGATCTTTTGGGGTTTTTTAGTACTTTTAATTACTTCTCTTCATTCCTAAATAATGATGTTGAATGTGTTGAGTCCCATTGAAGTGCCTAATTTGCCTTCTTAATACTGTGAGCCCATCCACAAGGTCCATTAGCTGAGTAATAGTGGGAGGTAGCATCCTTATGCATGGAACATCGTGCCCTTATAGCTACAGTGATGAGTTTTGTACCACCCACCTGGAGACAGAGGAATTGATATGTGGGGGACAATTTAGAAGAAGTATTCAGAAAGGGATTTGAGGTGTGTTTTTGTTTTCAAAACTAAGGAAATATAAAGAACAAAATGAACTGATTGGCATTTACTTGTAACTATTTCAAAAAAACATGTTGACATATTCCCACAGATAAGTAATGCTAAATGTCAACCTGAATGAAGCCATTTGGCTCTAATTGAGACATGAACTGATTTAGCAATTTTAAATACTTCTTATCTCACTACAGACAGAGAGAAAATGGGAAGTGCTTTGACCACTTAAGGTATTTTAACCAGAAAGGGTGGTACAAAAGAGATCATTTCAAAGAACACATAAAATTCAAGTTGGACCTTAATGTATAGCATATTACCATCTTCATATTTAAAATACATCTCTAAGCAATCTAACATCCCAGCGTTTTCTCACTGTATAGACTATCCACATACTTACACCTAAATTATGTAGACCATCAATATATTCCTTCAAAATAGCTGTATCAATTTGAGTGATTAAAATCATTCTATGGAAAAAATTAAAGCCTTAACTTTTGGCTCAAATTTAGTCTCTCCCTTGATCTATGACCTTGATGTTTACACTCAGCTCTACCAAAATAACATGACTTATGCAGAATTCTTGGGTAAAACTGGAGGAAAGATACTGCTTCAGCTCTTCTTCAGAATACATGGCTGATTATGATGATAAATAATAAATCCATACATTATTGTAAGTCTGTGGCCACAGTTGTGTTGCTATGTGGTCAAACCTCTTAGGACGCCCAATCAGAGGAAAACTTGCACAGTCTATTCTTCCAGGCACGTTGAAAACAAAGGCCCCTCTGCTCCACAAAACAATAGTGAGGTATCAATAATGGAAAGGCAGTTGGTACAATTAAAAGATTTTAACACAACATCATGTTGTTGCTGAAGTATCAACCAGTAGTACAATCCATTGTCATACACATGCTGGAAACAAATTAGTCCCCCCCCCCCAAGTAAAACAAATCCATTGCTATGCATATACTGAATTGATACAATGTTGCTTTTTCTGTCCACTTTGTAAAGAACTGATTTAAGTAAATATGGCCCTGCACAACCTATGAAAAATTATTTTGACCCATTAATGTACTAGGCTCTTTGTTCTGTGGACTTGTCTTCTTTGGGTAAATGATTTATATTTTATGGCCCATTGTCATAGCTTTGGCCCTGGTTCAATTCCAATTTAAGAAAATACTTGCAGTGCGGTCTTTGAGTAGCATGCAAACACTCCAAGAATTTGATGCTCCCCAGAATAATCTATGCTTCTTATGCAAGTGCAGTCAAATGCACTTTTTTTTTCAGAACAGAACAAAAGAGATTGGATTCTCTGTAGCTTAAATTGCTTCAAGAGTTCTCAGTGGTGGAATTGCTAATGGCTTTGTGCAAACAAGGGAGACTGAATCATGCATTTTTATTAGTCACCCAAGAAGCCTTTGGGTTTTAGGTTATTCTTAAGCGTGCAAACACCAAGGCTCATCTCTAAGAACCTCAAAAACGTCTTGCCTGATTAGGAAGTTAGTCATTTAATGTTTTGACAACTAAAACAATATAATGTTCAAAAAACTAACAAATTACCCTTAGAAGTAACAGGATACATCATTTTAAAAATGAGCAACCCAAGGGTTGGTGGCGCCTTCCTTTGTTCTGCTTAATCCTCCTTTGCTGTCTGAGAGTCCAATGTTTTGCAAATATCTGCACTGAGTTCTAATAATACAGGTTGATGCTAATTCTCCACTCTGTGTAGAAGCGTTATTTTAGACATTAGCAGCTTTTGAAGTCTGAGAATCAGCCCTCATTCCACAGTGATCTCTTCATCTGTTCAGTTTTATTCTGGTGTGAACACTGCCTTCCTCATCAGTGTTATTCTGGTGTGAACACTGCCTTCCTCATCAGCCAATATTACTCTGGTGTGAACACTGCCTTCCTCATCAGCCAATATTACTCTGGTGTGAACACTGCCTTCCTCATCAGCCAGTATTACTCTGGAGTGAACACCGCCTTCCTCATCAGTTCAATATTCTTCCGGTGTGAATACTGCCTTCCTCATCAGTCAGCATTATTCCGGTGTGAGCATTGCCTTCCTCATCAGTCAGTAGTATTCCGGTGTGAACATTGCCTTCCTCATTCCCCTTTAAAACCTGAATCAGTCTTCACCATAATATGTTGCCTTGTTCCAGAAGGCACGGTGAGGTCGAATTTGGGAAATGTCCTTACAGTTCTCGTGTTCTGGGATTATTTACCCCTTCTTGTTTTAGAAGTTGCCTCAGCTGTGGTCACAGACATCCCTTGAGGCCACTATTCCATTTATTTTGTCCATTTAAGGGGAACATACTGAAAATTTTGCTACTGGGAGATTAAAATAAATACATTGAGAGGAACATTCTCAAAGCTCCTGCACAGACCACTGCCTTCTCCCTTGGGCCCATTGGCATCCCTTCCCTACAGGCAATAAGGCTGCCAAGTCCACTGTTCAGAAAAATGCCAGAGTGGAGAAACAAGGTTAAAAAACCAGCCAGGAACGTGCTTCTTTATATGTATACATTAAAAACTAAAAGGTAAAATATGATAAAATGACTTTTTAAAAGTACATTGCCTATGAAAATTGATCCACATGTGTAAGGTAATGATTCCAAGATACCAGCCTATGTTTTCTGAAATTCTAGAAAATGATACTTAACAGTGAATTCTTTGTAGTGTTAAAGAAAAATCAATCACATGGATATTTGTTTAAAAAAAAAAAAAGACTTCCTTTGTGTGCCAAGTTTGGATCATGAGGTCTCACACAAGTTAGGCATAGAAATTAAACATCTTAAAATGAAATTTGAGGCTATGTGTATAATACACTGGGTAGAACACATGCTTGGTTTGCATGAGGCTGAGTTTAGTCTACAGCAAAGAAGGAAGCAAAGCCAGACAGAAAGGAAGGGAGGGAGGTCTCCATTTTCAACCATCACTGATTACCATTATATGAAAATAGAACTTTATTATAAGACAAAATGATTGAACCCTAAGTTGAATGGAATTATCAATTCTGCCCTCCTTATTAAACTTTGCCTTAAGCAAGATTAATGATAATGTGGCATTAACTTATAAGTCAGCAGTTCTCAACCTGTGGGGGGCAACCTCTTTGGGCTTTGGGTGGCAACTGGGTTCACCTAAGACCATGGGAAAACAGATATTTACATTACAATTTGTAATAGTAGCAAAATTAGTTATGAAGTAGCAAGGAAAATAATTTTATGGTTGGGGGTCACCCTAACATGAGGAACTGTACCAAAGGGTCCCAGCATTAGGAAGATCAAGAACCCCTGTCTTAGGTACACCAAAACCAAATATACTTTCACAGCATTTTGTTCCATGATTTAGTATGCAAACTCTTGAATCACCTCTTTTTTTTTTTCCCTTTACAGGAAAACTGAGGACTTTAATAACAAACCTTTCAAGGTGAAAATGAATACAGGTATGCTTTTTTTCTATGCTCTTTAGCTCTGCTCTTTAAGCCACCTTGGTTCTACATTCGCATAGCACTGTATTGATTGTAAATGTGAGGCTGAGTTTCCAAATATTTGGAGAGTTACATTCCATTATCATCATGTCCCAATCTTATAGCCCAAGGTACAGGTTTTTTTGTTGTTACCTGCCATTACTGATCTTTTATTATATATTTTCTATGTGTGTGTGTTCATGTAGCAGGTACACATGTGTTCAGGTGTGTGTGTATGGAGACCACAAATTAACCTTCAGTATCATTCCTTGCTTTTTAGTCCAGCTTGATTTTGAGGTAGGGTCTCTCATTTGGCCTGGAGCTCTGTGATTAGACTAGGCTAGCTGTCTTGTGAGCTCCAGGTGTCCCCCAGTCTCTGCATCTCCAGTACTGGACTTATCAAGCACATGCTACTGCGCCCAGCTTTTTAAATTTTAGTTCTGAGGATCCCACTGAAACTTTCAAACTTGAATGGCAAACACTTTACCAGCTCAGCGATTATCTCAGCCCTTTCTAGTTGTTGGGTTTTTGTTTGTTTGTTTCAATTAACTCTTAAAGCTGCTTGAAATTGTGTTTATACATTTGAAATCTCTTACTTAAAATATGTTAGGTTCAAAAGCAAATGGTTCTGGTGAACAGTGTTTAACCTTTTCTACTTTATAAACTGTTTATGTTGACAAGGTCAGAAGATAGAATTCCAAAACCTCATGTAAAATGAGTTCGATTAATTCTTTATTATCACAATATACATAAAACCATAAGCATGTTATTTTTAGACTTATACACAGTATCCTTAACTATTTTAACACAAATACCCCTGAACATTTTAACTGTAAAATGATTTATAAATGCCTGATAAATACATAAAATGTCACTTCGGTCCCACAGCAGACCTCTTTGGCTTGTATCTTCACTTTCCCTCATTGTCGATGGTCTCATACACAGTACACTAGCATGCAGTAATTAAAACAACTTTCTCATTGAAACCCTGTAACTGTGTCATAGCTCATGGCTGGAGAATTGTTTTAGCCAGCCGCCCCACAGCAGAGCAAAAGGAACTCCCAGGTCATTCTTTTTCGTCAAGCTCCTTGTATCAAAGTGTCTAGAAGAAGGATTAACAGCTGGCTGGTAAGAGCCAGTATTTAATCCCTAGATCAAGCCTGGAGACACGTGCCAGTTCCACCTCGCTATGGCATCTTCTTAGCTAAAACCTGCTCAAACTGGCCTCAGAGAACACTGTCAGCTGGCTCCTGAGGACAGAGCCCACATGTAGATGGACGTTTAGAGAAGTGAGCAAGACAGGGTGTTCGAGAAAGAACTGATGACCTTCTCAGAGAGCCAAGTGGAGGAGTTTTTACAAGTGAAGATGGGTTTGCCTTCTCCAGTCTCCTCTGCCTAATGATAGCTATCATTTCATTTTGCACTTACAATGTAAATGACTGTGATGAGCCATTTTGCACTCTATGGAGTGACCACAGAGTCACTCCAGCAGACTGTTCACATGAAGAGGTGGGGTTTACTCACTATTTCAGAGATATCGCCTCTGAAGATTTAAGTTCTACACGGCTTCCCAAAATAGGATTTTCCCATTATGAGAAATTTGCATATATAATTATACTAAACATACAGTACTTATATACAATATATTCAACAGTTGGTCTTCACATTCCTATAATCATGTCCTAATAATCAAGTTGGCATGGAGAAACTGGGAAATTGTTTAACTCTCTGGTGTCTGAACAAAGTTACTGCTCAGCAGCATAAATAGAAACCTCTATAACAACCTTTCATTTATAAGGAGTGATCTTGACGCTAGATGGGCACAAGTGTGCATAAAATTGGGTTGCCTATGTGGATAGATTTACCTACGGAAACATGCAAGTTTAGTTGTAAGTTGAAACCCTTTGCTTAAGATTCCAAAGTAATGTTACAATGTTGCAATAAAAACATGCTACATTTAAAAATATGGATGGCAAATATTTAGGTAGAAGTTAGATAGGTACATATTGCTTTCAAAAACAAATTATTGTCACTGCATTTACAAAAATAAGGGATAATTGATTCCTGAGTAACTAATAAATAAAATTGGCTCACCTTATTTATCTATACATTATTAATGATATATAATATTTTTTAAAACTCTATATACCAGAGCCAGGCGGTGGTGGTGCACGCCTTTAATCCCAGCACTCAGAGAGGCAGAGGCAGGCTGATCTCTGTGAGTTCGAGGCCAGCCTGGTCTACAGAGCGAGTTCCAGGAAAGGCACAAAACTACACAGAGAAACCCCGTCTCGAAAAACCAAAAACAAAAACTTCTATATACCAGGTTTGAGACAGGTGCTCAGTTGAGTAAAGTGTTTGCTGCTCAGTCGTAATCCTAATCCCCCAGGTAAAAAGCCATGTACAGAACAAGCACTGGTAATCTCAGTACTGGGAGGCAGAGAGTTCTAATCAGTGGGCTCCACCCTCAGTGAAAGATTCTGTCTTTAGGATAGAGAGAGAAACAGGGGATTCTCTTAACCTTGATCCCTGGCCTCCAGAAGCACCTACATGGACAGTTCACACATACACATATATATGTCACATACATGCAAAAAAAAAGCCTACTTAACAGTCGCTACGGTCTAAAAATTCTTTTATATCTAATATTTACTTTTAATCAGATGTATAACAAACTATCCAAGGAGAATGAGTTTCATGTTTGCATTTTAGAATGCCTAAACTATGACCTAGCTCCACTCAATAGCAACTGACTTATTACTTTCTAATGCATAAGAATTCACTACCATTAAAAACGGGGAAAGATAATTCATAGACTATGGTTTACCCACCTAAGTGTTTTCTAGACGTGGAAACAGCAGCCAGGCATCTTGAAGCTCAGTGGAAGGACACTCAGCCAGGCTGTGGTCCGTGGATAACTGTGATGGAGGGACCAGCACTGGGTTGCCGTGGATAACTGTGATGGAAGGACCAGCACTGGGTTGCCATGGATAACTGTGATGATGGGACCAGCACTGGGTTGCCGTGGATAACTGTGATGGTGGGACCAGCACTGGGTTGCCGTGGATAACTGTGATGGAGGGACCAGCACTGGGTTGCCGTGGATAACTGTGATGGAGGGACCAGCCCTGGGTTGCCGTGGATACCTGTGATGGAGGGACCAGCACTGGGTTGCTTTAGGATGAGCTATGTATCAGAGATAGCATTCTCATATTGAGTCCTAAAAACATCTTCAAAAATCAATATATAAGTAGAAACAGAATGTTAATTTCTAGTGGTTTTGTCTGTTGTACCAATTTCACAGCCTCAACTTTTAAAAATAAGCCCTTTAATAAGTGTTAGCCAAGAGTCTCCATTTACTTGGTCTAAAAATTCCCACACTTATTTTTGTCTCACAGTGACGATGTCTGGGTATTATTTTTTCAGGTTGCTTCTAAGCCTAAATGAAGTATCTAATAATTCTATTGATTAAGCAGTTTGGTGCAAACAATATAATAAGCATTTATGTCCTAACAATTTAAAAGTCATTTGACAAAATAATCCATGTGCATTGAAAGAAGAATAGTAATTTACTTTTAATGTAACCACAATTACTTAATAGTGGTATGGGTGTACCTGTCATGCCCCGAGACTTCTCAGACCAGGAAATGCAGTTGCACATAACCGCTCTTGTTCACGGCTCCAAAATGACTTTCATAGGGCACTTGCTTTTTAACATAGCAACCCTCCACAAACTAGCACTTAGAAATACAACGTGATCAAAATATAACATAAGCTGTAAGATTGAAACTCTCAACTACCTCAATCTAATATTTCCTAAAGTGCCCCTCTGTTTTAAGCAAAATTTTTCAATATTCTCCAATGGCCTTGTGGATTCGTGGGGATGGCACAGGGCATCTTAGCACACAGTTTGGACATCCTGTGCTTGAACCATTTCTCTCAATCTTCTCATTTTGAAATGCTATCCTTTCATCTCCACTCATTTTTAGACAACAAAAGTTTAAAAGAACCAGGAAAATGAAATACTTCTAAAAGTGATGCCACTTTTCACTTTCAACACCCTTAACTACCCAGCCCTTTTAGACCAGCTAGAAGTGACTAGATCGTATGTCCTATGTGCTGTCCAGTGGCATTATGCAGATTTTCCCAGACATGCTGTCTCTCATAGGATTTTAGCAAATTGAACATAGCTATTGGTGTTCTGTTGAGGGTATCTTCAGCTGTAATTTTCTACCATTTGTGTCTTTCTCTATTGGTTGCTAGCTATAGATTTTTTTTATTCTTTTAGCTTATCTGCATTTTGTGTTTCAATTCAGGTTTCTTGTTTAATGGTTTCTGTGTTTAAAAGTTTATAATTTTAAGTTAGATTTTATGTTAGAAAAGTTACACCAATTTTGTAATCTATTGACCTCACTCTTTTATGACTTTTACCAGTAATTAATACATAATTCCAAATCTCTATTCTCTTATGTTTAATTAATAGGCTGGGTATTTTCTCTATGAAGTAAGGAATAAAGAAAGCATATCACAAGAAATAACAAGTATATTCTCATATTGTTGGTTATCTGGCTTGTCTTTTTGTATGTTCACCTTCAAAAGGAGAACTGAGGTTGTTTTGATGATCAGGGAACGATGGAAAACTATTTACTGCACATGCTATATTACCAAGGAATGTGGGAGCAGAATCAGAGGCTATGCAGAAATAGAACTCTAACCTTTCAATCTTGGAGACTGGTCTTCCAAATTTAGAAGTCTCAACTTCTCATAGCATAGAAAATGGCCGATGCATTTGAACATATTTCACTTCACGTTTTGATTTTCTTAGCACGGACATAGACTATGCCATGGCTATTATTCAAAAGCACAAGAGCAATCCATTCGTTTTAAAAATATGCTCATTTCACTGTGTATATCAATGCTGCCCATTTCAATTAGAATAACTATTTCAGAACAGTGGACAGACATGAAATTGCATAGTGCTGTGTGTTTCCTTGGGACTTGTGTATATGAAGTATATAATGCCTATGACAGCTGAAAAATATTACTTCAAGAATTATTAAATCAAGGCAACTCATCCTGATCACCTTTAGTAATCATAAATAGGATAGATTAAATGTAATCTAAATTATTTACATAGGTGTGTAATAATATAATAAAGTGCCATAATAAGTATGGCACTTTAGGCTGAAATACAGGTAATCCATAACTCCAAAGGCTAGCTGTGCTGTTTCTGGACTTGGTGTGCATTCAATACTAACAGTGTCAACAAAACTGAGCTCTGTATGTGAGATATCATTAAGTAAAAAATGATGAACGTTAAATATAAAACTTTTTGTTTCATTTTAAAGCATTGCTGTCTCTCTCTCTGAGCAGACCCCTGGTTTTTCACTTTGGTTTTACTTTGTTTCTTTTAGTTTAGGAGTGAAATTTGCAGGTGTATCCGTGACTACTAATGCTCAACTGTTCATCTTTCTCATGAGTGTCTGACACGTCCCACTTAAAATGCATGACATTGCATGTGCCTTCTCTGTTGCCTTGGCCTCTGCTAGATCATTGTTTTTGCTTCCAGATAGCGGTGGGTGTGCTCGCAAACGTGCCGCCATGTCTGTTACGTTAACATCTGTGAAGAGAGTTCAAAGTTCTCCAAACCTATTGGCTGCAGGTATAACATCACTAACTCACAGTGTCATACTTGAATGGCTTCACCTCGCCTCTCTCTTTCCACAATTATCTTGTTGGGATGTGTACAGGGAGTTTAAGTGCCTTTTAGATCCCCCACTCAATCTTATTTTTTTCTAATCCCAAGAATAGCTTCTATCCTTGCTGGTTTTGTTCTAAAAATAAAAAGCCAAAGGAAACCGATACCTTGTTAAAAACAAACATTTAAAAATATAATTAAAAGCATCAGTCACTTGCCAAAAATATGTTAACTGTAAATGTTAATAACTATTTACGTTTTTGTTATCTCATGAGCTAAAGTAACATGATACTTTGAGAATTCAGGGTTAGGAAAAAACACTTGATCAACATAGATCTTTATTACTATGGTTCTTCCCAAAGATTGCAAACAGAAAACAGACCTTCTTGCATCTATCTCATACACACTTTAGAATGTATCAAAACCTTAATCAATTTAGACTCATATGAACCCACAGATAAAAATATACTTCAGAAGGCAAAGAGGATGGGACATGCCAGCATCCACTGAGGTAGCTCTCTTTTCACTGTCTGTGATGACCTACCTGTGCCACTGTGCCACAGGCTTCATCTAGAGAGTCTGCAGCTAGGGAAGGTCAGCTGGCATCCCAGCCTGCCCCTAGATCCTTGAGGGAGTAGCACAAACCTCCTGGTAACTGGTTAGTTAATTGGTTGATGTGGCTGCCGTCTAGGGTTCCCTCGGGTTTATTTATAAGATTAATTAGTTATATAGAAGGAGGAGGAAAGTGATGGAGTCGCTAAATAATTTTAAATCTCATTCTGTGTTTCAGTCTTCTGTAAACATGTTTAGTGGTCATTTGGTACTGAGGATGCCCTACCCAGTTTTATTAAAGAAAAACAAACTTTTAAAGGTGACTTCCACTTCCACCCTCTTCCCCAGCTCACAAATGGATTTCAGGGTCCAAATTTAAATGTCAAGTCAGGAGTCTCATATTGTCCTTCTTTACATCAAACCACTAAAATGTTTGTAATCTGATCTCATCTGGGTTTAAAAACCACTCTGAATATGTTTGTTCATGCACATGTGAGTATGAAAAGATATTATAAAAGCTACAGATGTATTTATACTAGATGCATGAGAGATGAGAATGATGGAAAGTAAAATAAATAAAAGGCAGGTACATTGTACTATTGGGATGCCTGAACCATGGATTTCACTGGCATTTCAACCAAGTAAAATCTCAGATGTGACCACTGATGCATATGCCAGAGAACGACCCACTATGTTAATAATTCATATTTGTTATCACTTATTAAAAAAAGAACCCACAAAAGATAGCATTGGCTTGAACTAGAGATTGCATTTGAGAGAGTGAGTCAAAACGGTACTACAAGGAATTTCATACCATTCAAGCTATGGGGAAAAGACTAAATGTTCCACAGTAAAAATAGAAAAATAAGCTGAGCCAATCCTGTTGGTATCAACCTATGATTCCAGCTACTTAACGTTTAAAGCTGCCTGGGCTAACAAGCAAGTTTAAGGCACATCTGTGCACACTGTCTCAAAACTTAAGATAATTAAAATGAGAGTAAGGGATGGCTATATAGCTCAGTGAAACACTTGCCTAGCATGCACCAGGCCTTTCATTCAATTTCTTGTAGCCAAGGGCGGAAGGAAGGAAGGAAGGAAGGAAGGAAGGAAGGAAGGAAGGAAGGAAGGAAGGAAGGAAGGAAGGAAGGAAGGAAGGAAGGCTGATTAAATACTTCAGTAATATGAGCAATTAGTAGCTCTTGCCTGTTTTATGTCACCAGAAATAAGGTTTTTTAGCAGTCACTTAAATTTTGGATTTAACTTTAAGAGAATTTTTTTGCATATATCGACACACAAAGTCTTCAAAGACATTTAATGACATTTTAAAGAATCAGGATCCTTTCTGCCCAGGCTCATTGTGTAACAGCCTTCACAAAAACTCATATGGAAAAAAAAAATATATGTTTCAACATCACTAGAGAATTAATTATTCATTGAGATATATGCTAAAATCATCAACTCAAGCTTTACTAAAACATGGCCTCAACTTGGCATTTCATCCACCGGCCTGTCCATAGTTTGCCATTGTCAATATCCTGTGGGTTAATCAGGATGAACAGTCCTGTTTCTTCCACTTGGTGTTTTTTAGGGTTCTATAACCCCACAATGTGGTCACTATTGTGAGGAAACAGAACTGGCCATCTAGAAACTATCACCTGGAGGATTTGTATTCCAAGTGTCCCTCCAATTAGCTCAATATGCCCCTTCTCCCCTACCTCATCTACATCCCTGGCACCTCCACAAACATGGTTCCTATTGCTTAGCCAACAGCCGCCTCCTCAGCACATACTTCATGTCTTCCTTTTCTAGCTTAGTCTTTTCAAACCAGGAGTAAAATAGACGTCCTATTCTCAAGCAAACAGTTACAATGCACATGCGCATTACTGATGCTGCCTCCCTGTCCATTAACCTCTTCTCAAGTCCCCACATTTCTTCTTTGTCCACAGAGTGTAGACCCTCAGTGGTCAGTAAGTCTCTTTCCTTGAGTGCCCCAGAGCAGAATTCCAAAGAGAGCTGCGCATTACTATTCTCTCTAGAGGTGTCACCGTCCTTTAACTAAATGAAATGGTGGTCTCCAGGCTCTGTTATACTCTAGGTGTAGAATCCAGAAAACATGTCATGAATAATTCTACAAAATTATTTTTACTGGATTAATGATCAGATACAATAAATGGGAATATGTTTCTCTTCTATAACTCACTTGTGCTAGAGTCATTCCAGGCAACTCAGATGATTCACATTTATTTTTCTTCCCTTGATTTGAGAAAAAAAAGAAATCCATCTTAAATATTTTATAAAACAAACTTTGCATTTCTCAACCCACTAAACATCATTCCAAGTGTATATGTGTAAATTTTAAAATGCTATTCCTGGAGAGTTTGGGAAGAAAACACAGAGTCATTGACTAGTAACAATTTCTTAATGGTCCCAGGGAACATACCAGAAGAATCCAGGAGCTAAATACAGTGAAGCCAAAGAAGTCCTCCAATCCTTTCCAAAGTCAAGGCTTTATAGGTCCAATAGACCAAAAGAGTGCAAACTGATTTCCCAGACGACCATATGGGAGGTTCTTAAATATTTAGTGCTGAGACAATTGACCATAAGTATGTGGTTAAACAAATTATTTACTATGATTTATTTTCCACAGCTTATGAGCTAAAAGACAAGGAAATACACTGTAACAGTTTTCAGGTTTGAATAAACAAAGACTTTGAAGCAACAATAAGAAAATTCAAATTCTAGAGAACAATGTGAAAATATTACCTTATACAGTAGGCACATCTGCCTTTTTGTAAAAGTTTTTAAAAAAAGCAAGCTATTGAAAGATGAGTCACTATCTAATGTAGCAGTTAAATATAGTGAGTTACAGGTGGCTTCAGAAAACTACCTATCTGGTGGCTTCCTTTAACATTCTAAAAAGCACTCATTGTTTGCAAACCAGGTTCTTTTCAATCCTTTAATTTTATGTTCAGACTTCATGTATCCACCTTGGGCCACGATAATCTTAAAATTACATAGCTGTAATATTATTAAGGGTGAAAATTAGTGTTTGATATATGTTCTAGTTATAGAGTGTAGATATTTAACAAATGATAAGCCCGCTGAAATTAATAATTGTGCACAACCCTCCCATTACTACATTTAACGCACCCCGTTTTAGGACTGAGATAATGTCGGCAAAAACAATGCATGTGGTTCTTTGCCAAGTATTTTTACTGGAGGGTTGGTTTGCCGCATACTCGTATTAATTTCAACATTGTTTTTCTTTCAGGGCGTGATTCTCAGTCTCCAGACTCAGGTACAGAAAAAAAAATATTGTGAATAACTATTGTGTTTATTCCAAGAACATTTTTTTTCTTTTTGCATACCCACAGCCACATCATTGACTTATCATTGATTTCATGTTCAATTTAAATTTCATACATTGTTATACATATTAAATTAAAGTCCTATCAAGACCACTTTGATTTTAGAAAGACAAATCAATTTTCTAACACACCAAAAAAAAATTCAAGTGAACGTAGATATTTCTGTGTCCAATTTGTTTTCCTTTAATAAAAGCGTGGAGCTCTTACAATGATCGAAATCCAGAGACACTGAATGGAGATGCCACATATTCCTCTCTTGCAGCAAAAGGTTTTAGAAGCGTCCGCCCAAACCTGCAAGACAAAAAATCACCAACCCAGGTAATTAAAGCTCATTGTCGTGTGTCTAGTGCCTAGACCTCTGTTTTCTCGTTCTTTTGGGGACCTCATTCCTAGTGTTATAGCTTTAAAATGCTTCTGCCTTTTCCTTTTGCTTTGCTAGTCATGCTAACATGTACAACATGGGGCATGAGTTTTAAGCTCAAAACAGGTAGGTTTTCCTTTGTTGTTATTGATGTAGTCTTTATTTTTTTCTGTGGGTAAGCTTATAAAAGTAGGCCAGTTTCTACCACAACATTTAAGATTAATTCTAATTATGAAAGCTCTGACAGCTGATGTTTTGGATCCCAGAGTTTGAGAGTCAGGGATACATTATGTGTTGAATGGATGTAAGTCAGACAAATGCTGAGCCTTTGAGATTTTCGTAAAAACTGTGCATGTAAAATGTTCTAAAAAAAAAAACCATGTGACTAAATGAACTGTCAACCTCCAGGTCTAAAAATAGGACAAGATAACTTATGTTCACTTTTAACATAATTTTTAAAACTATGGATGGAAGCAATATCTTTGTAATGTGTTCTAAACTAAAACAGCTTTACCAACTTGGGAGAAAATAGTGATAATAATACACAAAGCATTCTTACAGGGCTTAAAGTAACAGTTTAGTCTATCCAGGGCATAGTGTGTATGGGTTTCTTCAGGACAGGTTTGAGAATATTCCTCTCATGACTAACTTGGACTTTCTTTCTGTTTTTCCTTTAACATCATTTCTCTTTCTGAACACTTTTGGCCATTTAGGCACCTCTTCCACCAGGCAGGAAAGAGAGCTTTTGTCGGTCCTTGATAACCAGTCAAACAAAGGGTGACATTTTAGACTCATTAGTAACTAACACAGAAAGTCCATGGTGCACCGAGAGCTTTACTAAGTTTAAACCTCTCCAGGGAGCTATGCCTTCTAGTGAAGATTCTAACCAGACAATAGTGTATTCTGAGGAATCCAACACAACTCTGTCATACACACAAAAAATCACTAATCCACTACCAGCAGCCTCCAACTCCAGTCCTGCACCATTTGGAGACATTAACACCCCATTTCTACAAGAGGACTACACGCGAGATTCTCGAAGAATTTCTACCTTAAAACTAACCCCTAACCAGGACCTAGGGAGTAGTTCCCCATTTAAAACACCACAGTTTTCCCAATCCACTGACATTCCATCATGTCTGAAAAGGTCTTGCTCACCAACCCCTAAGCCAGGACCTAACACACACACAGCATCTCTTTCCATTCAGATAGCTCCCCATTCAGGACATGATCTTGAAAGCCACCAACAGATCCCTGAACGGCCTCCAGAGCCTGAAAAGATACCTCTTCAGCAAGAGAGACAAACGTCTGCAGACGCCGAGACCTGTCAGTCCCCAGCGGTACATTCCACTTCCCAATCCCTTCTTTTGTGTGTGTTGCAGAGACCCTAACTCCTTGGGTTTGAGCTTCTGATTAAACCTAACATTTTACTGGTTTCTAAACAGGAAGGGAAAGGAGAAAGAAACTACTTCAAATCTGACTGAACTCAGTCAATTTCTTTGCATGATTTTATTTAAATACAAGCACAACAAAAATCATGTTCTATGTTTTTCTTGAAAATCATTGACATAAAAGTTGTCACTTAAGATGTTGTAAACTACATCCAACCTTAAAGTACTTCCAGACACCAAAGACCATTTTCTACATCAAAACTTTGGAAGCCAGGTTAACCTCATTTAAACATATAACATCTCTCAAGATAATATGCTTTATCTTAATTTCAAGCCGTATTTATTCCTTTGTAAGTTGACTTTCATTTTCTCTAAAAATTGATCAGTCAATCATTTCAGAAAGCACACTAACCAAATTTTATTACCTAGATTTTTTAGGGAGGGGGCATATTTCCACATATGTAAAATTCTAATTCTAATGATGCTCACCATCTCTGTCAAAGGGGAAGCCAATCTTCCCTCAGCTTCTCCACAAAGTGACACTGCATTGGCAACATGAACTTCTAAGAAAAACTATGCAGTGTTCTCCAGCTTTATGATGAAGCATCCATAGTAACCCCTCTGTGAGTGTGAAGTAAAATCGGGGATAGTAATTAATCCTTTATTCATAGGATGAGGCAAGACAAGAGACTTAACAGAATAGAGAAAACACCAATACATGGTAGCCGCTACTAAGACAGGGGCCCCCGGCAGCAGTGGTGACAGACCTGAAGACTCTGCTGCCTATGGAGGTTGTTTGGTGTCTAAGTTACTAAAGATCATGCAAATGTCTTGGCAGACAAACATTTTCAAGCTATAGAAAACCTTCAGCAGATAACATGACTGACACCAAGATTCTCCTTACCTCCCCATAGTGCAGAAAGTTGAAACATGGCATTTTCTAAATCTATTAAAATGTAGGACTATGCTGGTGCTAACAGTAGCTTTATTTGGGACCCATGACATGTCCAGGAAGCAGGGAGGAAAGTCACAAAGAATGTTCCTAATTACTTGATTCACCCAACGTAATTTGGGTCTTCCCAGCACTTGGGAGGCAGGCGGATCTCTGTGAGTTCGAGGCCAGCCTGGGCTACCAAGTGAGTTCCAGGAAAGACGCAAAGCTACACAGAGAAACCCTGTCTCAAAAAAACAATAAATAAATAAATAAATAAATAAATAAATAAATAAATAAATAAATAAACTTAAAAAATGATTATTCTAATGTTTCAAAATATAGCATCGATACTTTCTTTTCCAATCATTTTGTCACTATCCAGACTAGCCAGAGACAGTGGGGGTTCATTAAAGATTCCCCATAATATTAGCCTGGTATCAAAGACCCCATCACTCTTACTCATTCACTAAATAGTTATTGATATGTCAAGGTTCTATTCTCAAAGCTCGATGTTAAGTCATCGATGCTTAATGTCTGCTGTGTAATTTTTAAGTAATAAAACAAGCAAATTTGCATTCATGAAAGAGTGATTATAGAAATTACACCATGCTAAGCTGTGGTGTGGCATATTAAATAAGGTCTTATAGAACCCACCCAAAAGTTATTTAAAAAAAGTTGAAATATAGAATATTCTGGTCAAAATAACCTGTACTATAAAAGCTGTGAGGCTGAGGCAGGAGGAAAAAGGGAATAAGCAGGGCTTGGAGTTGCAGGAAGTTAATTCAGAGGTAACAAGAGCCAGGTTGCAGAAGTCCTTGTAAACTACTATAAAGATTTTGACCGTAGGCTTAATAAAAATGGGAGTCTTTTAGGAGATTTGGAGGCTACCACTATAATGATTCAACTAACGTTTTAACCAAATCATCCTAGCATCTCAATTGGGAAGAAACTGTAGGAGGAAGGCAGGCAAGCCAGCTAAGAAGCTGTTGCATAATTCAGCCCAGGAAAGATGGCAGTTCAATGCAGGGTGGAAGCCTCGGAGATGGTGTAAAATCCAACTGTGGGAATATTATTTTGAAAGCAACCTTTGAAAGTAGAGCAGACAGAACTTCTAGGGCTGGTGTAAGGCAAATGAGAGGAGAACAGTCAAGCTTGACTCCATCTGAGAAGAGGCTAATGCCATTAACTGAGACCAAGAGACCGCCAGGGAAACAGGCTTAGTGAAAAGTCATTTGTGTCAGCGGCGACATGTTTAAAGTGTCTCTCGTCATCCATGAGAAGTAGTAGAGTGTGGGATGAGAGGGTTTGGGGCTCAGAGGAAAGGTCCTGGTTGGAGATAAAAGTGATCAGCTTATAGATGCCTTTTTGTAGCCGATAGACAGTGAGGTCAACATGAATGGAGGAAACCCAAGAATCGAGCTTACGCAAATCTTTCCATTCAAAGGAAGAACCAGTCAAGCAAACTGGCACTGGTATCTCCAAAAGGGGGAGGAAAATCTAGGAAATGTGGCATACTAAAAGCCAAGAGAGAAAATCATGGAAGGATAGGAAAAGCAACCTCAAATATTGTTGCTAGGACAAGAAGGAGAGAGTTGAAGGCATGCCACAGAGCAGAAGTGAGGAAGGAGCCTTTGTTACGGTGGCCTTGGGATAGACAGGGAGGAGACCAATTAGATCGTGGCTTCTTTCAAGGTGTTATTATGTGCCTCCCTGACCTTTGTTTCTTCATCTATAATACAGGGTTAATAACAACATTTATCTTGGAGAGTTTCTCGGCAGGTATGATAATATATATGGGGTATTTGGCATACTGCCTTCTACATAGTAATTCCCCAACATGCAGAAGCCACGATTATTTTAAAATAGTATTTTCCAAACTATGTAACAGTTTGGGAAAGTAAATTTGATGTTTTCAACAATAATTTTTACAAGATAAATGAAAGCTTATTTCATCCGATTAACAGTGTGTCATATTGGGTTGTCTTACAACACCTTGTAGAAGGTGGCATAAGTTGTTACTATTTTTAATTTTGCCAAGAATGTATGAGATCTACCTTCTTCACAATACTTTTTCAGTTCATGTATGTGGCAGGTGTGTGTGTTGGCATGTGTTTGGCATCTTTCTAGATTATTCTCCACTTTATTTATTGAGGCAGAGTCTCTCACTGGACCTGGGGCTTGCTAACTCAGGCTAGTCTAGCCACCAGCTTCCCACAGGGATCCCCTATGTTTATCTCCTAAATGCTGGGCTTTTGTGGGGGTTCAGAAAAACCCCAACTCTGGTCTCTGTGTGCGCATAGCAAGCACTTCATCAACCGAACCACCTCCCCAGGATGTTCCTCACAAATTGTAGGTGTTCCACACACTATTGTTAATAATTTCACATAGAAAATTCCTAGAATTTGTCTTGCCTAAATGAAACTCTATACACTAGATAGCAGCTCATGCCCCACTCCCAGCCCCTAATCACTACCTCTCCCGTCTGCTTCTGGGTCAACTGTTTCAGATGCCTCGTGTAAGTGGAATTATGAAGTAGTTGTTCTCTGACTGGTTCATTTCACTTACATAATATCCTCTGGGTGATCCATGTCAAAATGCCTTCTTTCGTTAAGACCGAAGAATAGTCCATAATACTATATATCTTATTCTCTTTATCTATCCTTCCATCAATGGACATTTAATTTTCATGTCTTTCCTATCATTGTATATTCATTTTCTGTTTAATGGTCTTTCACAATGGTTTTTACATTCCATATTCTGGCAGGAAGACATAGTAAATGTCAAGGCCTGTAAGCTACACTCTATGAATCAGATATATACACACACACACAATGATACAAAATTGGTCTCCCAAGAAATTAATAGACCCAGGAAACAAAAATATTCTAAGAAATGAAAAGTAAATCTTAGTATTTTGAGATTTCATTTATATATACATATATGTAAACTCTGACAATTAGTATAAAAAGAAAATTATGGGCTACTGTTTGGGCTATTCCCATATCTGACAAGTTAGACATGTGGTTTATAAACTACATGTTTGAAATAATAGCTCCTACAGTTTATATATAGAAAGACCACAAATGAGGTATGTTGCCCTTCTGTGTAAACAAATATTCTGCTGCTAAAAATGTCATTGGGCTTCTTGTCAGATGACTACAAATGTAAGTCAGATGCATAGTAAAGACAGCGGACAGCCACACTCAGGCTTTCCATGGTATTTGTAAGTGCTGTGGCCTTTACTTCTGAAGGATAAACTTGGCCCTTCCAATGTGGGGTAACATAATCCATCATTGGCCAGAACATCACTTCTACTACACAGATGTTGAGAGGTCAAAGGTAAAACTCTATCAGTACCATGTAGAAGAGATATAAGACTTTTCTTTTGCTCCATAAGATCCATATGTAGGAATTAAGGAAGATAGAGTGTAATGGCTAGCTTTATATCAACGGGAGACAAGCTAGAGTCGTTTGGAAGAGGAAACCTCAACTGAGAAAATGCCCCCACCAGATTGGCCGGTGGGTTAGCCTGTGGTACATTTTCTGGCCTGATGATTGATGTAGGAGGGTGTAGCTCACTGTGGGTGGTGCCAGCCCTGGGATGCTATAAGAAAGCAAACTGAGCAAACCAAAGAGAGCAACAAGCCAGTAAGCAGCACTCCTCCATGGCCTCTGTATCAGCTCCTGCCTCCAGATTCCTGTCTGGGATTCCTGTCCTGACTTCGATGATGATGGACTATAAGCTCTAAGGTGAAATAAACCTTTCCTCCCCAAGTTGCTTTTGGTTGTGGTGTTTTATCAGAGCAATAGAAACCCTAACTAAGACACAGTGTAATGCATAAATGTCAGCAGCATTAGATAATAGAACACAGACCTTCAAAGCACACTTTCTGTACCACCCCCACCACAGCCAAGCCAGATCATTGATATCTTCCAATGTATAACCAGTCAATATTCTGTAATGTCTTTGTGGGTTTGTTATGTTTATAGTTGAACAAGGCTTTGGCAAATTTCCAGGTGTGTGTGTGTGTGTGTGTGTGTGTGTGTGTGTGTGTGTGTGTGTGCGCGCGCGCATGTATTAAAATAATTGAACATTACAGCATGGTAGGAGAACAATATGAATTCAGAAATTGTATAAGCTCCCCTCTACTCTGTCTTCTACTAGATGAGCAGTGAGCCCTTTCCTGAATACACATAATGGGGAACTCCATTAGTTTATAAGGCAGCAGTCTAGGGCTTGAGGAATTTTGAGATCTAATTATTAGAAGCATTTCCTATATGGAGTCATAATCTGCTGCCTTCTTTAAATTCTACATGTTTATCCCATGGGACAAAAGAAGTGACCTTTTTTCTCCCTCAATACAACAAATCTCACATTAATTGTCTACCCCCCCCACACACACACACACATCCTGGTCTTGGCTTTGCACAAAGCATTACTGGGCTTCCTAACCACTATCATTTTCAAACGGTGGTGCTTTTGAGCAGCCGTGACAGCACACCAAGCACCATGGTGCACGCTTGTTCTTAATGTCTTACTCTTCGCTGTAGGAGAGGAGTTTTAATGTTTATAATTGACGTATGAGGGAAGCGAGACCAAGGGAAGTTAGATGGCTTACCCACGTCACTGCAGATCCACGGTTGGTAGGTTCTCCTTGTTTTCCCGTCAGTATTAATCTTACTCTCCATCTTCGCAGTGTTCTGAGACTATGACAGCTTCCCAGATATGAAATGACCCTACAGCTCCTGCTATGTGCTACTTCAATAGATTTGCACATTCCGAACGCCTGTCTGCTGTAGATAGGCACTTAGGTGTAGAGTGCTCACATCCATCATACTTTTCCCCACTGCTGAGTCACCCTTCATCCAGCCTCCTGGTTAATTCTCCATAGAGCCGATACCTTGATTTTCCCATCTATGGGTTCTCCTAGTGTTCTGGATTGGCTTCATCTGGACCAAGAGGCTCAATCTGATTTGGAATAACTGAAGGTATTCTTAAGTACGTTAAGGCTTAAGGACTCCCTTCCTTAGTGCGGAGCAGGCAGCTGGGAGACGGTGTCTCTAGTTCCTCCCTTGGTGGTCAGGGAAAATAAATGGCAACTTGGGCTCAAATAAATGAGTCTAAAAAAAGCAATATTTGAATGTATTCACTTTACATGGTCCTGAAAGCAAGAAGACACAAAGCAATTTGGCCTTTCTGAAGTTATCTACCTGACACTAAATAGAGTAGAGTGGGAACCCCATCCTTATTTGAAGCTAATTTTTCCTATTACAAGCTAATCCAGAATGGGAAAATACTTACTTCCCTCTTTTACACGTGTGTTTTGTTCTCTTCTCATGTTTTCCTCTGGGGAAAACATGTAAGAAACGATGTTGTGCAGCAGTTTCCTCCAAGATTAAAACCTTCTACTGTGGAGGGAAACCCCTTAAGGCATAGGTGGGGGGAAAAAAGATGTAAAACAGCAGGATAGTTTAAGACAGTTTACAGGCAGGTAAGACAACAGGGTGTTTTAAAGGGAGGTGAAATATTTTATCCTGCAAGGGAAAGTCATTAAGACAGGACATAAAAAAAGAAAACTCCAAACAACAACCGGAAGTACCTAAAACTGACAAGTTTCACTATGCCCCACCCTCCCAAGGTTCTATAAGAAGTAAAGAGTACTGAGTCACTCTCAAACAAGCCACACTATCTAAAAGAGGCTCAGATAGAGCCAAGCTGCAAAGAATACTCTCAGACAAGTTGGGCCACGTGGAAGACACAGAAACCAGCCAAGCTACCTGGAAGAGCCTAATTGACATTGTCCAGACTGTTAGGCTGTCTGTAGGCCACACAGGGTGCTCCAGGTTTCCATCTTTCCTGAACTATCACCCATGTTGGGTGGGTTTTTGATGATAGAGGAGTCTTTGAGTCACTTCTGTTCCTGTAAGTAACCCCAGTGAATCTCATTGGTTCACCAAGTGGATGTCCAGACTTTGATATGGCATCATTTCCCTATCTGGGGTAATTAAAGGACTGTTCATGTCTCCCCAGGAACAGTGTCACACACACACAGATGGTCCTCTTTCCTCTCATGTCTAGAGGGTGTTTCATTAACATAGAGGTCGGGGTCATGTAAAAGAATTTCAATTAATACTTTAGAAAGTCATTGGCATCTTGACAGGATGGCATTTCAAAGCTTTCTGTGGCTGACCAATGCTGGGACTATATCATTTCAGCTACAGAAATTTTAAGGGTGATAAGATTCATCAAGAGGCATGTATTTAATGTCACCTGTACACATGCACACACACACGCACACGCGCGCACACACACACACACACACACACACACCTATAAAGACTCAAAATTATGAACATGACAGAAGGCAGTGAAAGAATGGAAAATAGTTCTGTTTTCCATGGTCATTCTCTTTGGAAGGATAAATAATGTGTGACGAACACCTCCATGTATGAAAGTGCATAGAATCAGTCATGGTGAGATTACCCAGGACCATGTCAGGGAGAACATGCTTCAGCTTTTGATGCGTCAGATTGAAAGACATGAAAAGTCAACTCTGTGAGAGTCAAAGTCTTTCCCATCTTAAAGGGAAAACTGTCTTATTTGAATGGACAACTTAAGGACTTTTTGTGATTTCCCTTATTTATCATGGATTGTCACTCGGCATGGAGGAAAAAGTGAAATGATCATGATCTATGCAAACTGTCCTAGGGGAACTGCTTTCTATTAGCCAGCTTTATTGGCACTTTCCAAAGACTGCTTTAGACTGAATTCCTTCAGACCTGAAGAAATACTTAATGCATTAAATAAAAATGACTATAGTTAAATATCATACTTCACCTCCCATAAAATTTATAGTTGCAAACATCAACTAATACAGATGATAAATTCCTATTGAAATTTTTAAAGTCATGGTAACAAAGATTTCTATCAGGTAAATCTAGAGAGTTTTTTTAAAGCATATACAGCTTTAAAAGCCACATTTTAAGTGGATCTGCTAAAAAAAAACAACATCATTAAGCTTAAATAAAACTAGAATGAAAAACTATGTCCTAATCCCTCCTTGGATTTTTTTTTCTCTAATTAATTTTTTTTCAGTTAGGAATGTACTTCAGCATATCCATAAGTCCTTAGAGTTTATGTAAAACTTTATGCATATATGAATGAGTATATTTTTCTAAGAAAAAATAGTTTTCAGCAAATTCCTAAGTGATCTATGACCCAACCTTTTAAAATAGTGGACTTTTCAGTATTTAATTAAAAGTGATAGAAAAATATGACCTTAATAAGACCAACAGGCTACATGACATCAGCTATTTGGAAAATTATAGTTGGCGATGAATAGCAACTGGTGCCATTAAAAATCTTGACTAGGCAGTATCTAAGAGTTTATATAGTCCCGTTCATTCCCTTATCTTGGTGCTAGTATCCCATAATATTTGTAGCCATCTTATATCCTCAGACGCTCCACACAACAAAAGAAAAAAAAAAGAAAATGTCCTCTAGGTAAGCAGGAAAATGAGTCAAACGCTTCCATTTTACTTGTTCATTGAGTTGGATGCTCATCATCACATCTGACATCATCAAGGGTGTAACAGAAGCCAACAGAAACTTTTGGTGTGCCTCTTTTCTCTCCTTGCTTGGGTGGTTCTTTCCTTGTGTTTAAACTCCTGGGTTTCAGGCAGGTTTCGAGTTCTTAAGCCTTTTGTTTCCCTTTCCGTTTCTTTCTCCTTTCTTGAGACTCAGTGCCAACAGTAGCTCCAGCTAACCCAGGGCCACTCTAACCATTGTCAATAGTAGATGCTGTTTTCATTTATTTTTGCACATCAGCCCCATTGCTAACACTGCTAGCATATTTAAAGATACAATTGTTTTCCTATTTCATAGTGAACCAGTGAACAGATTTGGTGAGTAGAAAGTGAACAGAAACCACATCCCCCTCCAGGTAGTTGTTTTTAGTTTGATCAACTTAAAGTCAGGGAAAAAAAATAAGACAAACAGTTTTATATTGGGGATTTATTTTGACAGTGGAGAAGCAATGGGAAGAACTGGGCTCCAAGATTTTTCTTGAAAGACAAATCCCGCCAAGGAGCAGACAACTTGATAGCATTTCATTGTCCCCTAGGACAAAACATGAAAACTTTTGAGGAGGAAGTTCCATCCTCATCCTGTCAAGGCTTTCTCACCCTTACCCAGGCTTGCACTGCAATATTATCAGAACAAGGGCCTTTTTTCCCACATGCACCGGATTCATGTTCTTCACGCTTCCATGTTTTTTCCCATACTGTGTGTTTGCCACCTAATCCGTGTGAATACATTTCCTCAGTGTTTGTACATTAAGCCAACGATGATCTACCTTCTCTGTCATGGTGTAAAGTTCTTATTAATTTAAATGATTTCTACTGCCTCTTCTTATTCTTCTCCCTCAAACTCAGCTTGAAAATCAGCACTTAACTGCCCGTGTGTTAGAGGTAAATGCTTCACAGACACACAGAGGAAGCACGCCAGATGCCTCTTCACCACGCCTGTCTGTGATCGCTTTTCACCACCCCACTTTTTCACCAGGCAGTGGCTCCAGCCCACCACCACCACCTGATGATCTGGAGTCTTCCTGCCTGCCTTCAGCCCAGGGCCTTTGTTTATATACACATCCTTTCCTAGCCATGAACAGCCTTATACACAGCCATGCCACAGGCTCTCTCAGGACAGACTCTTCCCTGAGCGAGCACTCCTCCCAATCTGAGAGTGAGTCCTCCACAGCCCTTCTGGCTGAACTTCAGCTGGGAAACTCTGACACTACTGACTGCTCTGAGACACCATCCCCAACTTGGGGTCAGAGATCTGCTGTGACAGATGGCATCACCTTAGCGACCCCTGCTGCCACACATGTAATTGTTCTTCTTTCCTTTGCCTCTGCCATTTTTTAAGGACTGCACTTGTTTGCTACATTGTTTGAACATTTTTATTTGCATAGGTTTTGATTAGTGAACCGACTCTATACCATCTGCTAGGGGAAGCTATCAGAGTCATCCTCATTAAGCCCACTTGGTGCTAAAATTTTTACTGGTATTCCCTTCTTTTTTTTTTTTTTTTTTTTTTTGGTTTTTCGAGACAGGGTTTCTCTGTGTAGCTTTGCGCCTTTCCTGGTACTCGCTTTGGAGACCAGGCTGGCCTCGAACTCACAGAGATCCTCCTGCCTCTGCCTCCCGAGTGCTGGGATTAAAGGCATGCGCCACCACCGCCCGGTATTCCCTTCTTACACACAGGTGCTATTTATGGTAACTCTAAAATGATCTGCTTCTGATTTACTGCTTTTCTGTGGCTCATAAGCTATAACGTGGTTTACTTATAAGGCCCTGTATCAGAAATGTAAATAAGTAGATTATCATCCTCCATTATGCTTAAGTTATAGAGAAAGTCCAAAATGTTTCAAATATTGTCACTTACCATTAATTCCTGGAACATGACCCTCCCTCTAAGACTCACATCACTGTGTCCTGGGTTAATAGTTTGTGCACTACTTTCTCCCAGGAGTGATTCTGCCTGCATAGCACTAATTGTTCTTTGTAGTGGGTAGCTGCTTGAAAACTGACGCCTCTGATGAGTGCTCCTGTCACTGTGGGAGTGGACGATAGAAACCATCTTAGCCCATCTTACAGAAATTTAGCCTGAAGTTGCTTTGAGATGCTTTTCCTCAGCCATCCCAGTTTTGAAATTCATGAAAACATTTTTGTCTTTCATATCTCAACAATTTTTCTTTCATTTATGCAAGGTATGAATAGTTCCCAGACACATGATATCATCGAAATGATGCCTGTCCTTTCATTCAGTCACTGGTCAGTGGCTAGTGAATGGCTAAAATGCTGCTAAATTTTATCACGTAGATTCTCAGTCACTGATAATGAGGAGATTGTGACTTCCATGGAAGGATGTACAATTTTGACCATCTACAACTTTGAGCAGAGAGAGAGAGAGAACTTTCTGAAATTATTACCATCATAAACTCCTGATAGGTCCTGTCAAAGGAAAATACATCTGTACTCTGTTGTTGCTACATACTGTCAAGACAAAGGCACAGAGAAATGCCACAAGCCATATTTTTTTTTTAACTTCTACAACTACAGAAAATTAAAAAAAAAAATACCTCTTTTCAGTTGTTTGGGGTATTGGGGTGACTTAGCATTCATCAAGTGGCTGGATACAAAATTTGTTTTCTGGGAATAACCCAACCAAACCCCTGGCCACAGATGACCAGCCACCTGCCTGAGGTATGGGACCCTCCCATGTCCTATGTGTTGGGAAAAGGGTTTTATTTTGTTGTTTTGTTTTACATCTTTTAACAATTTTAAGGAATTTTAACAGGACCTTCAACAAAAAAGGTTTCCTTAGTTAAGGCCCTTTTGGATCCTCACTTATATGTCTTGTATATAATATATAAAATCTTGTACACCATCGAGGTGCCTGTAACTGAAACTAGTCCCAATTATCAGTTTATTGCACCTGACTTTTCCATAAGGTATTTAAATTAATATGATAAAAAATCTGCTCTCAATGTTTATTCTTTTATCTCTAATTGGTGCTATTGAAGCCATCAAATTAATTCACATTTCCTAAGTATTATATAGGTTTGATATCCCTAATCCAAATATCCAAATCCTAGAATTTTTCAAAATTGGAAACATTTTAAGCATTGACATGACATTGTAAGTTTAAAATTCCACACCTGACTTTATGTGTGATTTAAAAAAAAAAAAAAAAACCAAACCTCAGGAACTGGAGAAATGGTTCAGTGGTTAAGAGCACTGGCTGCTCTTACAGAGGACCCTGGTTCAATTCCCAGCACCCACATGGCAGCTCACCTATAATAGGATCTGATGCCCGCTTCTGGTGTGCAGACATACAGCCAGACAAAGTACCCATATACCTAAAATATATAAATTTAAAAAAAAACCTCAAGGGCACTGATTATGTTTTATAAAATTACCTTCAGACTATATGTATAAATTGTCTATTAAAATAAACTAATTTTATATTTAGACTTGAGACCCATCCCTCCCAAAAGATATGTCATATGTATTCATGAACATCCCACATCCAAAACTGTGTGAAGTTTGAAATACTTCTGCCCCTAAGAAATTGGATAAGGGATACTCAACTGTACTAAAAAACCTTAGTGTTTAGTAAAAAATATTGTTTTTTACATCCATTATTATAACACATCAAAGTTGATTTAGGAAAAGAAAAAAAATATTTGTAGGTTGTTCAACAGAGTTATGTAAAAGCTCTGAAGTACTGGTCCATTCTGTGCTTTATACTTGTTTAAATGTCCAATTCAAAGGGTCCTTAATATGTGGCTGGTCACAAAATAAGAGAATTTGTCTAATAGCTTAAATAAATATTTGAGTATAATCCTTATAATTGAATATTTATTGATTTTAGGACTTATGTGATAAGACTTTTAAATAAATTAGCTTTCTTCTGGATCATTTGAAAGCATAATAATCTTAGAGTGAGGTCATAAATATACACCCACTCACCTGCTGTGTTCCATACTTACATAACTGAAGTTTATTTTGTTTTTAAAAAAAAAGTAAAAAAGTTTGTAAGTTATGAGTCTCTATGTCTGTGCATATGCATGTCTGTATGTACTTATCTGTATTGTTATTTTAACTAAATATTCTTACTAATGTTTTATCTCATTTGCATGCATTATTCAGTTTGCATCATGCTCAATGGACTATGAACTGAGGACTATGTTAAGATAGTCCTGAGTTCAACTTCTATGATCTCAGCTGATTCAACTCAGTCACAACATGTGTCCTCTGGCTACCTACTAGGTCATCAATGCCAAGTTGCATGTTTTAACAACTACAAAAGAAGCACATGCGTGGCTGTCTCAAGGAGAAGCTTCAGGTAGCATTAGACATAGAAAATATTCAGCTGTAAACAAGTAACCCAGTTAATTAGAAATCAGAATGCCAAGTAAAGTTGAAGTAGGGAGAAGCCAGGGTTTTAACATCTTTACAATGCTTTAACCAGGTATGTGATTGCTAGAATAGGTCATTTCATGACTCATAAGTCCAACCATTGCCTTCTGTGTTAGTCACCTTGTTTTGGAAACACGGATTCATTAGAGGGTGTTCTGACTGAGTTGTGAACCAGCCCCTCCCCTCCTGTCAGAGAGCATTCATTTCAAGTCCACCAAGCAAAACAATGTGAGGGAGTTGTGACTACTTAAGGCCAGGTTGTGAGAGCTCAGTCATCCTCCCCCATTTGCTCCGCAGTGACCCCTGTTGGTGGCACCTCTAAAGGCAGAGTGGTGTGCCCGCTGGCTGGCTGGCTGCTCTCACTTTTCTTAACCATTTCCCATGCCCTCTGATAATATAAAAGAATAACAAATAAAGGATAAGATGGAGAAAACTGAAAATAAAAAAGTACTTTGGCCCTCTGACAGCAGTTTTCAAGATAAATAAAAGCCTTGTCGTTGATTACTGACCTGTCGTTGGAAACGCCTGCTGTCATTTAAAGGGGTGACGTTTGCAGGGAACCATGTGCTATAACAGGGCCCATGTGCTTTTCTCAGAGCCAGATAACCATCAATGGCAACTCTGGTGGCGCTGTGAGTCCAGTGAGTTACTATCAAAGGCCGTTTTCCCCTTCCGCATACTCCCTTCCAGCCTCACTCCACTCCAGCATTATCATGCAGCATGGCAGATCGCTGGGTAAGTACCGCAGTCACGATTTCCACGACCGCTTTCATGTGACAACTATCTACCGCAAGAGAAAAATATAAGGTAGCAAAGTTGAGGCAGGAGTGACCAACACCACTCTCTGGCGACCCTAAGGTGGGAAGAAGGGCACACACATTGTAGAAAAGAGGTCCCTTGCTATTTGGAGGTAATAATTCCATCTGTGGCTAAGCCTGGAAAATGCTAGTTGACATTTAAGTGATGGGGTAGAAAGAACGAAAAAATGCCTAGTGAGAGAACGGGGAGCTTTAGGACCCAGAAAACATTAATGGAGCACTTTTCTATTGAGGTGGCTCGTTCCTTCATGGAAGAACTTTCGTTCTAGAATGTTCTTTAGTTAGGCTGTAAAAAAAATTGTTTGACAATGAAAACAGTGTGAGATGGGATAGGGTACAGTAACACCATGAAGTCCTGGATCACACTGTCATAAACTATCAAACTGAGGTTTGAAGGCCATCAGTCCACATTGGGGCAGCGGGAAGCAAGGGAGAACTCTCTTCAGTGAAGATTCTACAATTTATAGAGACAAGTTCTTGACCCTTTGGAAATTAAGAATTAAGCAAAGACATATAGCCCTTGTTTCTGGGAAGATTGCTCAGTGGTTAAGGTCATTGGTTGCTCTTCCAGAAGACCTAGGCTCAATTCCCAACACCCAAATGATGATTCACAACCATCTGTGCCTCCAGTTCCAAGGGATCTGACACCCTCTTCTGACCTCTGAGGACACCGAGCATACATGTGGTATACATACATACACATAAACAAAGCACTCTTCCATAAAATAAAATATATAAATTTAATTAAAAATTTTTGTTATAGTCCTCCAATAAAAAATGATTATTTCC
Source organism: Peromyscus maniculatus bairdii (assembly GCF_049852395.1). Taxonomy (NCBI): domain Eukaryota; kingdom Metazoa; phylum Chordata; class Mammalia; order Rodentia; family Cricetidae; genus Peromyscus; species Peromyscus maniculatus. The sequence continues at coordinate 27,855,632 of NC_134868.1, read as the reverse complement.
TAAATAATCATTAAGTGTGACTCTTTGTCCCATTGCTTGTTTCGTGAACACAGTTTTCCCCATTCTACCAATTAAAAAAATATAAATATCCAAGTATAGATTGGCCTTGATTTTAGACCTAACATATAGATTTTACATGTTTTTATATAAACAATAAACATATAAAAGTTCATTTCAAAACTTTAAGCATATAATTTTGTGGGTCTTGTGAACACTTTAGAGACTCCTGGAAAAGTCCTGAGCTATACAAAGATAGAAACATTCTTATGTAGCAAAATATATTAGCATAGTTTAAAAATAATGTAACAACTATTTCTTTGTTGCTAAAAATTCAATGTAAAAATTCCAAAAAGTTGCATGAAAAATGTTACCTAATTGAACCATTATGTGAAGTTGGGTTGAAAATGTTTCCATGATATTGAGAACCTAGAAAGTTTTCAGAACTCCAGAGCAGAAAGGATGCTAAGGAGAGCATACCTACACAAACCCCTCAAAAAGAGAGATGACCCATCTTGCAGCCACTACAGGTCAGCAACGGAGAGAAAAATCTAGAACACAGAACTGTGCGCCATTCCATAGTTGGTAGTAGACCCCTTGCCTCCTTCTTCGTACATTGACTCTGAACTGAACAAATACGCCACGAGTTTACTAAAGAACACTTTCTGTGGATCTCAAGCCCACTCATGGTAGAACTCAGCTTCTATGGTCAACAAAACTTCTATAAGATTTTAAATATAGTCATGGGACTCGTTAAAGAGGAGTCTAGATATACTTGTGCCTTTTCTAATGCTACTCCTGGGAGCCATTTGTGAAGCTTGTAATGATCTCCTTTTAAAGTGTAAGAAAGAAGAGCTTGCTTGTGCCAAATTTCTCTCTTTGACAACCAGTCCACAGCTCAGTTTTATAAGAGACTCCACTATTTCAAGATTTTGTAATGTAACTATGCTTTATTATACATGAAAATGCAACTTCCTAAATTATTTCAGCCATAACATTTTACTAAATAATCATTAAATAGACTCTTTATCCCATTGCCTGTCTTAGTGAACAGTTTTCCCCATTTTGTATAAATATTCAAATAGAGGCAGGCTTTGACTTTAGACCTAACCAGTGAGTAGATTTTACACATAAACTGTTTAACATGGAAAGAAATTTCCTGTATAAACATTGAACAAATTCCAGCTGGCCAAGGCAATGATGAGAGTGGAATTTACAGTTCTACTCTGCCCTAGGTGAACTTTAGATTTCATCAAAGACAAAGGCTTGCAAACCTAACAGTTTGTGGGCCATATAAGAGAAATATAAAAAGATCTGGCTTTCATTGCACATGCTGTGTGTTTGTACCGTCCCATGAACTCTGCATGAAGACAGACTTGATGCTGTTTCTTAGGCTAGGACTGTGGCACATCCTATCTGTTCAGAAAACCTTGGTTGCTGACAAAAGTCTAGCATTGTGGCTATCACATCAAGGGCTTTGAGGAATTAAAAAGTCAACCAGAGTGAAATAACACACTGTGACTTCATTTAGAATAGCTTGGGTACACAGGATTTGTATGACTAATCAATGACACATGAAGTAATTCCATTTCCAGACTCATCCATTCAATTCAAAAATGCCTCAAAATGCTTTTCTGTTGCAAACTAAGTTGGAAATGGCCTTAATTATAACAGTTACAATGATACAATGGATATCAGCCTAGAGAGAACATAATGCTAAGTACCTATGTGAAAATAAGTCAAAGTCTTAAAATGCTTATTTATAATGCTTTACACAACATCCTCATAAAAAAAATACATGTATATGTATGGTATAAAAGTTCATTATACTATCTATACATGATATAAATTTTAATTATAAATTATGTATGTGTATGAAAATGAACCCTACACACACCTATGAATATATAAATATAATCAACAAATATATATATATATATAAATATAATCAACAAATCAACATAAGAATTTTTAAGCTTCCACAGAAAAGAGCCCAGAGACAGACGAGCTAAAGCAGGTCACACAGAGCCTAAATGAAGACTCAGTTCTGCTCACCAAGTTCTGAAATTTCAAACAGCAGAAGTCATATCACTTTTGTATGATGTGACTGAAATTATTCCAGAGGTTCATAACATTAACATGAAGATGGAAATTTAATAAGCCTCCTGTAACTTTAGTCCTTAAGACAATTAATTGTCAGTCTCAAGATAAAAAGCTATGGTATGGGTGTTTTTACCATAAAACCAACAATATTAAATAAAATTCAATAAATTGTAATCACTGAAAAGCACTTATTTACCCACAAGCCTTCAGTTGCTAGTGTATATCTTGATCTAAAAAAAAAAATTAACTGACTTTCATTTTCCATTTATTTTTACGGAATCGTTTCTTTGGATAAATAATCCTAGTGCCTCGCTGAAATAACCTCTCACTACTCCCTCAAAAGGCAGTCAGCAGCTTCACAAGAATCATGTGTGACTAACGACCTGAGTAAAGTTACTAGGTTTCTTTCAGCTTCTGCCCCCTCATCTATAAAGGTGACTTTTGTCCGTCCGTCTCCCCCCACCCATCCCGTCCCGCTAAGATTTCTTCTCAACATGGCTGCACTCATCATTCAGCAAATATTCTTCCTCTCACCCTTCGCTGTAAAATGGTGAGGGCTTGATCCATACATATATGTAATACCCACTTCTGAAGGAGATGGGGTAAATACGCGAAAAGGCACAGAGGTAGAAATGTGGATCTTATGATGGTTGGCAATCAAGGTACAAGAGGCACCATTAATTTATAGTCTGTGCATCCGGTGTGTTCCATGTCACTGTATGTTCCACACAGATTCTGCAGAGGCATATTCCCAGCATGCCCAGTCTCTGGATGGCACCATGGGAGGCTCCATCCCACTCTACAGATCCTCAGAGGAAGAGAAGAGGGTAACAGTGATCAAAGCCCCTCATTACCCGGGAATCGGCCCTGTGGACGAGTCCGGCATCCCCACGGCCATTAGGACGGTAAGCCATGCTAGCATGTGCATCTTTCTGGGTCTGCACATGAGCACCACAAAGGATGGATTGTGCACGCTGCTGTGCATTCCTGGGGTCTTATATCATGAAGACTGTCCTCTGAGCCTTCGGCGCTCCCATGAATACCACGCTGTGTGGCAGAGGAAGAAAATCAGGGAGCAAAGACAGCTACGCAAGCTTGTCTCTCCGTTTGAATGTAAAATCATGAAAATGTGGGTTTGTTAAATAATAACACTCTGTTCTTAACTTTCTATCAAGGAGAGGTAAAGCCTAGAGAGAAAAAGGGGGGAAGGGGGTGAAGTGAGTGAGTCCTTTCACAGCATCCAATTCCCACATGCACTGTAAAAAAGGCAAGTGATTTGTTTCTTGAAATGGATGTGAGTTCACACCAGGGGATGGGAAACTGTGAACTGGGACTTGGGAGGTGAGATGACTGTAGAGAAGGGAGGTAATATCATGGGAAGGAAAAGCTGTCTGTGGAAAAAAAAAGGGGGGGGGAGCATTTGCTAGTCCCTCTCAGCTGAGCCTTGCTGAGAGCTCCCTGGATGCTAAGTCCAAGTGTTGAGGGCATTTTTTTTTTAAGTCTTTAAACTCTGCCAAAGCGTTACTCAGTGTGCCGGGGCAGCCCTTTCTGGCAACGCTCCGCAGCAGCAGCAGCAGCAGCAGAGCCTAGGCAGGCAGCTGTGTGCTGACCACATCCACTGCCAGAGGAGGTCTGTGGTAGCAGAGGAGGAAGACCGGGAAGCCAGGATGCGAGCCACGGCGTCTTTACAGGTGAATTTGGTGGGGGTGAGAGGAGGGAGCTCTAGCTGGATGGACGTGGCCTGTGTACCCTCACCAAGGACTGAGAAGACACTGCCAAGAGCAGCTTCCCCTGAATGGAAACACAGGGAGCCAGGGACAGTGAGGGACCCGGCAAAAGAATGCGAAGTGGTGAGACAGGAAAGCTTTGAAAACAATCGAAGACCAAGTAGGAGTCGTCTTTGAGTTTGCAGTGATCATGTTTTACATACAGACGTGAGTTCAGCATTGATTATTCTTGGCATTGGCATTGTAGCTGAAGCCAAAAAAAGTATATCCGTATAGCATGCGCTTGGGATTTAGACTTCTCAGATTGTTAAGGATGTTGCATGTAACTGATAAAGCTTGAAAAGTCTGTGTTGGAATGATGATGGTCGTATTTAAGTGACAGGAAAAATCCCAGGGCTTGTGACTAAGCCGCTCCGTTTTATGACAGCTGTATGTTTCTGATGGCAGAGTTTTGACAGTGTTTGCCTTCCAGAATTTCTGACTCAAAATGACTAAAATTGAATTTTCCCATGCTAATGATGGGCTAATGACTCAGACAGGGATGGTGTCATGGATTTTGCCTGTTAGTCCTTGAGACACAGTATACACAAAACCTAAGAGCTCATTGCTTTCTGTGTGTGCAATTGCAGACCCTGTCTGAAAGATTTCATCTGAAAACCGATAGATGTGTTTTTAAGTTAGTAAATGATGTGTAAAAATGGACATGTTAGTTAATGTGACCCATTCTTTTTAACCTACAGATTTTTTTAATCTGTAATGTTTGACTTGCAAGTCTTTGCTTTGTTAAGTTTTTGAGGAAAAATCTAAGATGTTGGAGATGATAAATAAAACTCAATTAATATTAAAAGTTTATATTGTCTTCTGCTAAATGAAAAGCATGCCAAAGGATAAGCAATCACATATATCCACTAAGCGTGTGATGCTAATTTCCCTTATAAGAAATTGAAAGTGAATTATTAGCCACTGCAGAAGTTCCTTAAAAGGAACCCTGGTTTTTTCCATGTAACTTGCTCGGACCTTTAAAACTTTATAAGAGGGATCCTGTTCATGTTTACTACTTTGCAGCCTTACGAATCACACATCCAAGTATAGACCTGTATTTATAAATGTTGAATCCTGCCATCCCCTGGGCCAAGAATATCCAAGATTATTTCCTTTCCTCATTTGTGTAGAAGGTAATGATTATCAGACTCAACTTGCCTCAGCTTCCTGCTCAGTATGTACATTAAAACCAGCACTGTCTCAAATGTGCCATTTGAGACACAGAAAGTTTTGCCAAGTGCCTCTTCTCCTGTGACTGGGATGTCTACATCAGCCTTTTACTGCCATATTCTTAAAAACAGTAACAAGAATCTCCAGGGCTCAGAGCCCAAGAGACTGGGTAAGAAACCTGGCTAGTCAAGTGACATGCAGTATTTCTTTCTTATAATCCAAATATAACAGTTGTCTGGCTATTTTAGAGCTATCGGGGCAAAAGTAGAATAGGATTGTTGTGTTATATGTAGAAAATATGTCTGTTTTTTAATGTCTGCATGTTAAATTAGTATACAGTGCTGATGTTTCATGACTAGAAGAAGATGAAAGTCGAAGCCTATTCTGATAAGGCCATGGATGATAGCTGCATAGTAGAGTCCCAGGAGTTAGGTAGTCTTACACAAAATGCTTTTGAAGGACACATCCAAAGGTAAACTTCCCGAATTGTGGACTTCTGCATTCATAATCTCAGTGTGAGACGTGACATGCTCCAACACGGCATTGGCTAAAGGAAAGAAAGGGCTCACAGCCCTTCTTTCAGAAAGGCACACTGAGGTTGCAAGTCTCTGCTTCGCCAGCTTCCGAATGGCTCTGCCAGCTGACCGGGCATCTCCTGGCTTCTCTGTACTCACCATATAAAGCTAACAGATGGCATAACTGTGAGATCCTGCCTGATATAGGCCCTCTGGCAAGTGTAGACAACAATGTTGTCTGTCATGGTGCCTGGCCATATACAGCGACACAACTTCCTTTTTCGGCCTCCCTGTCCTCATTGGCTGTGTCCAGGTACAGTGAGAAAACTGTTTTTACACACGGCTGTGTGTTACTTTTGTTGCTGCTGCTCTAGTAGCATAAAGGTAGAATAGGAACAAAGCGTAGTGAAAGAGAAAACCGCCTTCAGAAAAATAAATGGTCCCTAAAGATATATGTTCAAGTATTGTGTGTGTGTACATGTTTGTGTGTGTGTGCATGTATGTGGACATGGAGAGGCTAGGGGTCAAACCTGGGTATACTCCTCAATGGCTGTCCGGGCTTTCTCATCAAAGCTAAGCTGTTTCTGCATCCTTAGTGCTGGTGTTACAGGGGCCCACTACCCATGCCCAGCTTTTTACACAGGCGCCAGAAATAGGAACCCAGGTTGTCATACGCACATGGCAGGCACCTTACTGACTTCAGCCCCAACCCTCATGTTCCAGTATTCTGTTTGAGCCAGCAAGCAGCAGATTCCTGCCTCTTTGTAGATAACCCCCGACACCAGTTCCCATCATTTGGCCATACAGTTAATCAACGACACCCTCAAGCCCCCATTGCAGAAGAAGCCTACGATGCATATGTGGTTCCCACATCTCTAGTGACTGTCAGAATTGTCTACTTCCAGAGTCAAAATAAATGTAAATACTGCCTAACAGTTTCTAGGTGAAAAATTCAATGGCCACATACATAAAAATCGGAGTATAAAATATCATACAGTTTCCACTCTTACAAGTCCTAACCATTGGTTTTTTTTTATTCTGCTCTCATACATTACATCCAGACCCAACCACAGTTTCCCCTCCCCCAACAGAGCCCCCGACCCCAGGATTTCTCCTAGGAAAAGAGCAGACTTCCCAGAGACACTGACCAAACACACTATAACCTAACCAATCTTTTAAATCAGGGCAATGACCTCAGAAAATCTGATGCTTTTTAAGTTGCCTGTGCACAGAATGGTTAACTTCTGGCCCAACTAGCTCTGATATAGTTGAGATGAAGATCTATCTTGCTGAGCAAATTGTTGCGCTACGGTTAGAATGTATGTTTTCACAGCCTGTAAGACAGAGTTGCATCTGATACGCTAGGCTTGCCCAGTACTGCCCTCCACAGATGTTGGAGTTCCCATGCTGTGTGCAGTTACTGAGATTTGTTCTAGTGGAAGGACTATCCTAAGCCCCCTGACACACATCGTGAGGGACCCTGACTCAAGAAAACAAGGCAGAGAGTCTGAGAGGAGGATGTCTGACATCTACCTCTAGCTTCTACATGCTCACATGGGCATGCGCACCTGTACACACATGCATATGCCCTCCCACATACACCCAAAGAAAAGAAGAGATACATAAGTTTCTCATATGCCTATTTCTAGAAAGCATTAAGTAGTAACTAAAGGCTCAAAGATTTGATTGATGTTTAATAATGTAAGTTGAACATTAGTTTCCTATTTGTACTGTAACCTGCTGCTCCTATCACACCTAAAGCCTGGCACACATAAGGAATGCCTACCATCACATAGTTTATAATTTAGCAAGGCGAAAGTTGTATATACTCCAATGTCTTGTCATAGAAGTTTTGAACTCATAGCCACACTTTTATATATATGCTCTATGACTGTGCACTGTCTGATATGTTCAGTATCTTAGTCACTTAGATTAGTAAATGCTAATTTGGTCTTCATTGAAGCTGATCAGAATATCTACTGCTTGCGTCAAAAATATGCCCTCATTAAATTTTTAAATGTCTTCACAGAACACTCAATAGAAAATTTTAAGAATAATAAGAAGGACTAGGGAAATCGATCTGTTAAATGTCTGCTGGGCAGGCATGAAGACCTGAGCTCCATGCCTAGCACCCACATAAAAAGCCAGGCATGAGGCCGGGCGGTGGTGGCACACGCCTTTAATCCCAGCACTCGTGAGGCAGAGCCAGGCGGATCTCTGTGAGTTCGAGGCCAGCCTGGGCTACCAAGTGAGCTCCAGGAAAGGCGCAAAGCTACACAGAGAAACCTTGTCTCGAAAAACCAAAAAAAAAAAAAAAAAGCCAGGCATGGTGGCACACACTTGTAATCCCAGAACTGGAGGGTGGACACAGCAGGAACCTTGGGGATGCCACCCTCACTGGTAAGTCCCAGGTCCCAGAGAGAAACCTATCAAAAAACAGGATCGCTTCTGAGGAACAACATCTGAGATTGACCTCTGTCCTACACACATACACACAGAGAGAGAGACAGACAGACAGACAGACAGACAGACAGACAGACAGACAGAAATAAGCTACTCGTGGTACATCCATGTAATCTCAGCACATGGTACATAGAACATGAGTTAAAGGCCAGTTTAGGATACATATAGAATCCTTGCTTCAGACATATACACTTAACAACAACAACAACAACAACAGTAATAATAATAATAATGAAAAGGAGCTGATGTTTCATCAAATATTGGCTATGTACAACTGGGCACAGCTGAATTGAATAAATAAAACCATAACACAGAATGTTCCAATTCACTCAATATGAGATACTGCATAAATAACAGGATAAATTGCTGGAATTGCTATCGAGTCATAGTAGAAATGCAAATCTACTGTTGGAAATATCAAATATTAGCAGTGAAGACTTTCCTTGGGGGTATTGACTTGAGAGTGTGAAGTCTTAGATTGTGGGTCTGGGACTGAGGCAGATTTATTATAAGAGTTATGACATCATAACTAGACATCAGCATTGTAGAGGTTCTGAAGACAGGTCAGGCCCACAAGGCTAAAGGCTTCAGGGAGAAAAGGCAGACCCATGCTATACAGCTGATAAGTAACCTATAGCACATGCTTGCAGTCAAGGTGTCTCAGATACTCGGTAGCAGGGGAAGGGGGAAAGATTAGAACCTTTGATAATGTGGGTCCGTCATTCAGAATGTGCCTCCTATAGCCCCTGATTACTTAGGGTGTCAGGTAAAACCACTCTGGGGCAGTGAGGATTATAGACTCACAGACAGTCACAGCAGGGTGTCTGCCATTCATTTCATAGCAGCCGTGAGGGTAAAGAGAGAGCATACAGCACCTACATACAGCAGGTGAACCATGGCCTGAGCAGCCTTAAGTCCAAACCTAACAGATAGGGTTGATCATTCTTGGATGTTCTCTTTGACAGACAGTGGACCGGCCGAAGGACTGGTACAAGACAATGTTCAAACAAATTCACATGGTACACAAGCCGGGTATGTATGTTCCCCTGGATTGTTTGTTTTGTTTTGCTTTTTTATCTAGTGCTTATGGATTGAAGGATATATGTACTCAACTTTGCATAGACTTTCTTCTTTCTTCACACAAAAACATCAAGCCCCCAGCAAACGTGATGGCTGGCCCCTTCTTTCCAGCATGTCTCCTATTCTCCCTTTACCCCTAAATCAAAGATGTGCACCTCTGCATTAACCGTGAGCTCTCAAGAAGCCTCCTAAGAGTGTGTCCTTTGGAGGTTACCACATGTTCTGGTCTTAGCCCTCTGCCTCTGGATCTCTGTCTACATCCACACTGGGGTGTTGTGCACACCTAGACCCACCCCTGCGCCTGTCTGCCCATGTCTGTTTCTTACTACAAGAGGGACTGGAGTGGCTTCTCCTGACCCCCACTCAGTACAGTTGACAATAAACTTTAAAAGCACTTAAGGAAAATTATGACGCAGCAGACAGAATCTGCCTAGGGAAATGAGGACAAGGGACCAGTTTTTCGTGTGTAACCAGGGCAAAAATGTACATTACTTTATAGATAAGAAGCTCACTCTGCAGAGGCCTGGAGTGCAATATTTGGAAATGCAAAGTGCTGTTATATGCTAGAAGAAGAAAAAAAACATTGCTTTTTTTTTTTTTTTTTTTTTTTTTTGCTGGTGTGTTTCTGTCATTTTTCTGACCTTCTGCTGTCTTGGCGACAAGGAGTCTGGATTATCATGTTTATGTTTCATTTTCTAGATGAGGACTCAGACATGTATAATACTCCTTATACATACAATGCAGGTAGGACGGCTTTCCTCGCTTGCCATGACTGATCACACTCCACTGTCCGGAAGAACCCCAGCCCTCGTCATCCCACCACCACCCCACGTTGTCAGTTCCTGCGATGAGGAGGATGCCTTACTTCCTTTCTCAGAGCATGTCTAACAAAAGATTGATCCTTTCCCCCCTGGAAATGGGAACTAACACTGTCCTGCGTCATCCATCCCCCACCCCCCACCCCCAGCTGTTGGTTTATCCTCAGCTTCAGGAATGTTTAACCAGTGTGAAGGGACAGAGTGAAAGAACAGACTGTGACCTGGTTACACAACAAAAAGAAAGATCTTTTTATCAGCAGAAAGACCGATTATCATTGCATAAGACCTCTCAGATACTATTCCCCCAAAACAAGTCAAGCAAAGTGTTTTACGACCATGTCCAGGCTTTTGCTCCAAAATGGAACCATTCATTGAAAGATGTGAAAGACCTCCCTCTTGGCCAGACCACTTTTCTGACTCAGAGTTCCCAGTGCTCACAATGGAATGACTTCAGCTCTGGGCATTCCCACTTGTATTTGAATGTGCTGGTTTCTTGTGGAGTGGTCTTCATACTCGTGTGAGAGACACCAAAAATATGTCCCCTTCTATCAGTTTTTCCTAAATATCACATCAGGAGATTGTACCCAACCGAGTCATAGGCCCAGGATTGTGTCCTTATTTAGGGTCCTCTTTCCACCCTAAAAGAAAACTCCATGAGACTCTCACCTCCTTAAAACCTGATGACCAGCTACCAGCCTTTTAACTGGGTGAGTTTGCGGCTCAACTCCAAAGAAAATGGAGAAAGAAAATGGTAAAAAGCCAAACATCAAGTGATCTCCGAGTTAGGGGAAGTCCATTAAGATAAATATTCCCATCCTGCCCTGCTCTACCAAACTCACCTCCTTGATTCACCTCACAAGTTAAAGTCTGACTGTGGAGTTGACCAGGACATACTTCAGGTGTTGTTGAGTGTTACTTCTCAAGGAAACAAATGCACATAAGAGGAACAGTCAAGCAGAGATAAACTTAGGCCAAGATTGAGACTTTGAGAAACTCAGAACTTTTATAGACTTCTAAATATTGAAGTGGTTCCATCTCACTGGTAACGAATAAGCTGATGTTGAGTTGTGTTACCCAGGAGCCCAGGGAGTTTTATCATTCAGTCAGCCAGCAAAAACGCCTATGACCACCCTCTACTTCCTAATAACCCACATCTTTGTGTCTTGCATGTTATTCCTGCCACCAAAACTAACCCTTCAAGCCCAACTCTAGTCCCACGAGATCCATAACATAGTCTGTGTCTCACTCATTATCTTCAAACATCCCTTAATTTTTGCTATGTCCTCTCCATTGGATTTTACTAACTACCACAAACTCTTTTTCAATCACACATCATCTTGCATCAGCTTGTTCAGGAGGGTTTACACTCCCCTGTCCCACGTGGGAGCTGCACCTTGTGCATACAGCATGTCCTGTATTTGGTGGATTGCAATTAACACATCAGCTGTCCTTTGTACACCAGTATTACAAAGTATTAGCTGCTATTTTAATCTTCCTCTGAAAGTTTACCTAAGGTGTTAGTTTCTGTGATTGGGAAGAAACCTTGCTGAGTACCTGTAAGTTTATTTTTACTAACTAGCCTCAATTTTCATTAATCCTACAATAATGGATAATTTACTATAATCAGTACTTACATGCAAGACAAATTGATATCTAATTAATAAGTGATAATTCATAAATTAATGTTGATAAGTTAATAAACAATGTACCACCTCTAATGTACACATTATGAATATGCTTATTGATAATTTTTCAAAACCATTGGCTGTTTCACATAGCCCAACATAGCCTTAACACATCTTTCAAGTTATCTGCTTGTTTTGTTGGTTTTTCTCTTTTTCATGATAGGTCTGTACAACTCACCCTACAATGCTCAGTCTCACCCTGCTGCGAAGACCCAGACCTACAGACCTCTTTCCAAAAGCCACTCAGACAATGGCACAGATACTTTTAAGGAGGCGCCCTCCCCAGTGGCTCCCCCACATGTTCCACCACGACCAAGAGATCAGTCTTCAACAGAAAAGTAAGGCTCCTTCCCCCGAAATGGCTTCTCTTAGGATAAAAACCAACCCACAATGGCACTCAGTGAAGAATCAGCCCAGCATTGTGGAGTGAATATATGCCAAGACTCACTATATTAGCCCGTATTGAGCATCACTACTGAGATTGTGCTGGACACTCTCAGGGAAGTCTCGGTCATGCTCTCATAATGCTCTAAATTAAATTTGATGTATCAGGGACACAAACTCTATTTTCTGTTCAATAAGTGCATATAAGAAATAAAGAGGCCACAGATGGAGTTTATAAGTAGAGCACTTGTCTGAGTACTACGAATAACAACAAAACACACACACACACACATACACACACACACACACACACACACACACACACACACACTGTGTTCACAAGCCTTGGAGATGAGTCTCGGTGATAATGGCTTGCTCCACATACACTGAACTCCGGGTCCAATTCCAATTCTGAGCTGATATGGGGTAGTGTGTGTCACATCATTCATGTAATCTCAGTCTTCATTAAGATGAGGCAGGAATTCAAGACCACTCAGAGCTACATGGCTTCCAAGCCAGAACTGAGCTACACACTAGTATTATATCTCAAAATAAAAACATATAAAATAACTGGAAAAAATTGGCAGGGATTCCCTTTGCTGCCACCACATTCAAGAGATACTAAGCAGTTAATTTTTCATTTGCACAGATTTGAAATTTCAGGTCTTTTAAGTTATCTTTTAGAAACCAAGAGAAATATTCTTAAATCATAAATAAGGCATTTTAACAAGTGCCTGTGACTCATTCCACCAGTTATGTTAACTGCTTCTGATTTTCATTTCTCCACTGAAATATTTTTAAATATGCTATTCACACCCAAATAATTTTTTATGAACACATCTCAATTGTGTTATGTTGGGAGGACTGTAGCTAATAGTCCTAGTTACTGGTAATCTTTCCTGACAGCTCATTATGAGCAAACACTGTGCTAAGCGCTTCCTTGTATTACACCATTTTATTCTGATAGCAACCCAATGGGACATGTTCTATATTACAGCAAAAGAAACCGGTTAGAAGATTACAATAACTTGCTCTGTTTGTATAGGTAGAGTGTCCAAGCCAAGATCCAACCTTAGCTTCCCCTAAAGACACATCCTATGCTATCTCTACTGGTAATGAATAAGCAGTAATGGAAAGGGTGTTTATTATTACTGGGTTTTATAGTACTGGTTTTTAAAGTATTTTCTATGGTAATACTGTCTTAGTTATTGCTCTGTTGCTCAAACCGCAAGCAGGACACAGCTTCACATGTGTGAATGGGAAGGTGTGAGGGCTCTACCGGATAGAGCTTGTTGATTGACTCTACACCTAGGACTTGGTTCTCATTTTCTCTCTTAGAGCACTTCTGTGTCCACCATTCTGTGGAGAAGGAATTTCACTCTATTCGGGATTCCCCAACTCAAAAGATCAAACACCCCTGTTTCTCAAATATAAGTAAATAAGTATTTAATAATCCTTCCTGTTCTCCAAAGGAAGTTTTCTGATTTAGTTCTAGCTGCCCGGAAGAGCTTGGTGTTCTGAGTCCTACTGTGAAAATGCACTTGTCAAGAGCCCATGACAGACTCTCAGTGTTACCAATGCAAGGAAGCAATCAGTTCCCGAGGGCAGGGTTGTGTGTATGTATGTGTGTATGTGTGTATGTGTGTGTGGTGGTGGGGGGGGGTTGGTGTGTTTCAAGGCTCACACCAAGGGGTCCCCACACCACTCTGCTTATCCCTATGCATGCCAGCCCAAGAGATGCAGCTGTAGTTCTCACACATGCATTCAGATGCCATTTGCAAGAAAGAAGATCAAACACGCTATGTGCATTCCTCCTTGTCCCCCTGGATCAAGGAAGCCAGGTCACCAGGTAGTTAACTGACAAAGCTTCGCAGAGCATACTGCCACTTATTTTAAATTCAGACACATACAGCAACATGGGTCTAGCAACATGTCCCTCTTCGTGTGTCTACAAACCTCTTCTGTGAGTTTTTACAACCATAGTCACAGAGGTCAAAACAGAAGGAAAAATTATCTAAAGGGAAGAGTTTAATGGACCATTTAGTTACTAAAGTTAAGCATATGTGGTGTTTTTCATACATTTTCAACCAGAGAGATGTTGTAGTTGTGTTGGTTTTGTTTGCTGTAGTCTCTCAGGGTAGGAGAGATGGCTCAGCAAGAAAAATTGCTTGCTGCTTAAGCCTGAAGAGCTACGTTCAATCCCCAGAACCTGTGGTGAAAGGAAAGTACTGACTCCCAAAAATTTTTCCCCTGTGTGCATGCACTCATGTACACACACACACACACACACACACACACACACACACACACACACACTCAATAAATAATGTTAAATTTGACTGTGGGCGGTATTTCACAGGGGTTTTATGCACACAAATTGTTTCAACATGTGGTTTGCTGTTCATTTACAGGCATGACTGGGACCCTCCAGACAGAAAGGTGGACACCAGAAAATTCCGATCGGAACCAAGGAGTATTTTTGAATATGAGCCTGGGAAGTCGTCCATTCTGCAGCATGAAAGACCCGTAAGCACTTGTCATTGGTCAAAATCTAGGCCTCCAGGGTTCCCAAGTAAACCTGAATTTTACCCCCATATTTTTTCATTATTGAGGAATTGCATTTATTCCTAATCATGATTTGTGTACCTTGTCTCTGAATAGTAGCATATTGATGCAGGACTCATTATGATTAGCATATAGCTAACTGTGCCTAATCCCAGCACTTATACATGAAATACTTAATTGCTATTCTAGCTTGCCTGTGTGAAAAATCATGAATCCATATCCCTGATGTCCAGACCCAGGCAGATGAATCCCTTGACTTCTATGTTGGTTTCTTATTATTTCTTTCACTTAAGAGGAAAATTTCCCAAACACACTTTCTATAACAAGTTGTTTAATTGGTTCTTATTAAATCCCTCTCAGGTCACCAAGCCTCAAGCTTCCTGATTGATTACCACTTTAATGGATCAAGATTGTATTTCTCTTTGTAGTCTTCTTTTTGTTTACTTTGAACACACACAAACTAAACGATGTATGAACTCAGAGAGGACCGCTTGCCTCTGCTAAAGCTAACAGCCGCTTCCTCCATGGCCCTCTGCTCTCTGGGTCCTCTTGCCCATCATTTTTGCTTCCCTTGTTTCTGCCTCAGAGCTCAGTGTTCTCAAGACCTCTTTAAAACCCAGCAGCTCCTCTGTATGTCCAAACTTGCTTCCAGATAAACCCCATTGGTGTTTCCCTTGTGTGTTCCTCCAGAGGTCCAGAGCATCACACTAACACAGAGACTGAAAGGTCAGCCCTGAGATTTAGTTGGGCAGCCTGTGTCCTTACCACACTCAACCTGTGTCCTTGATTTTGAAACCCTGCTTTTGTGTTCTTGAGAAGTATGCTCAAAAATCTTCCAATCACATAATTCAACTGCTATTCTTCAAATAATTCAAAAATTTCTTTGAATGATAAGATTGCAACAGAGAAACTGAAAAGGCAGAAACATTATTGATTCTACTAGGCTCTAGATTATAACCCCGTCACTGAATTTGTCTAACTAAATATCAAGACAGTGAAATTTCCAAACCAAAATTCAATGGGACACAATATTAATTCTGAAAAAGCAAATCACAAAATAATGAATCTCATATTGAATTATAATAGAGAAGCTTTAATGATTTTTGAGGCTCTTGGAGTGATGATATGACTGAAGATAAGAAACCTTTTAATGGCTGAAACAGAAGCATGTCTAAAGAATTCTCTCCATGAGAGCTCATTTATGGGGCCCCCTCACTGTTACTGAAAGCTTTGAAGGCTCTTTGTTTTAAAGTACTAACAACAGTGATAGCAATAACGGCATCTGTGAGTACCAACTACATGCCAGGCTCTAGAAGTAGTAATAATCCCTTTATCTTTATGTATAAATTATCCCTTTATGTAGTGTTCCCAACAACCCTATGAAGCAGATGCACCAACCTCCTGTTTTACAGATCGAGACTGACACAGCATCAGCTGAATGCCACATGGCCACATGGCCACATAGCTGGCACGCGCTGAAACCAGTTCGGCCTAGGCAAACTTTTGTTTGGTGCACTTCACTGCTGTGCTGGCTCCTCGGAGCAGGAAGCCATTAGCAAGTAGTCACCACACCATACTTTGATTGTTTTAGAGTATAGTATAATTAGTGGCTAACTAATTATATAATAAGTTAGTGGTACTTACCTTCCTCTACCCCAGAGCTGGGTTCAGAGAAACTATAATGCAAGCCCAGTATTCTTAACTGGCCTAAGGAGATGGGGAGGTCAGGATGATGGGTGTGACCAGAGATTCTGCTGTTAGATAAATCTCTTCAGCCACAGGAAAAGATGAGTGGAAGGAACTAGTAGCTGGGAAGGAAATGAGAATGGAAGGATTATATTTTTATCCCTCCTAAACCATTTTGTTGGAAGACAGTGTTGTGACAAATGATATGAGAGAATCAAAGATATAATTTGGGCAAACCTTGTTAAATTATCATTTTTATAGGGTGAGACTATTACCTTTTTTAATCAACCCTCAATTCATCCCACTTTAAATTAAAAGGGGGGCGCAAATTGAGCAATGGTATTTGAGAGACCAGCTAAATGTCTTGAAGGCTCAGGCTGTAGGACAAAGAGAGTGGGCTTGCTAGGTAAGAGTGACGTAACACCAGGTGGATTTCAAGGTCTTATGGATGCATCTTCTGTCTTTTTACTTGGAGGTATTTTGAGAGCACCCCCTTTGTTCTTTTCAGTTCTAATTTTTGAAAATTATATAAACAGCTAGGCAATTCTGTACCGTTCCCTTCAATTCCCAGAGAATCCCGTCAGCATCCCTATTTTCCTGGGTCCCCCTCACTCTCCTCCTCACAGGGAGAAATGTCATGACCGAGTACTCCTTCTAGTCGACAACTTTCTGTTGTCGGTGTTGCCATGACACGGTCTTTTCCCTGGTTAGTGAATCCGGTCTCCAGATAATTTGTTAAAAAGCCTCCTGGCTCTCTCTTGTCCCTGGAACAAAATCTAACTCCTCTGATATAATTTACAAAAACCAAAGGACAACAACAAACAAAACCTACCCAAATCCTGTGGTTTCACTCCCTGCCAGCTACGCAAAAGGCTCTCGGTTCCCTCTCATCAGACCTTGGCATGGTTTGATCTTCCTTCCAGGGAAGGATTCCTCACCACCTCTCTTTTCTTTTTATGGAAAGCTTCATGCACACACACCCCGCTTTGTCAGAGGCACACTTTCCTTAGGGGCTTCCTCACCCTCAGCAGTGGCTTTACAGCTCTCCTTGCTGGATACATGCAGGATCTCCCACTTTGACATCCTTGCCTCATGCTTGTTCACTTGCCTGGGTTCCTCGCTGTATGCTTTAGGTTCCTTGAAAGCAGGTACCATGTCTGACTCAGCATTTATCTGTCCTCCATCCCTAACCTAATACCTGGCATGCAGTAAATAACTCCTTGAGTGACTAAGTGAATGTGAACTGGTGTTACCTTGGCAGTTGATGGGTAAAATTGGTGAGAGATTGAATCTATCTATGAGGCCCTGTGAGTCTCCATCAAGACACAGATGGAAGTCACCAATAACTCTAGTTCAGCTTTTGTGATTCCACGAGGTATGAAGGAAGCAAAGGGAACATGTCTGCCCAAACAGAAATTCTCAAACCCTGACAAAAAAAAGATTGCATTCATCCTCAGGAACTGAGAGCATATCCATCTATGAATGAGCTTTAACAGGAAGGCAAAAAGTAAATGCATTTCTTTGAAGCTCATAAGTTCATTAAATAATCAAATAATCATAATCAAATATTCATTTAATTATAAATTTCAGTGCTGATTAAATGGGCCTAATGTCTGATCCAGAGAAAGGCTTGCAATCCCCAGAAATTTGTCTTTAGCTGATCTGACCCACGGATTAGACTGTATTTCCAGTATACAGATTCCATATGACAATCATAGCAACTCTCCTGGGATCATATTAATAAAAGCATTAGCAATCATCTGAATTGGATACACTTGTAGATAAGCCATGTTAATTGTTTTTATGCTTAATAAAATAAAAAAATCTGCAAAAACATTGTTACCCCTTATATAGTAGCCATACTTACATATAATAATAATAGCAGAAAGGATTACATATTAGATGAGTTGAAACACAATGTAAACCTCCAGTGAATATGGTTTATCAACAAAAATTGCTACCCAAGAATTAAAGCATAAAAGTTTGAGAAGTTTTATCTGATGGTTTGACCCGTGAAGAATGATCCCATTATGCAATAGTATTTTCTACGAAAACAAAATAAATAGAAGGCATAGCAACCCATGACTTGACGCTTAAAAGCCAATGAGCATTTACAAGAACAAACTCCTGGGTTCTCCAGTGTGTTTAGGATCATAGAGAGAGTGCGTACTCAATGAGAAGACTGAAAAGCAGGAGAGTTTCTCTGACCTCAAAAGCATCTAAAGACTTTTAAGCTGGGAGAACTTTAAATGATACATCCTGGGGAGCCTCTTAAGAACAAGCACATGTAAGCTCTGGTTTTAGCGTATCTGAGGCACTTCCTCTCACACCAGAGATATAGTTCGTGTTAAGCAGAAGTTGCTAGGTTTGTAAAATGGACAGGAGCAAAACAAGATATCCATCAGCTCTCCTATGCCGATGTGGGACTCACACGGGGAGGTAACTGCCGTTTAGTGGATTCCGAAGTGTTCATATTCGCGGGGGACGAAGAAGAGTTTCCCTGATGGGAGGAAAACGATGAAGCCTATGCTCCAGTTATCTGACCGTCCGCACGTGTCGCTGGCCATTGCAGTGTTTCTCTGTCCTTTAGCGGTAGCTCCAGATTCCTACAGAACACATTAGATTATAACTAAAGGGACTCAATAGGTCAGCCACAGCAAAGAGACCGTTCTGGGTCTGGTACGGCCTTTTTTGGGAGGGTTGGGGGGGGGCAATATGTTGAGGGTTATTTTGAAGGTTATGTTGTTTTGTCTTAATGTTCTTTTGAGACAAGGTCTTGCTATGTAGCCCAGGCTGATTTCAGACCCACCATCCTCTTGCCCCTGCTTCCTGAGTACGTGCAATTGCAAGTGTGTGCCTCCACACCCAGCCTAGAAAACAAAGGCTCTGCTCAAGTGTGCACCATGCACTGCATCCCAGAATCGGACAGGATGACTTGTCACTGTTTGTGCAGATTCTAGCAGGTTGCTCGCCGTGACTATAGACTGAAGCTTTGTGAAACAGCAAGGTTTAATAAATTTTACAACTATAGAAACGTCGTTATAAATGTGTACTTAAAAATAAATAAATTTAATAACAGGAAATTGCTATTTTAAGTTTTGGAGCTGAATGACAGACATAGGCTCCTTTTCCCCAGATTCTATTATAGAAATGTATCTCTACAACGGAGATGTGCAGTCTATCCATTTGTTAGAGGTTTTCTTTAATTACAAGTCGAGGTGAAGGTAAAAAGCTTGTTTGCCTATTTGTTTAGTAGATTTGCTGCCCCCTGCTGTTCATAGTGTTTTGAAGCTTCCCCCCCTCCAAAGCTTCTAGCTTCCCCCAGCAAAAGAAAACACTGTAGCTGAAAGCAGAGGTTTTAAGTCGAGAGCTCATAGCCACTAAGTGCACAGTGTTAGGAACTATCCTGCGAAGGAAATAGTACACCCCCCTGAACAGCACAAAGTTCCTGGTAAATTCTCTCTAACGTTACCTGTTCAACGATAAAGGCTCCAGCAAAGTTATGCCATGAAGTAATTACACACTGCAGAGAACATCTTCTAAATAATTGGGGGAAAGTAACACTTTATCACCAACAAAATCTTAACACTCATAACTACTGAATCGAAAATTTTAATTCAATGGAAAATAGTTATTGTAATTTTTTTTAATTCAATGGGAATAGATTACTGGAAGATGTTATTTCTACAGATTGCACTGTTAACTATAAAGTGGAAACCAACAGTAATATTGACATAAATTGGGATAAATATCTTGTAGCTGGAAGTTTTCCTGTGTCCTGCCCGGTCCCGCAGCTGGCTTATATTAACTACAAAACTGTATGGCCTAATGACTCAGGCTTCTTGCTAGCTAGCTCTTACAACTTAACTCAGCCCATTTCTATTAATCTGTGCATCGCCATGTGGCTTCATGGTGTCACATGTTCTCTTACATCTTGCTTCTCCTGGCAGCAGCTCACTGTGTCTCCTGACTACACCCTTCTTCATCTCCATCTCCAGTTTGAATGTACTGCCTAACCTCATTCTGCCTCGCCATTGGCCAAATGACTTTATTATCAACCAGTGAGAGTAACACATATTCACAGCATACAGAAAGACATCCCACAGCAATATCTCAAGAGTTTCTGCAGCATTTTCTCTTTCTAATAGAATAGCCTCTTCGATTGTTATTTATGGCAAAAAAAAAAACCCTCATAACCAAAAGTAAAATAATACTAAAAAGACAGTTTCTGTGCTTGACTGACAGTGTAGTATTTTGTGTACACATGCATTCTTTCATTTGCCCATCGAGATACCCACACGGGGATACCATCAACCACTGTACAAGAGTGCTGCAATGGAGTGTTATTCCAGCATCAGTCCCAAGCATATCCCAGGGTTACTCTGCAGACATTCTAATCACTACTACTACATATAATGCATAAGCTTGGCCTCTGCACTGTTTTGTTATGATGCCTCGAACTTTTCTATCATTGTGTGTAGTTACTATAATATCACACTCTTCTTTCATAAAAATATTAAAATAAAGCTATACCACTGAAAATGTTGTGGGAATAATGTATCATTCACTGTAGACCAAATGGCATTAATAAAACCACTGTAATATAATGACAGTGAAACACTACAACAAGCTCATGACAGAATGGTGGCCTTTTTTTGGAATGCTGAATATGTCAACGCCCCCAGCATTATAGGGTTATAGAGCTACTCAGTGGTAATCTTTGAGATCCGTAAGTATTCTAAGAATAATATAGGATTGAAGTAGTGAGTGTTTAGAAGCCCTCCTGGATGGTGTGTGGGTATCAGAGCTTTTCGCTTGGCTGGAGTGAATGGCTTTTAGGAGATCAAAAAACTTAGAATTTTTTCTGACTTGATATATTGTACTATGCAACTATACACATTTAACTAGGGACATGAGATATATCAAAGAGGCAGTAGTGCACATATATGATACTTCAAGTGCCATTTTATAGAAAAGCAACCAGCATGACATCATCTAGCGGGTATATATTAAAAAAAAAAAAAAAAAACCATTGAGGGTATCACCGGGTTGAGGAAAGGCTGAATGTACATGTTCTATTGCTCAAGTAATTGTATTTGTTTTTTCTCAACTGTTTATGTTGACACCCCTGGCATTTCTATCTTAAACACAACATTCACAAACCACCTGACAGGCAAGTCAATTAGACTCCATGCCCTCCCTCTCCTTCCCTCCCTACTATGAAAAGCCTGGTTCTACCCATACCCTCCTTTAGCTCCAAGTCCTCATGAGGAGATGGAATCACAAAATGGGATATATCTTCACTTTTGGAGAGACTTGTGACCTTGAGATCTTTGCTATGGTGGGCCATTTTTAAGGACTCTGCTCCCCTCGGTCAGCCCAGGCATAGTCCCTTCCTGAAATATTAGTCTCTAGGACTAAAGCCAGCTGGTGTCCCCCTCCAGGCTCCATCAAGAGCCCCTGTCTAACGAACCAGTGTCTCCTCACCCCTCTCTCTTACAGCCCCCTCTCCCAACAACTCCGACACCTGTTCCCCGGGAACCCAGCCGGAAACCTCTCTCGGTGTCGCCCTCAACAGATGGCCTGCGTAGCCCTTCCCCTCCGCCCCGGAGCTGTGTCCCCGCACCCCGTCAGAGTCCGAGCGCCCCAGCTCTCTCTCCCACCCGGGTGAGCTCCTTCCTTCTTCACCCTCTCTCATGCTGTGGGGAAGCAGAGCTCAGCCTGTGTTCCGAGGCTAAGGCACGGTCAGATGCCGTCTCTGCTGGGGTTCTTCCTGCTCCTGGACCCCTGCCTTTCCACCCTCATCTCCACCATTCCATGTTCCAGCCCGCCCCATCTGCAATGTCTGCATACTGCAGACCACTGCTGCCGCTGCTGGTTGCCAGTGACTTCAGGGTCAGCAGACTGACCCATCCAGGAGAGCCCCTTGGTTCCTCGTTTGGACCTGTCTTCATAGTCTGGCCTGCCATCCTTCCGCATTGTCACTACCAGTATAATTTCCCTAGTTCATGCGTCAGGCTAAAACGTTAGCGATGGTGGCGACAGGGACCCCAGGGATGCCACGGACCCTCATTTTCATACCCTCATTTTGCTCATTGTACCTTACTTTCTCCATTCTGTCCTGCTGAGGTTTGTTGGACGAGTCCGATGCATGTTTGCGTGTGGATGCGCG
Organism: Peromyscus maniculatus bairdii; assembly: GCF_049852395.1. Lineage (NCBI taxonomy): Eukaryota > Metazoa > Chordata > Mammalia > Rodentia > Cricetidae > Peromyscus > Peromyscus maniculatus. The sequence goes on along the minus strand of NC_134868.1, from coordinate 27,833,225 downwards.
TGTGTTTTCATACCACACGGCGTTTTCCCTCACTTCGCTCAGTGTGCCTTTTCCTTCCCTTTTCCTTCACATCTGCTCTAGACTGGTCGCATAAATCCAGATGACATAGATTTAGAAAATGAGCCCTGGTATAAATTCTTTTCAGAACTGGAGTTTGGACGTCCGGTAAGTGAGGCTAGACAATTACTATTAGACAAATAGGAGGATGTTGTTTGATTTCTAAAGCATATTCTTGTCAGAAGGGAGACATGTCATGTCGAGAACAAAAAGCTGGATGGATAAAATACATGTGCTCCAGCTTTGTGCAAATTCGCTTTGGTGCCAGAAATGCCTAAATGTGTTCATTCACTTCCCGTATGTTTTCTCCTAATCACGCATTAGAATCACATTCAGTTAATTGCAAATCTATCATGTTGAGGTAGATTAGGGGAGAGCTGTATTGTGTACAGCACATTTTGGTCTAGTTGGACAGTAACTAGTACCTTGCCATCTACAAGAAGACTGTTACTACAGTTCTTGTTTGCTGAGGAATTATCAAGCCACCACAGAGCGATTGGTTCCAAAGCCAATGACTTGAGTCTTCCTGATGCAACAATTCCAATAAGAAGAACATAGACCAGAAAGGTCAAGGAATTTGCCCAAAATTGTCAGAAATTAAACCTAGGCTTTTCATACAACAAGAAAAATCTTTGGGCAGTTCCGACTATAATGGATTGCCAGAATATTCCCACTGTAAATATTCCCCCTGTAAAATGATTCTTTGAATAGGAGAGATGTAACAAAAGGAGAGAATTAAGAAGCCTTGTGGACCTTGATTTATAGTTTTGCCCATGAGCCACCAACAGATCTCTGATCTCCAGACTCCCATGCCTAAAGCCCCTAGTGTGGTCCTCATGGGGTCTGATTGATCTGTTTGGGACAGGGTCAACTCAGGCTTCTCATCACTTCCTTTAACTATTGATTCTCTATTGAGGAATTGTTTGTGGGTTTCATGTTTTCTGTAACATGCATTTTTACAAACCCTAAGCTATTGAATAATAGCATGTCACTTACTCTGCCCAGCAATTTGATAAGAACTCAGATTTTTCTCCACATCACATAAGGACTTAATAAATATGCTGATCACATATTCCTCACTGGATGGCTGTGAGAGCCCTTTTTATGCATTACAATGCAATCTTGGTTAGCCTCATTATATGTTTTATTGAACTGAATCAAATGTGACTGTAAATGAATATTAAACAAAATTTCCTGGCATTTCTATTACCTAACGAGAGGATTGTTTCCTCCTATTTTTTTTCTGGCATCTCCTCTTATTAGAATGTATTTTATTTCACTAGGAAAATGCTCTCTTGTTTTGCTTTATGTATTTGCTGTAATTGGGTAGAGTTTCCAGAGAATGTACCGATTTCTGTGTTGAGCCCAAATTACCGGCACTTTTTTCTGCAACCCTCCTCAGCCACACAGGGACACCCACCTGCATGCCCTCCACTTACTCCTCCCATGTTTCCTTAATAGACCTTGCAATCTGCTGTGGCCAAAGACTGGGAGTGCTAATTTGGATTTGACGAATTACGTTTACAAATCTACTAATTGAACACAAGCAGCTTTGCACAGTGCTTGGGAATATTTGCAGACATTGCACTCTTCCTCCTCCGAGGCTGCCACTTTGTCCACTCACGACACTCTTTCTGTGTAGCTGATGCTCGATTTCTAACTGTTGTCACCTTTTCCACATGTCCATTACTCGCTGCCATTGACTCTCCTCCATCCCATCTCTCCACTTCTGCTTCTGTGGTGCATCTACACCCAGCCTCCTAAAAAGGCTCTGGATTATGTTCAAGATCATTCTTCCGGTGTTTCCAATGAGGTAAAGACAAATTCTTCTCTCCTTCCACATTTCCTGCTTTGTGACTGTCAGTCTGAACATATGTGTTTTTTAGAGTTTCCTGTGTTGTTCAAGCTGGTTTTAAAAAACTCTTTTTATCACTGTGTTACATGTAGCATTATCTAGACAGTGCAAAAGGGTTGGCTATTTCTGAGTTCCAGGTAATGATTGTTTTCTAACTGTTACTTCCAGTTAAAATATTCAGCAGCATGAAAAAATAAAAAACCCAACTACTGAACTTCAGCGTGTATTAACTGCCCACTTTCATAAACTGAGAAAAGTACTACCAGAGGCGTCTAGAAGGCGATTTTTCATTGTGCTTAGAGGTACAGACTCAGAGTTGAGGTTCTTGGGCCGTAGAGATGGCTCATTAGGTCAAAGCATTGGCTGTGACAGCCTAAGGGCCTGACTTCCACCCTGGAACCCACCCACTGTGCATGAAGGGAGCATGTCCTCACATGGTGTGGTGAGTGTGCTGCACCCACCCAGACAGGATAATATAACTTTTTAAAATAAAGTTCTGATTCTTACACAATCAGATACTTATTCCTTATATTTTTTCTAAATGGTGTTAATCTTTCATTTTACTAAATGCTTGTAACTTGTGGCCTTTTTCCACCAGTCAAGACTAGAGATGACGAATACCTGGCGTGTGTGTCCCCGTTTCCCAATTCCACAGCCTCAACTCTTGAGATTGGAACCCAGACAGCCACGACAGCAGATAGTCACTGCCATGTGCAATAAAACTTAGTTGAGGTCTCTGCTGAAGATGCTGTGGGTAGGGCTGGAGAGATGACTTGGTGGTTTAAGAGCACTTGCTGCTCCTGCAGAGGACCTGGCTTGAGTTCCCAGCACCTACATGGCAGCTCACCACCATCCACAACTCCATTTGTAACACCCTCTTCTCCCTCATCAGCACCGCCATACACAAGGCTCACAGGCATGCATGCAGGCAAAACACTCACGAACTAAAACTAAGTAAATCCTTAAAATAATAATAATAATAATAAAGATGCTTATGAAAATCAGCCAATTGGCTAGGTGAAGAATTTATGTCAGGCCATGTAAATTTTAACCTGGATAAGGAAAAGATGGTATGGAAAGGAACAGAAAGGATCCTAAGCCAAACTTTGCCCTCTACAAAGTAACCAGAAGGCTATAGTGAAAAGCACTTAGAAGACACAAGCAGATAAGTCATCGTTAACTATCAGGCAGATAAAAGCCTCCTGAGGGCACTCTCGGGAGTAGCCAGGCAGGACAGAAGCACACAGAATCAACTGATTTTTGTCCCAGCAGTTGCTATGTATTCTTAAGTGAATGCAACGCTGAATAAATATCTTACTATCACTGTAAAGCCCTCACTCAAGCTATGTGCAAGGTAAGAGCCAAGAACTCATGCTAAGGACAATACTCCTGACACACAGCGGGGACGACAGATTGCAGGCATGGAGTTTGAAAGGGAAATACTCAAGTTTCCAAAGGTTTAATCTGCAGCTCCACATTATCGATCATCTAGTAAGCATCATGGTGTGTGTTAAAAACACGGAAGCGACTGAAAAAAAAATTTTATCAAATGAAAAGTAAAGTTCAGTAATCAGGAACTTTTTGAGGTATTGAATTCAGTAATTTTTCAAGATTCATGTTTTGTAGCCAAGCCTGCTCTCTAAAGAGAATCAAATAAAACCAACAATTCTATTCTGTATGTTTTATCATTGCGGTATATGGACAACATAAGAATTTATTTTGATATTCAATTCAATCAAATATTTTTCTTGTGTTCTCCACACCAAAACTATGTTACTGTGTTGATGAACTTTTGTTAGACTTATGATCCATTGGGGGGGATATCTTTATCATATTGGGTACTTTTTGTTGTTGTTGTTGTTGTTGTTGTTGATTGAGACAGGGCAGGGTTTCTCTTTATAGTCCTGGTTGTCCTGGAACTCGCTCTGTAGACCATGCTGGCTTTGAACTCAGAGATCTGCCTGCCTCTGCTTCCTATAAGTACTGAGATCAAAGGCGTGTACCACCACCACCACCAGGCTCCATCTTTTTTTTTTTTTTTTTTTTTTTTTAGTTTAGTGTGAGACTGATGTGTTTAGATAAATTAATCAACATTTTGTAAATATTCCCCAGGTATTTTGATCATCAGATACTTCTGGATTTTTTTAAAGTAGTTGGCTCATTGATTTTGAAACAGAACTTAGAAAACATCATATCCAACTCGTTGGATTTCTAGTTAAGAAAAGTGCAATGGAATAACTTAAAGGAATGTATCTAAAGTCGCCTACTAAGATGGCTGTCAAGAGAATAAATCACCAATTGCTCATCCTTCATTTCAAAATGGTTTCCTTTATACCACACTTTTTACCATCCCCGGGAGATGTATTTAAAGCTTGGCTCTTCGAGAAACTATTTTTTTTAATTATCAAGCTTGTATAAAATGGGTTCTAGTAATTAACACTGCACAGTAATTACTGAGCACAGAGATGGGAAAATTTTAACTTAATGTACTTTTTATGTTATGGTAGTGACCAAAATACTACATTAAAAAAGCAGATTGATAGCAGTAGAACTATGTGTTCTTATCTTTTGGGGACTGAGAGACATGAGTAACTTTAACAGCATAGTTAACTAGGGTATTAATTTAAGAACATGGCCTTTTGGAGTTTAAAAAAATATATACTCCCATAAGATATTTTGATTCTGTCTTTAATAACATTTATATGACATTTCTAGTAAAAACTATAATTATTAGATAATACCTCAGCTATCATTGATCAAGTACCTGGTTTTATCAAGCATATGTTACAAATGACATAGTTTTTTTTTAAATCAAATATAGCTGAGACATTTGTTTGCAAATGTCAGAATGAAACCTATGCTTTGATAATCTGAAACAAATTTTTAAAAAGAATACTTAAGAACTTGTTAGCAACATTTAATCAATAATTTCTTTTTTTTTTTTTTTTTTTTTTTTTTTTTTTTTTTTTTTTTTTTTTTTTTTTTTGGTTTTTCAAGACAGGGTTTCTCTGTGTAGCTTTGCGCCTTTCCTGGGACTCACTTGGTAGTCCAGGCTGGCCTCGAACTCACAGAGATCCGCCTGCCTCTGCCTCCCGAGTGCTGGGATTAAAGGCGTGCGCCACCACCGCCCGGCAATCAATAATTTCTTAGCAGAAAGAATGATTTGATGTCTGCATCCTGTGTTAAAATAGTGATCTTTGTAAATGATGAGTACACTTTGTTTGGTAAAATGGACTAGTTCTTTTCTTGGGACTCTTTTTTTTCAGCTGAGTGTCATAATTACTGTACAAGATTTTGCCTTAATTATTCATCTAAATTTTTTATTATTACCTTATAATTGAAAACTGAAATTTCTCTTATGATACATAAAATCAAAGCATTTCTTTTTGGGAAGAATTTTTTAGCAAGATGGCTCAGCTGTGACCTGAGTTTTATCCCAAAACCTATATTGTATAAGGAGAGAATTTATTCCCTATGTTCTGACCTCCACACACATATCATGGTACACACACACACACACACACACACACACACACACACACAAACAAACAAACAAACATAAAACAACACATACACACTAAATGTTTTTTAAAAAACATTTTTAGCACCGGGCGGTGGTGGCGCACACCTTTAATCCCAGCACTCGGGAGGCAGAGGCAGGCGGATCTCTGTGAGTTTGAGGCCAGCCTGATCTCCAAAGCAAGTTCCAGGAAAGGCGCAAAGCTACACAGAGAAACCCTGTCTCGGGGAAAAAAAAAACAAAACAAAAAGCATTTTAGCTTATTTGGATTATGAAAAACAGAACAAAGAAGAATCATTACAGTTTGTCTTAACTCAGAAACATACTTAATCAGTTCTAACACAGTGTTTTATTTCATATAACAGAATTATCCAAGCTTATCAAAACTGGGGGTTCATATTTCTGATCTTATTAGGAATATTCTGAGTGTATCCTGAATTTGACCCTTTTAGTGGCCAACTATGTGTCAGGCTGTCCCATAAAACCTGTGAACCACAGGTAACGATACTCTGAGGCTCTCTGATATCACTTCTGCAAACACGAAGAATTATCTAATATTATTTTACTTGTTTTCTTTCTTCCTTACTATGTTTTCCTTACTTTCTACTCTCCAATTCAGACAAATTAAAATAATTATGTAAACTGATCAACATAGTAGAACAATTTTCTACTCTCATATTTGTTGAGAACATAGGAACCTAAGAATTTTCTAAAAAGTACAAATATTAAATATGCTTTTCCTGTCCAAAATGAGGAAGGAATGTTTTCATGACAACAGATCCTTTGTTTTATTATGGATAAGATCCCATTCTTAATCAGTAATATGGAATTAAAGCAAAATATTATGCATGAGGCTTGTCAGGCTGGCCTACATAATAATTATAAAGTTATAATCTATTGTTTTAATTGGGAAAGTGATAGTATTTACCAGTTAATAGAAAAGAATAGTAGGAATCACTTATAAAGTGAGACTGTCATTTCATCTAAGTAGGTTTTTAATATTCTGATTAAAAAAAAATCTCCATATAGGAATTTAAGGTAAGAGTCATCAACTCTGGCCTTTGTGGTTGACAATTTTAGGCCTTCATATAAACATTTTCAGAATACAATTTCCATTTTTCAACAAACCAAGGTTTATCTATCATGATGATTGAGCATAAATATCTCCAAAGCCAAAGGTGTATTTCACCAGGAACTGGTTTGCTATGAGTGTAGAGGTCACAACATGGCTGCTTCTACCTTGCAATGTCCCCTCAGAAACTCAATACCAGCCCTCTCTTGTAATCTAGATTAGTTCAGGAAGTGTCTCTGAAACAGCCATGTACCACAAAAACTTTATCTACCACTTTTATGTGGTATCAGTTTCAGTGTGCTGTTCTTAATGAGAGGTGTAAAGCGCACCATTTAAAGGAATGTATCTTGATTCATTTGGTCATTTATTTTCAATTAATTTTCAACTCAAATTGTTCAGGATTTATAAATCTGTACCTGGATGAAGTCCCAGGTGATTTAGATTAATTTCAAATCAAATTCTGTACGTTTTATGAAATAATGTGTGTTTACAGGGGAAAGACATTCAAGTTCCACTTATATGCTATCTTTTCAAGATAACACCTGGAAATAACAATGAAATTATAAAGAACTTTATGTTTTTATCAGTATTTAATGATGACTGCAAATATTTTCTTACAAATAAAGCCAGTTCCTCATATATGAAGTTCCTACTTAGCAGTTGTTGAGAGCCTGACGTTAATGCTAAAGATAATTAGCCCTTCATTCTGTCCAGTTTTCCTGATGATAATGTTACTGGTTTATTTCTTCTTCTTCCTGAGGAAATGAATGGCTTGGTTGTGTTACATCACAGAATGCAGTGTAGTTTGTTAAAAGGGAAACTCAAAGACATGTTGCCTTTCTGGAGAGACATTTTTGTAATAACAATAAATGATTCTTTTGATCACAATATTTAGACTCTAAATCTTAGAGTATCCTTTTTAGAATGCAGAACTCAATGATGACAAATAAATGAAATTTGCTATGGTAATTATTTTCATGAGACTGCTTTTCTATCTTAACAGGCCTCCATCTACCAGCCCTCCATTGACAGAAGCCTGGAAAGGCCCAGTAGGTAAGGATCTCATGACATTACACTAACAAAATATCCTATGCCAGCATTTGCTTCCCAATAGTAATCTTTGTTAGTGAAATACTGGTGCAAATCACATAACTCTTTTTCTTATTTTAAGTACCAGACTTCATATTCGATTTATATGTTGGCATACCATTTTATATGATCACATCCAAGAATTTATTAAAACTCGACAATGTAATTCTGGATTTCTTCACAGGGGTCAGTGAAGGTCATTTCTTCCCACTGTGGCCTTTGTATCCTGTGTCCTTTTTCATTCCAATGAGGGTTGAAAATATTCTCAATGTTGGTTCAGAAACATTTTATAAATTAGAAGCTACTGATATGTATTATTTACACTTTGATCACACAAATATATCTTTTCACTACATTTCAAGGCATCCCAAGTCCATAAACATATTCAATCCACAGACAACACGATGAGTTAAAAATTAGTCACCAACTTGTCTTTGAAGACGCTAATGCTTAAGCTCAACAACCTAGAGTTTAGAAAGGAGAGAAAAAAACAGAGTGAAGCAGGTTAACTTATCACCACTAGTCACAACTGTCCTCAGAGCCGACAATCTAATCTCTGTTCATAGGTTTTAAATATACTTAATTGAGACTATCACCAAAATTCAGATATAGTTCAATAGCAGTTAATATAACAGTCATGGTATACCATCAACAAACAGTTCTATAATGTTACTTTGCCTTTGTACAAGTTTGTGTCAACCTTAGTAAAAACTTTTGTGACTTAGGTAAATTGGGATTTTGAGTGCTTCCCAACTACACTAATATTACAAAGAGAGGCATTCCTCCACTCCCTCCACTGTTATATTTTTACATCTATGTGTGTGTCTAAAATGTTTGAAATGCTTAAATTCTGGAACTTGAGTCTGACCTAAAGGTTGCTATGAAGACACAGAGCCTTACACAACAGGATATTTTGTAGGAGAAAAAGTATTCTACAAGGCACATTCATGATGGATGCATTTGCATTTCATTATGACTAGCAACCCCTGAAGTATGTCACAGATATTATGAACCCTATATATAGAAGATAGATTTTGAGAGATAACATATCCAGATGGTGTCATTAGCTGTTACACATGTCTATAGAAGATATAAAGAGAAATATGCTCAAGAAGAAAGAAATGGGCATAGAAGAGCTCTCTGCTCAATTGACTGTTGATCTCTGCAGAGGACTAAGATCCTAAGACTCACCAAGGATACTAAAATCTACTGACTCACAAGAGTCTTATACAAGTGACATAATATTTCTACCACCTGGCAATGGTGGTGCACACCTGTAGTCCCAGCACTCAGGAGGCAGAGGCAGGCAGATCTGTGAGTTTGAGGCTAGCCCACCTACAGAGTGAGTTCCAGGACAGCTAAGGCTACACAGAGAAACCCTGTCTCAAAAACAAAATACAAAAAAAAAATTATAAATAACCTACTCATGGCCTCCTATATACTCTGAAATATGTATAATGCCTCATGCAGCACAAATGCTATCAAAAAGAATTGTTGGGACTAGAGGAAGGACTCCATGGATAAGAGCACAGGCTGCTCTTGAAGAGATCCCAGGATCAGTTCTCCAGCCCCCACATGACAGTTCACAACCATCTGTAATTGTAGTTCCAGGAGACCCTATGTCCTCTTCTGTCCTCCATGGGCACTGGGCACTGGGTATGGTACATAGACATGTATGTAGACAAAACACCCATACACATAAAATAAAAATGAGTTAAGTCAGTGGTTATTGTAATGGATCACATGGGGAATAAAAATACAGTTTGTACATGTTCAGTAGTAATCTAATTCCTAATATTTCCAGTGCAGAGTTGGCTGAACCTATGGATATGAAGAGCCTGTATAGTCCAGCCAAATATTCTGTAACTTGAAACTTCCCTTTAAAAATGAGAGGGATACATGTTTTTAAAAGATGAACCTAAAGACAGTATTTTGAATGTGGAGGAATGACTTTCTCATGGCACAGTTTTGTGGGTAGAGGGTTGGGGGTTCTGCCATTCTCTAACGTAATCATCAGGCTTCTTGTGCATGTGCTAACCTCTTCCAATCAAAGTGACACTGATTCCTTCCGTCAGCTCTGCAAGCATGGCTGGTGACTTCAGGAAACGGAGGAAGAGCGAGCCTGCAGTGGGCCCACCCAGAGGCTTGGGGGATCAGAGTGTGAGCAGGGCCAGCCCTGGCCGGGCAGACCTCCCAGGATCGAACTCCACATTTACGAAGTCTTTCATTAGTTCCTCTCCTTCCTCTCCCTCAAGAGCCCAAGGTGAGCCACAATCAATGAACATTCTCGCTAGTTCACAGTTTAGCCCAGAGTATGGGGGAAGGGCCCATCTCACGATCACGACTTAGGCCGCCTTTGCCTGTGGTGTCCCTGAAGCAAACACAGTTCCCCAGCAAAGCGATTGCTCCTACCCAATCCAATTCAAACTGGCAAGCCATTTAAGAGTCTTAAAAAACTCAGACTAACATGTTTTGTTACTACTTTCTCAAAAGTACATTGCATTTATTAGTGTTTTAAACCCAAAGTATTATAATTTGTTGTCATAGTTACAGAAATGGCATTTATGGGCTTTTGCGTAGGCAAATTTTCTAATGTTATTACAGATAAATAATTAAATTTGTAGAATAAGAATTATAAATAGCAGCAGAAAAAATATCACTGAAAGCATGCAATGGGGTACTTTAAATTCTGGATTAGAAAATAGTTTACTTTAGGCATGCCTTTAGTCATTTACTCGGTTTTGTTCAACCTTTATTTGTATGGTAGAGTATCCCATTCTACCATGTAACTCAGTGGTCCATAATGGTTTACAATAAGTACATACTGGCCTGAAGGCACAAATACCAACTTTAGAAATGAGGAGCCTTGGTGAGATGACTCTGTAGGTAATGGCACTTGCCACCAAGCCGGTCAACATGAGTGTGATCACCGTGGTTCATATAGTAAACGGAGACAATAGACTCCCACAAGTTGTCATCTGACCTCTACTTGCATGTACACAGACATGAAAGAGAAAGAAAAAGAGAGGGAGGGAGGAGGAAGGAAAGAAGGAAGGAAGGAAGGAAGGAAGGAAGGAAGGAAGGAAGGAAGGAAGGAAGGAAGGAAGGAAGGAAGGAAGGAAGGAAGGGCTGGTCACTTTTTTAGTTGGCCTTCTCCTCTTTGGAAATGCAGTAAGCTGAGCATTGAAGGGACAGAGTTGCTCATTTGGGTCTCTAGTAGATTACTTGGGTCTTTTTTTTTTTCTTTTTAACCATAATCTATTAGCATGCCAAATTTGGGCCACCACAATTCTCTCCAGTCTTTGAGGGTTAAAATAGAAGAGAATGGGTTTTCAAAGCGTGTAAAGAAAATGAGTTTCAACAGAAGTGTCCATGATGTAGGACAGAGTGGGGTACACCTAGCAACTATATACATTAAAACTGCCCCCATGCCATGGTTAAAGCAAAGCGGTAGCTAGTATACAAACAACAGACTGTTTGTGATGACTCGTCTCTGTAGAGGAGGATGGCTGGACTGTCTAAGACCTAACTAACTCTCAGAAAGTAATTTCCTCATTAACTAACGTGCCTTCATCGTATTCTACTCATCTACACAGCAAATATCCTAAGTAACAAGCCAGTTAATGAAATGCCATAGACCCATCATTCTCAGACACAATTCAAAATGTAAAAGGACCCTGATAAACTTAAGTATTTTTCTTACCATAGAGAGTTAAATCAAGTTCCTTTCCCAAGCATTACATATCAACTGAATGAATTACCAGTTTTTGGAGAATTCAGGGGAGGTTGTAATTTGTAAATTGTTAATAGAGAGAGCCACACTGTTAATAGGTAAGAGTTGTGGCTGGGCATGCCTTGTTGCGCCGCCCCCGCCCCCCCAAAAAAAAACAAACATTGAATTATGCAGTAGAAATGTGTTAGTTACATTGAGTGTATTTCGTGTGTGGTTTTGCTTACTGTAGTATCTGCAAAGTCGCACTGAAAAATACGATCTTGTACTAGCATCAAACATTTAACCTCTTTAATTGAAGCTATGTGTGTCAAGATGCCTAGAGTAAGCCACACTAACTGCCTTCTCTCTGCTGTGCTAATACTGACATGCTCTCCTTTCCTTGTGAACCTTTTAACTTCTCCAAATGTCTTTCTCCTGCCATGCTGCTCTGGATTGGAAGGTGGGGATGATGGCAAAATGTGCCCATCCCTTTGCGGTTACTCGGGGCTCAATGGCGCCCCCTCTAGTGAGTTAGAGTACTGTAGCGCGTATAGACAGCATTTGGATGTCCCCCGGGACTCTCAAAGGGCCATCACCTTCAAGAATGGCTGGCAAATGGCCCGGCAAAATGCAGAGATCTGGAGCAGCACTGAAGAGGCTGTGTCCCCAAAAATCAAGTCGCGGAGCTGTGATGATCTCCTGAATGACGACTGTGACAGCTTCCCAGATCCTAAAGCCAAGTCAGAAAGTATGGGTTCTCTGTTATGTGAAGACGACTCCAAAGAGAGCTGCTCCATGGCATGGACCTCCCCCTACATCCAGGAAGTCTGCGGTAACAGTAGATCTAGAATCAAACACAGGTCGGCCCATAATGCCCCGGGCTTCCTCAAAATGTACAAGAAGATGCACCGCATCAACCGCAAGGATTTGATGAGCTCGGAGGTAATTTGCTCCGTGAAGTCCAGGATCCTGCAGTATGAGAAGGAGCAGCAGCCTCGGGGTCTGCTCCATGGATGGAGTCAGTCTTCTACTGAGGAGGTGCCCCGGGACATGGTACCCACCCGCATTTCGGAATTTGAGAAGCTGATACAGAAGTCCAAGTCCATGCCCAATCTAGGGGATGAGATGCTATCTCCTGTCACTCTAGAACCCCAGCAAAACGGTCTGTGTCCCAAGAGGCGATTTTCTATTGAGTCTCTGCTGGAGGAAGAAACTCAGGGTAGACAGCCTTCTCAGGGTCAGCGGAACTGCAAGTCTAAAACCCTGGTGCCCATCCACATCGAAGTCACCAGTGATGAGCAACCCAGAACACATATGGAGTTTTCCGACAGTGACCAAGATGGCGTCGTGTCTGACCACAGCGACTACGTGCATGTAGAAGGGTCATCCTTTTGCAGTGAAAGTGACTTTGACCATTTCTCATTCACATCCTCTGAAAGTTTCTATGGATCCAGCCATCACCACCACCACCATCACCACCACCACCACCGACACCTCATCAGCTCTTGCAAAGGCCGATGCCCAGCCTCTTACACTCGATTTACCACAATGTTAAAACACGAAAGAGCTAAACATGAAAATATTGACCATCCCAGAAGGCAAGAAATGGACCCCGGCCTATCTAAACTTGCATTTCTAGTCAGCCCGGTGCCTTTCCGAAGGAAAAAGAATTTGACTCCCAGAAAACAGCCTGAACAGGCAAAATGCAAAGCCTCTGTGGTTGAGGCTCTGGACTCTGCCCTTAAAGACATCTGTGACCAAATAAAAGCTGAGAAAAGGAGGGGGAGCCTGCCAGACAACAGCATATTGCATCGGCTTATCAGTGAACTGTTGCCAGAGATTCCGGAAAGGAATTCATCCCTTAATGCTCTGAAAAGGAGCCCTATGCACCAGCCTTTCCACACACTGCCTACAGATGGTGCTATTCATTGTCCACTGTACCAAAACGATTGTGGGAGGGTGCCTCACAGTGCCTCTTTCCCAGACGTGGACACAGCCAACAACAGCTACCACACACAGGACTACGGTAGTACCCTGAGTCTCCAAGGTGGACCAACTTTTCTTTCTTTTTCCCTTGTGGTTCGGCTGCCATCCTCCCCCTCATTCATTACTTCCATCCTGCATCTCATCGCTCCTGAGCTGGGAGACCACTCGACAGTCATTGTGTGTGGCAAAGCCAACCTGTGTGGTGCAGCCATGTCTGACTCGGTAGTTCTCATTTGCCTGTGTGGTATCTGACGTCCATGTGTTGACTGAAAGTAATCATCAACTCATAAGCATTTACTCACTTGAAAATAAAAGAAACCCAAATTTGCCACTGAATATTAGGGCTAAAACAAGTAGAACATTGAGAAGACAAATGAACATCATTAGTGCCTATGTTTGTTTGCACTGATGGTGTGCAGCATGTCTCACAAACAGGAGATTAGAAGGTAAAAACGTTCTGCTGTTAAAAAGCAGCAGGTTGTATCCGGACATTTTCAGATTAAGATGTGTCAGAATCCAAGTTTCTAACAAAATAGCCATTTCCTTCAGTTATCTAATATCCTGAAGGAATCATCACTCACTTTCAAAAGAATATATCAAGATAAAACTATAACTCAATATCTGAATCCCTAAGATATTTTTTGATTCATTATGAATCAAAGTCAGTAGTTTCACAGCCTTTTCCTTGATTTCTATATTAATGTTAGAACATTGTACCTATTCAAAGAAATCTGTCCTCTCAACATACACACACACACACACACACATATATGTGTATATATGTAAATACATATTTACATATATATGAGAGATAGAGAGAGAGAGCTGTAGCTAGAAGCAACATCAAATTGAAGCCCCCTAACTCAATGGATGGGTATTACTGTAAGTGCTGTTTTGCAATTAAGAAATGGAGGGACAAAGGGGCTAATATTTTCAGTGTTACACAGATCACAGTAATGGTGGGAAAATTCAAGGCCCTATTAACTAAAAATGTATAATATAAAGTATAATTTCTAAGGACAAAAGGAAACCGAATTTTTGTTAATAACTATTGGACAGTTTTGCTTATTAGTCTTTACCTTCACATTAATTTCACTGGACAACATGCTGGAAAACAATCAATTAAAATAAGTAGGGGCTGGAGCAAGGGTTAGGAACCCTTGCTTCTTCCTCTTCCTGAGGACCCAGGTTCCATTCCCAGGGATTCCGTGGCAGCTCACAATTGTCTCTAACTTCAATCCCATGGAACATAATGCCCACGTTGGCCTCCAAGGGTACTGAACACACATAGTGTACAGACAACATGCAGACAAAATCCCATACACACAAAAATATAATATAAAAAATATATATAAAAAGATAGAATGATAAATAGAATAATAGAATAATTATAAATGGAATATTTTATATTATATATAAAATAAATAGAATAATATAATAATGTAATTTATTTGATACATAGAATAATAAGTTTTAAATTCAATAAATTAATTAGAATTTCTAATCAGTTTCTATATAGACTAAAACAACTTTCATCCAATTTTTTAAACTACCTTCTTCAATTTTCTGATACCCTGATACAATAAGCATAGTATATTATCAAAACATGAGTTTGAAACACTGAAAAAAATTATACTGTACATAGTACAATGAAGTACATATACTGTACATAAGTAAAATTTATCTTAATGATTTGTACGATTTAACATATTTAAATTTGTTAAAGTGAAGAAACGTTTTTCAAACTTGGACCCAGGTACACAGGTAAAATGCCCTGATACTGCCCATTGTAGGCTACCTTTAGGTACCTTCCCTCATGCAAGTCACTCAACTATGTAAGTTTTAAGAAACTGAGAGGGATATTTGCAGTTATCATTTTCAAATGTAATTATTGAGACTTTGCTTTAATGTAAACAAGACCTCAATATTTCATAAGTTGCAACTTCATATGAGGTTTTCTGGTTATCATTTTGTTTTCTGAAATAAATAATTTACTTTCTAATTAGTTGACTTCCATATACAATGGAAGGACATAAGGGATATAAAATCTCAATACCCAATAAGTATTTACAAACAGAAAAAGACACACACACACACACACACACACGGGTGGGAGGATATGACCATAGTCTTCTCATGCTCATACTTTATCTTTCATTTAACCATGACTTCTTAAATTGTATTTGGCACAACGTTTCTTCCTACAAATATGTTATTTTTAAATCCTTTATATATCTTATAATAATTATATATTGGAACCAAAAAGAATAGAAATATTAAGCTTGATAAATTTGGAGTATGAAAATCCCTACAACTGTGAATCATCTATATCAAGGATTGCAGTGTAATTAATTAGCAGTATAATAATACTATTTTATATATGATTATAATACTTCTGTTACTTGTGTATTTCTTCATTTTCAATGTGTATGTGTGTCTTATCATTACTTTACAGTTAGTTATGAGTTTTACATCCATGTTCTCACTAGTGACATCTCTCCAAATTTGGGGGTAAAATAATTGCCACCAGGGAAAAAAAGTGGCTAAGCAGTCTCTTTTTAACGAAATGAAATCTCATTCTGGTTCACCTTATCATTTCCAACAGACCATGAGTCCCCTAGAAGTTACTCATCTACTTTGACTGACTTGGGAAGAAGTCTATCACGCGAACGAAGAGGAACTCCAGAAAAAGAGGTAGTTAGTTTAACGGTATCGGAGTGTTTTTAAAGGACCTTCTGAGAAAGCATTTACCAGCTAACTATGTACCTCAGACCAATAAAGACTTCAGCCTGAAGCCTGACAGCAACAAGAAGAATCTAGAAGCAGACTTAGAGCCTGAGTTTAGGCTCCAGTTATTCCCAACTTGGGATGCACTTTGGGCAATGAGGCTTTTCTGAGTCTTGGCCTGGCAGCCATGAACTAATAGAGTTCTAATTAGCCTGTTCTGTGTAGGACTGGAAGTTTCTACACAAGTACTTTTTCACTTTTTTTTAATTTATTTTTCTATTAGCAGCTTGATACAGTATAAATTTTTATCTTTTTTTTTTTTTTTTTTTTTTTTTTGGTTTTTTGAGACAGGGTTTCTCTGTGTAGCTTTGCGCCTTTCCTGGAACTCACTTGGTACCCCAGGCTGGCCTTGAACTCACAGAGATCCATCCGCCTGGCTCTGCCTCCCGAGTGCTGGGATTAAAGGCGTGCCCTAAATTTTTATCTTAATTGTGAAATGTTTCATTGAGGCTTGCCCAGTAATTGAGTAAAACCAAAACTTATTATAAGCCACAGTCATCCTAGGGTCCCCCCTGCTAGCTAGCCTCCCTGGTTCTGTGGGTTGCAGTCTGATTGTTCTTTGCTTTATATCTAGAATCCACTTATGAGTGAGTACATACCATGTTTGTCCTTCTGGGTTTGGGTTACCTCACTTAGGATGATACTACTTTTGTTGGAGAAGACCCCCAAGTTCTAGTAGCATTGAGAAGTTCTTATATACTGACTCCTGGTCCCTCCACCTTAAACCAGAGCTGGACCACCTATTCCTAACTGCTCTGGGGGACATAAGGGCTTGATGGAAACTAAAAACTGACCTCTGACTGACAGTCTGAGAGAGACTGTGAGACCACTACAAAGTCATGAATTGCCCAAGTTTCTTGAAGCTCACTAGAACCCCAGGGGAAGAAAAACTGGGTGAAAGGATTACTGATTGGTGGGAGGGAAAGAGCTGATATCACTACCTACATGGTATAGTGTGCCTCAAGTAGATTTGTGGGCCCCAGAGTTTGAGGGTAGGCATGGGGATCACTTCATAACTAAAAGATAAGCCAAAGGATTCCTGAACCCTCCATTTCTCTGTTTTTGGCTAACTAACCTCTTGATAACTGGGCTACTACCTCTTGGATAATCAGTATTTAGTGATGATTATGATGACTTCTTTTGTGGGTTTTGTTCCTTTTATTATGACTCAGACAGACTAGTGTCAACCCATAGAAGTTAGAGCAGCTGGTCCTCCACAAATGGTTTGTTTGTGGTATTCAAAAATGGCACATTAGGACAGAATCTTTAATGGGCATTTTATCATATTGTGGCATTAATCTACTTCAGTTCCTGAAATGAAGCCTAGTGAAGAAATCAGCTACTCTGCCCTCATTTAGTTCACTAGTCTAAAGGTACCACTAACTGACACATTTGTAACTGGCACATATCACTTACATTGCATGTGTTTTATTGTTCTTATATGAAATTTAAAATTTTTAATTTAGTGCTCAATGTTTACCTTTCTTTTCAGAAATTGCCTGCAAAAGCTGTCTATGATTTCAAAGCTCAGACATCTAAGTAAGTGGAATAAAAACTCACTATGTGTTTGAACTTCATTTACTATTGTAGGAAGAGGTGTGTGTGTGTGTGTGTGTGTGTGTGTGTGTGTGTGTGTGTGTTATAAACAAGATTCAAATCACAATTCTGTAGTACACTCTAATCAGCTCCTTCAAAATTGCTAACTCAGATAGGATCATTTATTTTCAAGTTCAGTTGTGAATTGCCAAATCTCAAAACACATCAGTTATATTAATGAAGCACAATGAATTCAGAATAGGAAAACAATAAGAAATAAAGATTATTTTTTTCTAGGATTTTTCCTCTCAATAATTTAAATTTTTATAATGATTGGGAGTAAGTATCGCTACCTAGCAAGGGGAGATTGACCTTTATTTGTTCAGCTACATCAAGGACAGTCTATGGGTACCTGCACACCAATGATCCTGTCGTGAATGCTTAATCTCACAACACTCAAAGCTTAGAGATGCTAAGGAAAGCCTGCTCCTGTCCTGTGGTCCTTGAGTGCTGATGTTTTCATAGTCCTGTGTTCCATTCTTTTTAGCCTGTTTCTTTAGGATCTTCCCCATCCAAAAGGCAAGGCAGATAAATAAAGAAGACTAGTGCTAAGCACACAATAGATCTACATCTGGGGGTGGGGGGATGTCCCCTTTAAAAGCTTGGCCCCCAATCACCAGAAACCCTCTCATTTGGCTTCCCCTCAAAGTCTCCATCACAGCCTCAACGTAGAGCTTAGCTAGGAAAAAAGCCTAGGGCCTTGTGGAGCATTTGAGACACGAACTACAACATAACAGCATTTTGTTTCTTCTGAGCTCCAGTGCTAATTACTGTTCTTAGGCCATGATGTGATGCTTTGTAAGATGCTATGCAAAATTTATATAAAAAGATATTTACCTTATTTATTCTTTGTGACAAGCCATCAAACACTTTCCTAAATATGTACCATGAGAAGGGTCTCTGCCCGAGGCTCCAAAGGTGTTCCATGAAGTACATGAAGTTGAAAGGGAGGGGCGGGGAGGGGTATAAGAGAAGTTAAAATGGAAGGAGCGGGTGTGGATTTGATCAAAACACATTGTATACATGAATACAATTCTCAAAAAAATATTTTTGAAAAGTCAAGAATAAAAGTGAAAACACCCACAAGATTCAGGGCCAATGAGATGGCTCAGGGGATAAAGGTTCTTGACACCAAGCCTGACAACCTGATCCTCTAGTTTCTTATAATGGAAGAACCAATACCTACAAGTTGTCCTCTGATTTCTACACATGGTGTTATGTGTGTTCGTGTGAGTGCACATGCACACATGCGCGCGCGCGCGCGCGCACACACACACACACACACACACACACAAATGTAAAATAAATAAAAACAAGCTTCAAAGAGAAGATAACACACATCGCAGAGGAAGAGGCCAGGAACATGACTGGATCACTGACTTTAGATTGCACCACATGCCAAGCCCCTCATCCTATATCCATGGACTCCATCCTCTCCTGGGGTTCCCCAATGGAGAGTTGGGGAGTCTTGCTCTCCCACGTTGCTGAGGGGGAGCTATGGCACCTTTCTGTCTGTGTCATCCCACCTTTCACTGAGGACATGAGTAGGTCTGTCTAATAAAATCTAACTGTGTGCGTTTTTAGTAAAGTAGATTCACCAGCCTCCCATAGAAGCCCAGAAAGAAAGTGGGTCCACTCATCCTATAAATAGCTTGGTCTTATTATAGCTTAATGATCCTCCTCTTGTTCTTTTCTCAGAAGATATAAAGAGAGCATCTGTCACCCCCAATGTGGTTTTATATTTGACATAAAACTCAGGGTGATGGGCAACTTATGTAACTGGTTCATACACCCAAGCACCTCTGAAAATGGAAGAAAAAAGCCAGTTTTAGCCCCTTTAAATGGCCAAAAAAAGATATGAATGCATTTGTACATAATATGAAAAGGCACACACTTATAGATCTATGTTTTAAATAAATATGCCTTTAAAGCTGTTTTAAATCATTTAACAGTTCAAAGCTAATAATTCTAAAACTACAGCTAAGTAACTCACCCAACAAAATGTCTCAGTTTTAGATGGGAAAAGAGACAACATTTTATTTCCCATAGGTCCACAATAGCCAGTATTCCAAAATGCAATAAAAATACAGCAAATGTATCAAAATGGGACTCTAGCTCTGACAGGAGAGGGACAGAGTTTTGAAAACTGGATAATAAGGCAACTTTCCCTTTACTGGATATATCCAGAATTCTAAATACAAGCCTAAATTAAGTAGAAAAGATCTATATCCATCTTAAAAGAAAAAATAGTTGCCTATCATTTCCATCCATATTCAAAAATTTCAACTTGATGTTTAGAAAATCTCCTGCTGCAAGCCAAAGTATTAGGTTATAAACATTATATATGACTATAAACTGGCAAGGTCATAATAATCTGTCCCCTCTTTCAAATTTCATGTCATCACAGGATGTGGTTTATACAGGGTGTGATCCACATCCTTGCTCTTCAAAATCATTTCCAAGATTACATAAGTGACTTCTAGAAATCTGTAAGGGAGATCCTTTATTTAACTGAGCTTGGCAGATGTCTTCATGTGAGGAGTGTATTTCTCAGATAAATATGGAATATCAATCATAAGACTGATGGTTACTCACCCAGAAAGAGTCCACTGATCATGTCTCTTCCAGGGAGCTATCATTTGGGAAAGGAGATACGGTCTACATCCTCAGGAAAATTGACCAGAACTGGTATGAGGGGGAGCACCATGGAAGAGTGGGCATTTTTCCAATCTCCTACGTAGAGGTACGTCCTTTCTCCTCACCCCCAGAAGGATGCTGGCCCAAAGGTTATCACAGGTTTAAGAACCAGTAACTGTTCTCTTTATAGAAGCTAACACCTCCAGAAAAAGCCCAGCCTGCCAGACCACCGCCCCCAGTCCAGCCTGGAGAGATTGGAGAAGCCATAGCCAAATACAACTTCAATGCAGACACAAACGTGGAACTCTCCCTGCGAAAGGTAACCTGGCTGTGTTCTTCATTGGGGTGTTTTCACTGACTGCAATTCTGAACCCAAGATGGGTTACCCTATCTTCTAGAACACCCTAGGGTTTCTTTAGTTTCTGCAAGGGACTCAGGATTGCTCAGGATCACTGTTACCTCTGGCCTCTGTGTCCCTTCCAAAGTGGGGTCCCTGTGAGACACAGAACTCTGAGAGTCTGTCTGTGGCCTAGCCTAAGAAGCAAGATCCTAAGTCCCTTCTTTAGGGGTACCTTGACTGGATACTAAGGAGCACACATATGGGACCCCAAAAGGAGAATGCATTTCAGTTAGTTAGGATGCATTTTAGAATGCATAGAGAATGCAATCTGAAGAAAACACTTCAAACTGTCTTTATACTGCTCGTTACCCAATTTTAAATGAGTATCCAATATTTACTTTTCTCTGCCTTGGAATCAAGGAATGGTCTTAAAGTAATGAAAATACGTCCTCTCTAAAAGCCTTTTTAAGGAGCCATCTGTACAGTCCTGTTTTCTTTTGATCATTCTCCAGGCCTCGTGATGGGTCCAAATCTCTCGCAAGCTATCCAAGTAATTAGTCCGGTGAAGTGAGGGTGGTTCAAGTCTGCAGGAGATGGTCTAGTTTTCTCCTCCCGTTCCCAGTTCTGAATCATCAGCGATTCTCTCACTTTCCATGTGCACAACTAACACAGAAAACTGCACATAATGTGCCATCTTCTGTCCTATACTTTAAAGACAGGCTGCTGTATGAAATACCCCAGGAAGGCCTCACTATCTACTGCCTGTACTGGGCACATTAGAAAATGGGAGCAATTTTGAGATTTGGGGAAAATTCACTTTTCTTCAGTGTTCTCCACTCAGTGGTTCATGGGCACATGTAGCAAGCCACCCAGCACTTTGAGTTAAAGAAAACCTTCAATGTGCTGGCATTGAAAGGGCTGCCTGCTGTGCTGAAGTTCGTGAGCAGAGGTCACCTCCATAACGCTATCAGATCCAGTTCCCCACAGTTCTAGAGCACCTTCCAGCTGCCCCTGCTGGGCTTGCTCTGTAGCAACAGCTTGCTAACCTTGTTCTGGCCCTCCTGTGGTTTTGAGTCGAGAGTTAGATAAAGTTATCTAGCATTGGCCCACTCATTGCAGGAGGCATAATAGTGATTAGAAATGTCTACTATTGCAAAAGCCAAAGATTCTATTCAGAGGGCCAGAATGGCAGAGCCACTCACCAGCTAGAATGGATGCTGGTGTTACACTGTCCCGATGAGAGCAGGGGGATGTTAGCCCACTCCGTCCCGATGAGAGCAGGGGGATGTTAGCCCACTCCACAGCTATGGATGTTCTGGGTTACCATCTTTGCCCCATGCTCTTCATTCTGAAGAAACACTTTCTTCTTCCTGCAGATGGTCACATTGATGCTAGTAGAGATTAGGTGGGGCTACTGCCATTGAGATGACATCTCTCACACCATCTGCCTTTGAAATAACTTCCACAAGTCATTTTACTTCACACCAGTATGAAACATGTATAAGCCCATTCCCATTAACAACCAAGCATCCTTAGAACTCCAGTGTCATGAATGGGAGGCTTATGTGCATCCATGCGGACAATCTATGCTTTTCTAAGAAACACTAGAACCTTACTTGCATTCTTCTGATTAAGCAAAAAACGGGAGGTATAAAATTTTTCCAAATAGAAAACTACTGTTCTATCAGAAAACAATGACAATTATGCTTTTTTATATTACTGTGTCTCTACTTATAATGCATTTTCCCAATGCTCGTTACAGGGCGATAGGATTATTCTTCTTAAAAGAGTTGATCAAAACTGGTATGAAGGGAAAATCCCAGGAAGCAACAGGCAAGGCATCTTCCCCGTTTCCTATGTAGAAGTCATCAAGAAGAATGCAAAAGGTGCCGAAGACTACCCTGACCCTCCTCTTCCCCACAGCTACTCTAGTGATAGAATTCACAGCCTAAGTTCCAACAAGGTAAGAAGCCATCCTATCACGTTAACTCTGAACTTGGGATCTTGGGATATTAATAACCAGTGGGTGATGGGGGTATATCAGAGCATCATATCTATTGAAAAGAAACAAATGCATATATCATATTCATATACATGAGTTCCAGATCAGAAAAATAAGTTCATTTTCCTCAAATAGATGCTGGGATAAAGGCTTAGTGTTTATTTTTGCTAATTCAATTTTCAAGTTTAAGTGCATAAAGAGAAAGAAAATGTTATTATCATCATACATCTCTGTATTTTGGTGTTTATACATTACACACACACACATGTACATACATACATACATGCATACATACATACATTTACCCCTAAATTGTGTATCATTATATAATTATTAGGTGTACAATAGTCTATGAAAGTCTTAAGGCACTTTCTACATAACATAAGACATTATTTTTAATTTAGGGCCTATAATTTTTGCATAAAAATATGGTAGTATATTAGAAATATTCACAGTTTTTTCATTAGTTTTAGGTCCATAAATTCTACTGATTCACTTAAGCTGGTAGCTGAAGAGGATTATTTTCATCAATGCAATTTAGAAAGGACTTTCCCTCCTGAATGATTCCTTAGATTAAGGCTAACCTCCTACCTCCCTTATTCCCAAAATATTTTTCCTCATTTTTCTGTTGAGTTATAAGATATTTTATGGGTGCCTGTAGGGATTTCTTTCTCCTTTACAGTTATTTTAAAATATAAAAAATTTAAATCACCAGGGAATGATTTCCAAAACGTTGTCAAGTGCCTCCCAATGTGAAAAATGTGTTCAGTTGTATAATATGTCAACTGTTTTAGTTGAGATCAAGGCAAAAATATACATAAACAGACCATTAACATTGTGAAAGGGTGCAGTCAAGATCACTTTCCAACAGCTTCCCCAGGGACCTACACCACTCTACCTAGTTAGTAAATAACCCATGAATAGTAAATAATGTATGGATCTATCTCAGTTGAGATATTTTCCTTTAAAAAGTCTTAATATTTGTCATTTTATTCATTCTAATCCTCCGTGAAGACTGGGTTATAGTCGTGGGTAATTACTCAAAAGTCCCTATCACTGGATAGCTGAGCACTTTACATCAGTTTGTTTATGGAGGTTCTAGAATTTAACACTTAGAGATCAACATCCTTCCTTCAGTAGTCTCTATTGACAACAGGGAAATATAAGAATCTTTACCCATCCACATGTGTTTTGCCTATCCTCCATTCACCTTCAAATAACTATTAGATGTCTCTCAAGTGATGGAAGCTTTAGATAAACTGATGCAGGAGGAAACAGCATGTATCTACAAATGCTTACTTAGCACCAAAGAACTTCTCCCATGTGCTTTAATTAACAATGGCAGGCTAATAGTTTAAGTCCGTGTTTTTGGATTTTTCTCTGAATATATTTTCAATGCCATTCATGGTTTTTGTTTTAATACCACATTTTAAACAGAGGAATGTATTAGTTTCACTAGTTACCAACTGTCTTCTTCTTATTGTTCAAAAAAATGCATGTTGAAGTTGATATCCATAATTTGAAAGAAACTCTAGTTTCATTTCAACTGGTTATTTACCCTATGATGTCATTGGCTTAAGGAAGGAAATTTCTGTAGTGTTGCCCTGGTCAAATTTCAGACAAAGAAATAAGTCTTTTTAAATAGTGAGATACAAAAGCAGCAGCTGGGTACAGCTCCCGTTTTCTGACTGGCACTTGCAAATAGAGAATGGGATGCGTTAATGACGGTTGAATCACTCTGGCAAATTCAAATCACATAGCTTGACATATTTCTATTTTGAGGAAGGGTTAAATGTAAGTTGCTATTATTTCTGATTTTGGTACAAGAGAATCTAGTTCCAATCCTTGTTTAAGATGAATTAACCTGTTAAGAGCACTCACTGCTCTTCCAGAGAGGACCCTGGTTCAATTCCTAGCACCTATATGGCAGCTCACAACTGTCTATAACTCTAGTTCTAGGGGCCCTGACACCCTTCACACAGACATACATGCAGGCAAACACCAATGCATGTGAAATAAAAAGAAATAAGTTATTTTTAAAAAGACGAAGTAGCTTTCATTTTGTGTTATAGGTATGTTTTGTGATATAGGTACTCCTTAATCAAAATTAATACTTCATGTGACCTTTGGTATTATCAAGTCCATTTTAAAGTGTTTGTTTTTTTGGCCTTTTAACATGTATAGAGGTGACATGGGGCAGTGATAATAAAGTTGGTAGGAGCAGATCACAATAGGGACTATGGTTGTAATGATGATGATGAAATTTAGAGATTCCTTGTGCACATAACATTTCTGTCCACCCAAGGAAAAACATAAAGGTATTCACCTTGAGTTACTATCAGTTTCTCTCATTTCCAAAATCTAAGTACTAAGATCAAATCTTGCACTTTTGTGTCGGTCACAAGAAGTGTAAAATAGAATTTTAGCCAGGAAGAGAACTTCCATTGACTCTCAAATGAGACTTGACCTACAGGACCGGAGCAGCTGTCAGCTCATCACAAAACACATGCACAGTATGACTTCACGTCAGTGCCCAAGCAGACTTGGATCTTGTGTGAAGATGCTCACAGGGCTGTGTTATGCTTGGTGCCGTTTGCGACACCCTGTGAGGAGATTCCATCGGATGCCCCTTAAAATTTAAATAAGTGCTCCATCCTCCAACAGAACACTTTAAATCAATTATTCAGTGGGGGATACTGAGCAGTTAGACATAGCGAAGCCCATGGCTAAGAGGGCGCTGGCTGTGTGTGTGAAGTCTTATTCTGAACCGTCAGCCAGAACATGAATCTCCAGCGACCTTTGCCAGAAGACTGTTTGCCTCATAAACCAAAGTCAGCTATCTAGAAAACACTAAAGGTCATCTACAGCCTCTTTCATGGCCTTTGGATGCACAATATAAAGCACTGCTTTTCCTCTCCAGCAAGGGTGGAGCAGGATAAATTACCAATTACTCAGCAGCCCTTCTAGAAGTACTTCTTTTGAATTGCATTTGTTGTTTTATTTTAAATATTCAAATTATATCATTAATATGCAAATATAAAGAATGATCTTTTGGCTTCAGAAGACCCAGATTCATAAATTACATTCTTTGGGCTTATATAAAATATCAGGCTTAGAAGATGACTGCATCAGCATCTCATGTCTCCTCCTGTGTGAACATTTACTTTAGAGTGGTTTTTGGTGTTTTTTTTTTTTTTTCAAACTTTGAAGCAGTGGTTTCGCAAGATTGGTTTCATTCTGATCACGGGGCTCTATGATTAAGAGATACGTTTTTAGCACTTATCCCTTAAACATGTGTACATGTATACTTATCAAAAATATTTTATGCCATGTAAATGGGACAACTGTAAAAACTCAAAGGAGTGAGAACCTCTGCAGAGAGGGAGAATGGTAAATAAACCTAGGGATTGAAACAAAGCTTAGTTATGTGATATTATTCTGTGCTAACCATCCTCAGATGAAATATGGATAAGAGCCCACGTAGTCTCAGACAGGTAGATTAATATTAAGCTTCTTGGGGTTTCACTATCTGCCCTCTTGATCTATATGAAGCTCTGCCTCCTCTTTTGATGCTTAACATATCTTCCATAACTAAGAGAGTCCGGTTGCTCAAGTAAGGTCTACAGGTAGTCTAAATGATTTTATGCGTTTAAATTTCAAAAATCGAGATATCTTCCAAGTATCTTCCATCTATGTTCCATCCATGCCTGTGCTGCAATCCAAAACTGTATTCATCACCACACCTTTTCCATATTTCCCTGTTGTCGTATTTTCATGTGTTATTATTTTCTTTCTTTGTTTTACTTCATAACTCCTGCTCATTTCTAAGCTGGCTTCCAGTGAACAGTCCTGTCTTCCTATGTGCAATGCTCTGCCCAGCACAGAGAAAGAAGCCCTCCAGGGGACTGGCCAAGAGTGCCTATCTCTCACAGACTGGTGTCCACCAGCAAACCCATTGGCCCCCACACCATCCTCTTTCCTTGACAACTTCTTGGTTGAATTAGAGAAGTTCAGTGCTTTAACCTTACCATCTGACCAGGCCAAAGCGAACACCCTAAACCAGGTCATCCTTGAAATTAAGGAGGCGCCCTCTCATCTCCCCCTCTCACTGCCTCCAGCATCTCTACCAGTCAAATCACCTCGCTGTCTGTTACCGTCTCCTCACTCAAATACCAACTCAGCTGGGGCCCAGAATGATCATACGGTGTCTCTTCAGAATCCCACAATGGACACTCAAAGCAAATTTATAGATTTGAATAAAAAGAGAAGGGGCTTTTCAAACCCTACCAAAATCCTTGAAGTCTTAGGCGATAAATTTGTGGCCTCTGCATGCACCAACGTGGGTGCCTTGCCTATAACTCTTCCTGCCATTGGAGAGGAAGATGAGGAAATCTGTAAGGGGCTTGAATACCAAAGATGGCTGCCAAGATCTCAAGAGCAAGATACCATGTGGTATGACCACAAGAGTGCAGAGGTGACACCACAACTATACATCAAGGAAGAAGAAGAAGAAGAGGAGGACTATGACTGCTTAAAACATTCACTAGGCATTCGCACACATCCTAGGATTCCCAAGGAAGACATCAATGCAGCAAAACCCAGTAATGAGGTATTTAATTTTGCCTAATTACTGGGGACTAGCCAGTTTTACAATTAGCCAGAAGAGTTAACAATATCACTAAATATCTGCTTCGGACACTGCCTTAACAGGCTTCCTTATGAGGAATAGAAGCATTGGAAATTCTGGGGTGGAAGGAAGATACAAACACACATAGTTTATTAAAGTGATAGAGATTTGTATGGTACAATTCCACTCTTTCATTATTCCTTTGTCACTGTAAATTTAACTTTTATATACTGAAGCTTATTGTCTTCCTAATATTCTAATATTAATAATGATAGCTAATATCGAACTCAGTGTCAGGTGCTATTCTCAGAACCCAACATCTTGAATTTTCAAAACCCAGAGAGCTAGGAAATATGGTTATCCCCACGTCAGAGATGAGGAAGCCAATGGGTAGACAGGTTTGTCTGAGTCTAAGATGAGAAAACAGTACCCTTTGACAAGATGGCAGTCTGAAAAACAGAACAATGAAGGAAATAAAGCAAAATGTCAAACAACTGAAATAGTTCTTCGGTCCCCTTTTGACTCTTCTGGGGCGGTTGTTTTCTTGAGGTTGGTAGCTACTTGTAATCCGGGTCCTTCCTGCAACTTTGCCTTACAAAGGACCTTGGGCAGTAGTTTCCATCAATAAAGGGAGGACATAATCCAAACCTTAAGTTTATGAACTTCTCTCTTAAAAATAAACTAGTTGATATCCCAAATGTGAATTATCTAAATTCAAGAGCAAGTAAAACTACCTATAAATTCTGAGATTTTTAAATAAAAAAGGAAAGTCTGTAGTATATTAAGTCGTGGTGGCATTACCTAAGTCATTCCTTCCATGATTCCTCTATTTCCAAATAATCAGCCACGACTTTGTAGAAAACAAACCCACTGCTTAGTGACAGAGAGAATTCACTATAATAAGCCAAGCGTGCAACTAAGTCTGTTGTCTAAACATCAAGTTTCCCCTTCAATATTACCATTTTGAAGGTGTGATTAGACCTGTGGTTTCATTTGCAGGATGTGCTACCTGCGTGTTTCAGACAGGATCCTACACATAGCATTCATCCTACTGCAAAACTGTAGCTTTGCAGACAGTTCACTCTGTGCTCAGAGAAGTTCCAAGTCTCCTAGCTGTGTGACAGTTTACCTTACTTTAACCAACTTTACAGGCAAGTTATATGTCATTAGGTACTTTCCTGCTATCTTGTTGAGGGGGTGGAAAGCCCTCACAGACGAGATGAATAGATGCAGACACCGTTATCTCCAGCCACCCACACTCCCCAAATCATACTCATTGAGATTTTTGAAATTAAAATTCAACAGGCTAAGTCAGTGCTTTCAAAGCAAGAACACATCAATACCACTTTCACCAAGATATTTTACAATTTTCAAGTTATTAGATGTGGAAGGTACTCTCTTAAGACCAGGTCCCTTCACCTGGACACAATCATAATCACATCTTGTCTTTCCTCAACATTTAAGCCATCTTCATTTGCTTCGGGAGATCGAACTGCTACGTCTTTCCCCAGCTGTCCATTTCCTTCCCCTCCGTTTCATTCTCCTATGGCCTCTGTCTCTGACCTGGCCTGTGAGCTCTTTCAGCCCACCCAGGCCTCCTCACCTCCTCTCCTCCCCAAATACCCTCATCAGCAGGAGATAAGTTCATCAAAATCCAAGGTAACTGCATCTTGAGTGTGGTTCAATTTATTGCATGTCTTCCCATGATGTTCAGTAGATGTATGCATTTAGATTCATGCCGTCTTACAAGATCTAAGAAGTTACGTAACTTGTGACTGCTAACTTTTAACATCAGCAGCATGGCCTCCATCCCAAAATTTAATAGACAAATCCGCATATCAACTACACCCATGTTGAGAAGGAAAACCTAAAATTTACTTCATGATCAAAGGTAACCACTACCTTCTGTTTTAAGCTTCGAGTCAGCTTGGGAGCCATCATGTGTAGAGACATAAGCTCAGTGCCTGCCAACCCCAGTCACTTCTCAGTAGACATGATACCTCCCAACATTTCACCCATCAGCAGGTTCACAAAGCCCAAGATCAGGGTGGTCCTCGACATTATTCGTCTGGAGCCCTGGTCTTCCACAGGATACACCAAGGATAATTTTTTGGTGCTGGCCATAAAGCATCCATCTCTAATACTGTGCAATCCAACAGCCCAGCTGGTACTTAACTTTTCCTAGGATACCACTTTTAAATGAATGATTGGTCTTTTTTTTAAAAAAAAAAAATGATATTGACAATCCAAGAGGAAATCAATCTGTCACAGAAAAGTTTTGATTCTAGAGTTAAGAGTGGTCCCAAAATCTTTCCCTTTAGCCTTCAAACAACAGCTTATCCTCAGACTCCATCTTTTGAAAGTGAAGCAAGGATCTCTGTAGATAAGGAAGGAGTTAAAGCTCGGACACAACCACGTTTCAGTAGCAGTAAGCACCAGTCCTACATCCAGCATCCCCAGTGGTCTTCAGAATCCCCATCACCATAAAATGACACAGCCCATCTATGTGATACTGCTCCGGGTGTGAAAAGAGATCTTTGGAGAAAAGAATAACGTACTTTAAAGACCAATTTCTCTCCACTCTGTTTTCATCTTAGCTAGCAAAAGATCATTAAAACCTTTTAAGAACTATAATGCTACTTTAGATCATGTCTAAGGCTAAGAAGTGCCTTGTACCCCTCTTTCTGTAGCTCTATTTTTAAAGTCAATATAAAGCTTAATCAGTACATGAGAAAGTACTTCTTTAGCAATGGTTCTCAACCTTCCTAATGCTGAGACCCTCATGTTGTGGGGACCCCCAACCATAAAATTATTTTCACTGCTACTTCATAACTGTGATTTTACTAGCATTATGAATTGTAATTTAAATATCTGATATGCAGGCTATCTGATATGTAACTCCCAAACCTGTCATGACTCACAGGTTTAGAACCACTGCTCTAGAATGTTAGCCCTCTAACTTAGAGAGATGTTGAACTTATCATTATAATAACAAGGGAAAAAGTAAAATTTAAAGGGGTTTATCTCTGCCATAAGAGCCAAGATGATTTCATATAGTCTTTTAGGATCAATGTTTCTAGAATCATATGGGAGACTAGAAGTATTCACAATAACTTTATTTTAAAGAGTCATTTTAATATCTATATGAAATGACTAGTTTCAGGAAAGCAAATGTTTGTTTCTTGTATTTATCTCATATTTAGGAACAAATGTTGAACATTAATCCCCTGCTGAGCTTTCTAAACCTCGTAAATCTATTTCATACTCATAAGAAGAATATAAGTTGACTGAACAAATCTGTGTTTGTAAATATGAAAATAAACTGATTCAGTCTCAGATCTCATATTCATTACAAGGAAAGAAAGCATTGGCACAAAAGAAAAAATGTTTTAATAGGCATAGAACAGTATACCTAAAATCATTATAGTAACGTTTTTATCAACCCATATCAACTATTCTGTAGCTCTCATAAATGAGAGAGAGAGAGAGAGAGAGAGAGAGAGAGAGAGAGAGAGAGAGAGAGAGAGAGAGAGAGAGAGAGAGCACACATCCCATGCCAGCATGGTGGTTCCACGGGTATCAGAAACCTGGACCGTCTCAAAATTTGCTGTTTCCTCTTTCAGAAATGTCATATGAGCACAGCTAGGTACGAAGAAGTTTAGGAGCTGTAGTCTGCTCTCAAGGACCCTGTGCATGCATGAGTGGAGACAAAAAATAGCAATGGATACTGAAGAGCATCAAGCATCCTCTTCCACAGCCTTAGACAAGCGTGACAACCATACACCATCCCAAAGAGACTAGAGATCATGACCACTAATTTAGCCTAAGCTAGAGCTACAATCATTTTACTAATGGTCTCTTTATTCTAGTCAAATTCTAGACCCTGCATTGCTAGATCTTGACTGTCCTGGAAGGAAAAATAAAGCTAACTCATGTAAAGATCCCCCTGTTCACTGTCATAGTGAAGATCTTACTTCGAGAGAATACCAAAGGAAACTGGAATCAGGCAATTTGATTTGATTATATTTGATTATATTCCACTACCTCCCATCCCCCACCCCCACCAAAAAAAATTCATTTTCTTCTTAGGAACTTGGTTAGAACACTTTTACCTCTAAGAACCTAATGCTTTCCCTAAAACTTGATAGGCAGTAAGCCAAATTTTCTCTTACCTCACCTTGTTTATTACTGCTTGCCACTTGGTAAATGTAAAGAAAAAAGACAGGTTGAAGGGTGTTTTTGGATGCAGTTATTAAGCACTCTTAATAAGGAGGTAATATTTCTGATGTGTGTTCTTAGCCACACACATTACATTCAAACACTTTCTCCTGACCGCTTCTCTCTCCACATCTTTTCTTCACCATGAGTCTCCCATCATAGCAGCAGCTGAGTCTGGAGGGCAGAGGCTGTACGGAGCAGGGAAGCTGTATGCGGACTGCCCCCGCTCCCTGCTCCGCTGGTATTCATGAGCTTGGCATGCTGTGTGTGTGCATGGAAAACAAGCCAACCATGAAGGTTCCTCCTGAAGGCCACATAATGAAGATGAGAACTAACCCACTTCTTATGGCTTTTCTAGGCTGATTTAAAAAGCAAGACATTTGTCCTGGGTAAGCCGCCTCGTAGCCCAGTGATGTCTAAGCGGTCCTGCAGTTCACCTGACAGCAGTTCCCACAGGGTAGGGTCGGACACCCCCACCTGCGGCAGTCATCCTGGCCGCCCTGGCTCTTCCTTAGGTGCCTGTGCTGTGATTGGGCAGTAAAGTGAGGCTGGGGAGGAGTCCCTTGAGATGTAACGGCCAGTAGTTGAGGAGCTACAGGCTGTGTGCTTTCCCTGTTGTATGTGTCAAGTTTCTCAAATCCAAAACGATGCTATCAAATGCTTCCCTACGCAAACCAGAGCGCCGTGTGTGTGTGTGTGTTTTCCACATCTGTCTCCTTCCCATCTTCAATTGCTGCTCTCCAGTCATTGTTCTGAGTATGGAGAACTAAAATAAAGTGTTGCCTGTTGTCTACCGAGCTCACCTGCTTCCAGTCCTGTCAGCTCCAGTGTCTCTCGGTTGCTATGGATGTATTTTCAACTGTGGGCCATTTCCTAATAGTCTGTTGCTCGGGAGATACATGCCGCGTTCTCTCCAAGCTGCCCTCTGTAATGCTGCTGCTCTCTGGAGCCGGTGTGCTCCCAATTCCCTCACAACTTTGATTGAGCTTGGAGGTCCGTGGCCTCCCCTCTAACTATTCAATTCTGTAACATCTGCAGAACTTGAGAACCGATGGATTCTAAATGGCACCCTGAGCTCTGGGGAAGGCAGCCAAGGAATCTGGGGATTTCCACCTACGCATACCTCGGGGCTCCTTTCACCGTGTCTAAGTTAATGGACCCTGATTTAGCTTTGGCTGGCCGGCCGGCCTCACAGCTATGCTCTGCATTTCGAGTTCTCTGGGCTTAATTTTTAGCATTCTTTTTTCCATTTCATACGTGCAAATAGCGTTTTCTGTGTAAGGCGTTTTGTGTGTTGCTCTGTGTAGACAGACCTACTTTTATTGTTGAAGACAACTTGTATTGCCAAAGGCAGAGGGAAGTGTCAGCTTGTTGTAGATATCCTTAAGTCTCTACTGAACAGCCTACTAGAGCTAACACATATACTTGGGGGTGGAGGGAAGAGAGAGAACAGACAGGGACAGACAAAGAGTGAGTCAGTTCTACAAAAATTGATGGCTGTCATCCGTAAGTTCCCAGGGGTAAGATGACATGCTTTGAGTCACCCTGAGATTTTTCCCTTGCCCATCTTTCCATCTTATAAATTTGTGTCTTAGATTCAATATATTTGAGGACCAAAAGATTCTCTTTTCTTTTGATTTATGCAGAGTGTGTTTCACCTTCGTAATCTAAGAGGGAAAATAGCCAATAAGCATAAGAATAGGATTGTTAGTTACCGGAGTGACAGCCAGCTAGTTCTGGCTAATATGTTCTACAGCTAGCGTTTTCTGAGAAAGAATGGCTTGGGACCCAAGAGCTATTTTTAACGCTTGCGAAGTTCTTCCACATTTGTTTTTAAAGTAACAGCACATACTTTTTAAGGAATTCTCTGACATATAGCTAATTCTCCTGGGATAGGTTGAGAGAAGTATAAATAAAAACTTGTCTTTTAAACTTCCATCTGCAATAGTGTATGTGGTCTACTGATCCCAGATTCTAGGATAGGTTTCAAACCAGCTTCATTGTAAGCAGGGGTTTATGATTGTTCCTGGCTGTGAAAAACAGCATGTGTTTAA